>NC_089240.1:21709124-22309124 GCF_963924675.1 Phocoena phocoena
CTGCCTTTTTACTTTACTTCCCTCTCTGATTCTATAAAAGAAACTGGCATCCGGACCCCAATAAGATGTTTTTATGGGGACCCTAGTCCGCCATCTTCTTGGTCTGCCGGCTTTGCAAATAAAGTCGTCTTCCTTGCCTCAGCACCTCGTCTCCAGTTTACTGGCCTGTGGTGCGGTGAGCAGAGCGAGCTTGGACTCGGTAACACAGATAACAATCAGGGCTTGAAATTGGCATCTGAAGCGGTGGTAGGTGGTCTTCTAGGACTGAACACTTAACCTGTGGTGTTTGTTGCTCTCTCCAGGTAGAATGTCAGAATTGAGTTAAATTGTTGGACAGCCAGCTGGTGTGGAAGAATTGCTTGATATGTGGAAAAACCCACGTGCGTCAGAAGTGAAGTAGTGTTATGCTAGAAGATTGAGAGTAGGGGAGACACACAGGCGTGTGTTTTCCCCTCACAGTCCCTAATCCGAACCCTAAAGTTTTCAGTTTTACCACCTAGAGTGCCACCTTCCTTCCATGATAACTGGAGTCTGGAGTCACTTCCATCAAACCTTTCCCCCCACTTCTCTCATTCTCAAAGACCTTTGAAATTTCAGGTTAAATACACAACCTATTAGTAGTGAGTTTCTAGGTGAGTCACACAACCAAAGAAATGACCTTTTGTGTTCTGCAATAAGTGACGCTTAACCTGTATCTAACGTCAACAGTTCTTACCTTGTATCCCCTCTATCGTGACGGTTAAACATTCATGCGTAATGTATTAAGTACATGTCAATATTAATATTCCTCATGTTACGAATGTAACCCTCTGGAGGAGATGGGTAGAGTTCCTGATACTCGGTTCTATCTTTGCCTAGTTAGATTGTCTGTCTGACTTATTTTTATTTTAATAGAAATGACTTGGAGTAGAACTAGAAAGTGAACACTGAGAAATTGCTCTTGAGAAACAAAGATTTTTTTCCCCAGAAACCATAAAATCTTATTAATTCTGACAAGACTGCCCTGGAACTGAAGCAGCCTTTTCCTGGCCACTTCACACTGGCACGCTCTACCTTTGCTGAATTCGTGCTCTCTGTGTTTTAGTCCTTGAGCACAAACTACTTCACTCTGCTCTATTGCTTTTGCATTTAAGTGTCTGGCTTTCTCAAGCAGGTTCCAAAATTGCTGAAGATGGGAACTCTTATATTGACATTCTCTTTGTCCCCTTCTTGTCATTGTCTAAGTGCTACCACACAGCAGGTCTTTTTAAAGACTTCATTATGAGTGAAATGAATTAATGAGGAGAGGAGGTATAATGAAAAGAAGTACATGATATGAAGGAGTCCTCCCACCCTCATTCTGTTTCTTCCTTTAGATTTGAGAGTTTTCTTTTATCCCATCATCCCCTTTGAAATTTCACATGATCCATCTCTGTCTTTTCAAACACCCCTCTTAGAAATCTTTTATCACCTGCTCTAACTTTTCCACCCCATGCAGGCCATCACCCTGAAGGAAGCTGTGGCAAAGTTGATTTTGTATATGTAGTCCTTTCTTGGTAGCCAATTTCCTTAAAAGAAAAGAAATCAGTTTCACTAATCAGGACTGGCTTTAGTCTTGCTAAGAGGGGCCCCTAAACTGGGCCTGTAATCTAGAGGGCTCTACTCTGGTCCTCTTCCAGCTGTGCCCTGTCTATGGGGAGAGGAGTCTGTGGGCCCAGGGGAGCACGCCTACTCAGGACCTACACTCCGTGTTGTGTGCCTGTTTAAAGGGCCCCATGCTTACACTTGCACTGAGGGCCTGCATGGTCATTTTCCCCAAGTCTGTCCTCTTGAGGGCAGATGATGAAACCAGCATGAACACACAGACCCAGAGAGCAGCCAAAGGGTGGCTATGGGGACTTGGGGAAGACCTGGGATGCAGACTAGGGTGTCCACACACGCGTGTGCAAATTTGCCACAGGGAGTGGGGAGAGGTCGGGGGGTGGGGGAGAAGAGAAGGGGGCAGGCCACAGGCTTTCCATGGGGCCATGTTCTTGCTAAAGGGCACCTACAATTCTACATCAAACCTGGGTTTCCAGGTTGTTACAGAGACATGTGATAAGTGAACCTCCATGGATACTCTTGGCCCTGTCCTGCTAATGTTAGGGAGGAATCTGTGAGCAATAATCCAAAAATTTTGGCGTTTTTTTCCCTTTCTTTTATCTGCCTATGATTTTCTTCTTAAATGGTGGTCACAAACACTGCTCCTCGAAAGTAATGAGATGACATTGTCAGCCAGGCTTTTCTTCAACGAGCTGTCAGTGCCCCAGGAGTCTGTAAAGTCCATGTTTAGACAAATCATCTTTTGACTTCGCTCCAGGATCAGTTATGAGAATAATGAACACTTGCATGGCTTCCAGTGGTAATCTGATCATTTATGAACCATGACTGGGAAAAACAAATAATTTCTTCAGTGAAGCTCTTTTAGAATTTTAGGTGGTTGGAGTTAACTGGCATTTTGTATACATGTTAAAGAGTGAGATTTTAGCGATGTGTGAAAGGAACTTTACCCGTGATTCTTAAAAAGATGTAAGGAATGATAGCTCAGACAAACATAAGGAGAAAGCAAAATACAAAGCAGGAGGTGCCATTTAGTAAAAATGACTTAGAGATAAGTCATTGCACTCACCTTGAATGGAAAGCGCTATGAAAAATCTCCCAGTTCTAACATTAGGTCCAGCTATACATAAGCAATTACGTTGCTGACCTTCCTGTTTGGTAGTTGTTACAAAGTTAGTCTCACTCAGTTGAATTTTTATTATTATTTTGTCCCTGTCCTCGACTTTTAGAGAGAGGAATTTTTTCCCCTTCCTTCCATCTCATCAATTTTTCCCCTAGCACATTTTGTTCTAGGGAAATGTTTTATGGCATTATCACTGGGTTCTTTCACTCTCAGGTAGAAAGCATTGTAGTCGATTCATCTTCTTTGTCTTGTCAAGCACTTCACTCATCTTGATATTTGCAGAAGGCTTCAAAGGTGTGTCTTCTATTAGTAATATTAAATTGCAATTGCTCTCGTAATTTTCAATAGAGTTTGAATAGGTTGCAGAAAATTACTAGACTATCTGATTTTGGCATTTGTTAGCTAAATGATGCGTTGTCAACAACCTTGGCTTTTTGTTCTGTTACGTTCAGTGAAGAAAGGAAAGCACTCTGAAAATAATATCATTTTATTTCTTTAGAACAAACATGAATAGACAGTATAGGTGGTGTCGGCTTAGATTTCTATACAGCTCTGAGCTTTCCATGATAAGCCTGTATACCAAGTGGTTCAGGCTTTTCTTGACCCCTCCCTACAACTCAGCATGGCCACCTCATAAAATAGCATTTAAATTAGAACAGCAACCTAGAAAAATCTGTGTTACACATATAAAATATTCATAGCAGTACTGTTTGTTTGAACAGAAAACTGGAAATAACCTAAATGGAATAACCATCAGTAGAAAAAATAGATTATGATAGAGTCATTGTTGTACAATACCGGACAACGAGAATGGACTAACTTTGACCTACGTGTACTAACGTGGACAAATCTCAAAAGCACGTGGAGAAAAAAAGCAATTGGCAAAGGGGGGCTCACAGTACACGTGGCTGGCATTGCTTCTGTTCCCCAACATCTCATTCCCCTCTCCTGTGGGGAGCATGGCAGGATTCCATCTCTCGTAACCTTGAAGTTAGGTGTGGCCACATGACATGCTTTGGCTAATAAAACGTGAGCAGCAGGAATGTTCGTCACTTTGTGGGAGCGTTAAAGTGTTGCTTGTTGGCGCAGAACTCAACTACACCTGGGAAGGTATAGTTGGTGACTGTGGAGGCACGTGTTATGTGGAGGTGTGATGGAGGTCACTTCGTGGGGGACAGCTGCCCTGAGGAGTTGCCTGGACCTGCAGCTGACTTGGAGTAAGTGAGAAAAAAGAGATGGCTCTACTAGGTGTTGGAGAAGCTAGAAGGTTTATCCACCCTATTCCTCACTGGTTGAAGATGTTAAATCCCTGGTGCTGCCAGGCTGCCCAAGCTCCATCACTGGATAAGCCCTCAGGCATAGAAGTGGAGGAACTTGGGTGGTTCAAGTGAGAAGCTGTCACTTAATATGAATCCTTTGCTATGGATCAGGCAGTCAGATATGCACGTGTGCTAGTCATTGGTGCTACACATACATTTTGTTTTATTTTGTTAACACTTTCAGGGGGAGTAATTATTGTGTTTTGGAAACGTCAAGGAAAGAATGGCAGGTGACATAGAGGAACAAAACTGTGTTGGTGAAAGAGAAAGAAAACCGCAGAAAGAAACAGGACTATAGACAATGGTGATGGAAAGAGAGAGTAGAGAGCGGGAGGGTGTTGGTTCCTATTTCCAAGGTGTAGTTTTTTCAGCTACCAATTAGGAGATGAGTTGTTTCTTCTTGGACACTTTCCCTGCATTTGTGTGTTGATGTCTCCAGGAGAATTATAACAAGTTACGTATAGCCTCTAGCATCAGAAGAGTTTTCATAAACTCAATAGTAAAGCCAAACAGATGAGCATTCCTTTCTATTAAGTTAAACTTTATCCCAAACCATTGGAGCCAGATATCTTTTAGACTTCATAATTTTTTTAGAGTTTAGAAAAGTAATATGGTTCAGATATTTTATATTACCTAACACTCCAGGAGAGTTTGGGATCACACCACCTAAATCAAATGCATTTATACAGTAAAATGTAGAAATGTTTGCACCATGTGGGATAAGTAGAGACTGTAATTAGCCTCTTATCCGTTTACATGTGGTTTTGCTGGCAGATGAATGCAGGTGGGGTAAAGTTTGTCCGGCAATAGAGTTATGAGGAAAAAATTTGTTTTCAGGGCCTGATGGATTTTGCAATTGGGGATAAAGAAATATAGACCTATATTTAACTATTCTTTAAAGTTGCTATAAGGCATAAATGAACTGAGGACTACAGTATGGTGGCCAGCCTCTGAGATGGCCCTTAATGGATTCTTATCTCCACACTGAATTAGGTTGATCTGTGTGTATCCAAGAGAATATTGTAGAAATGGCCAAGTGTGACTTCTAAAGCTAGGTCATAGACAACATGTTAACTTCTGCCTTGCCCTTTCTCCTGGATCACTAGCTCTGGGGAAGCCAGCCCTCATATAATGAGGATACTTAAGCCATCAGGGGCGTGAATGAGGAACTTTGGAAGTACATCTTCCAGCCCTAGTCAAGTCTCCTGATGACAGCAGCCTTGGCCAACATCCTAATTGAAAGACCTTGAGCTAGAACCACCTAGCTAAGCGGCACCCAGATTTCTGACCCACAGAAACTGGTTAAGATAATAAAGTTTATTGTTTTAAACTCCTAAGTTTTTTACATAACAATAGATAAATAGTATAGATTTTGATATCTGGAAGTAGGGTGCTCCCATAACAAAAACTTAAACATGGGAATGGCTTTGGAACTAGGCAATGGGTGGAAACTGGCAGGACGCTGAGGGAGCGTTAGTGAAATCCAGGCACGTGAGTACAGTATAGGCACACCTCAAAGATACCGCAGGTTCGGTCCCGACCACCTGCAATAAAGCGAATATGGCAATAAAGTGAGTCACGCGAAATTTTGGTTTCCCAGTGCATATAAAAGTTATGTTTACACTAAACTGTAGTCTTTAAAGTGTGCAATAGCATTATGTCTAAAAAATATACATACCTTAATTTAAAAATACTTTATTGCTAAAAAATGCCAAGCATCATCTGGGCCTTCGTAATCTTTTTGCTGGTGGAGGGTGCTGCCTCGATGTTGATGGCTGATGAGTGACCAAGGAAGTGGTTGCGGAAGGCTGGAGCGGCTGTGGCAATTTCTTTCTTTTTTTTTTTTTTAATAAATTTATTTATTTATTTTTGGCTGTGTTGGGTGTTCGTTTCTGCGCATGGGCTTTTCTCTAGTTGCGCCAAACGGGGGCTACTCTTCGTTGCGGTGCGCGGGTTTCTCATTGCGGCGGCCTCTCTTGTTGCGGAGCACGGGCTCTAGGTGCGCAGGCTTCAGTAGTTGTGGCTCGTGGGCTCTAGAGCGCAGGCTCAGGAGTTGTGCACGGGCTTAGTTGCTCCGCTGCATGTGAGATCTTCCCGGACCAGGGCTCAAACCCGTGTCCCCTGCATTGGCAGGCAGATTCTTAACCACTGCGTCACCAGGGAAGCCCTGAAACATTTTTTAAAGTGCAGAATTGCTATATTTCAACTTTTGTTTAAAATGGCAGAGTGAACATGTCTTTATTTTTTTGTCCCCCTGACATCCCTAAAAATGAGAGTAAAGAGCTAAAAGTAAGATGAAACCACAAGGACAAAGAGAATAGCCTAGAAGATGAATACAACAAAATGTTGGCAGCTGGAAAGCAGGATGCTTCGTAACTGACTTAGTTGGTCTGAGAGCTGAGTGGAATCCTTACTTGACAGAGGGGGAGGTTGAGAAACAGATTTACACCTGGGGACTCCAAAAGGTCTCCTGGAATGGTGCCATCTCTGAAAGTGAAGGGTGAAGGAGAGGTTGAAAATTGGAGGTTTGGATGCAGTTGTGTTTGAGAAGCAATTAGATTCCCACATTCCCTCTTCTAACCTGATATAATTTTGAGGATTTATTTTCAGGGGAGGTAAAACAGAGGGCCTGGGGGTGGGGGGTGTTGCTAAATTGTCTAGTGCACCATTACCAGAAGGGAAACTTAGAGTTTATTCTCAACAGAGCAACCAGACTGATCCTGAGAAAATGACTTCTCATATACCTGGGAGTAACAGTCCAAGTTCTTAGATCTACAGGGCTCTACACGATCTACCCAAGTCGCCTGCTCCAGAATTTCCTCTCTAACCTTATCTGCCCCTCACTCATTCCACTCCATTCACACTGGAGTCCTTGCTCTTCCTCAGACATGGGAACCATTTCTTCCTTGTGGCATTGACTCTGTCTCTTTTCTCTCCTTGGAATGCCCCTCCGCCAGAGACGTGTAAGCCTTGTTCCCTCACTTTCTGAAGATACTTAACCAAATTTTACCTTTTCAGGGAGACCATTCCTGACCAACAGACCTAAAATTTCAACCTTTCCCAATCCTTATTTTCCTTTCTTCTTGCTTTATTATTTTTTATTATTTATTAAACTATAGTTGATTTACATTCTTGTGTTAGTTTCAGGTGTATAACTTCAGATTCTTATCCATTATAGGTTGTTACAACGACATATGGAATATACTTCCCTGTGCTATACAGTAGGTCCTTTTTGTTTATTTTATATATAGTAGTGTGTATATGTTAATCCCAAACTCCTAATTTATCCCTCCCCCTCCCCTTTCCCCTTTGGTAACCATAAATTTGTTTTCTATGTCTGTGAGTTTGTTTCTGTTCTGTAAATAAGTTGATTTGTATTATTTTTTTAGATTCCACATATAAGTGATACACAGTATCTGTCTTTCTCTGCCTGACTTCCTTCACTTAGTGTGATAATTTCTAGGCCCATCCATGTTGCTGCAAATGGCAATATTTCATTTTTTATGGCTGAGTAATATTCCATTTTATTTACACACACACACACACACACACACACACACACACACACACTCATACCACATCTTCTTTACCCATTCATCTATTGATGGACTATGTTGAATAATAGTGGTGAGAGTGGGCAACCCTGTCTTGTTCCTGATCTTAGTGGAAATGGTTTCAGTTTTTCACCATTGAGGACGATGTTGCCTGTGGGTTTGTCATATATGGCCTTTATTATGTTGAGGTAGGTTCCCTGCAAGCCTACTTTCTGGAGAGTTTTTATCACAAATGAGCGTTGAATTTTGTTGAAATCTTTTTCTGCATCTATTGAGATTTTCAGATGTTTTTTATCCTTCAGTTTGTTAATATGGTGTATCACATTGATTGATTTACGTAAATTGAAGAATCCTTGCATTCCTGGGATAAACCCCACTTGACCATGGTGTATGATCCTTTTACTGTGCTGTTGGATTCTGTTTGCTAGTATTTTGTTGGGGATTTTTGCACCTATGTTCATCAGTGATATTGGCTTGTAGTTTTTTTGTGATATTTGTGTCTGGTTTTGATATCAGGGTGATGGTGGCCTCGTAGAACAAGTTTGGGAGTGTTCCTCCCTCTGCTGTATTTTGGAAGAGTTTGAGAAGGATAGGTGGTAGCTCTTCTCTAAATGTTTGATAGAATTCACCTGTGAAGCCATCTGGTCCTGGACTTCTGTTTGTTGGAAGATTTTTAATCACAGTTTCAATTTCAGTGCTTGTGATTGGTCTGTTCATATTTTCTATTTCTTCCTGGTTCAGTCTTGCAAGGTTGTGCATTTCTAAGAATTTGTCTATTTCTTCCAGGTTGTCCATTTTATTGGCATAGAGTTGCTTGTAGTAATCTCTCATGATCATTTGTATTTCTGCAGTGTCAGTTGTTCTCCTTTTTCATTTCTAATTCTGTTGATTTGAGGCTTCTCCCTTTTTTCCTTGATGAGTCTGGCTAATGGTTTATAAATTTTGTTTATCTTCTCAAAGAACCAGCTTTTAGTTTTATTGATCTTTGCTATCGTTTCCTTCATTTCTTTTTCATTTATTTCTGATCTAATCTTTATGATTTCTTTCCTTCTGCTAACTTTGCGGTTTTTTTTTTTGTTGTTGTTCTTCTTCTTTCTCTAATTGCTTTAGGTGTAAGATTAGGTTATTTATTTGAGATTTTTCTTGTTTCTTGAGGTTGGATTGTATTGCTATAAACTTCCCTCTTAGAACTGCTTTTGCTGCATCCCACAGGTTTTGGGTCATCGTGTTTTCATTGTCATTTGTTTCTAGGTATTTTTTGATTTCCTCTTTGATTTCTCCAGTGTTCTATTGGGTATTTAGTAGCATATTATTTATCCTCCATGTGTTTGTATTTTTTACACCTTTTTTTCCTGTAATTGGTATCTAGTCTCATAGCGTTGTGGTTAGAAAAGATACTTGATACGATTTCAATTTTCTTAAGTTTACCAAGGCTTGATTTGTGACCCAAGATATGATCTAGCCTGGAGAATGTTCCATGAGCACTTGCCCTACCCCGGTCTCTGGGGATTTTCTTGCTTTTTGGGAAGTCTGAGGTCTTCTGCCAGTGTTCAGTAGGTTTTCTATAGGAGTTGTTCCACATGTAGATGGATTTGTAATGTATTTGTGGGGAGGAAGGTGATCTCCACGTCTTACTGCTCCGCCATCTTGAAGCAGGTTCCTGTGTCATGTCTTACATTTAGGTATTTAAGCCATTTTGAGTTTATTTTTGTATACGGTGTGTGGGAGTGTTCTAACTTCATTGATTTACATGTATCTGTCCAGCTTTCCCAACACCACTTGCTGAAGAGACTGTCTTTTCTCCATTGTATATTCTTGCCTCCTTGGTTGAAGATTAATTGACTGTAGGTGTGTGGATTTACTTCCAGGCTCTCTGTTCTGTTTCACTGATCTATATGTCTGGTTTTGTGCCATTTTCTTGCTTTATTCTTCAATTTAGCATCCTTTTTAATCTCCCTGTGCCTTAATTTCCTCACATGTAAAAGAGGGAAGAAAACAAAAGCTACTTTACTTATCTTGTTTATTGTTTGTCTAATATCCTGTACATCTTACTTATTCTGTTTGTCTAAGATAATAGAATATAAAAACAACAGATTGTCAGCTCCACAGGCAGGAATTTTTGCATCTGCTTTCTTCAACTACTGTATCTCTAGCAATTAGAATAGTGTCTGACACGTTGTAATTAAACAATAATTGTTGACATATAAATAGAAGGATTCCAAGATTAAAGTTGAGGAAATCTTTGGGAAAGGAGGCCAAAAAGATTAAGTGATGGAATTTGGGAGATGAAGAGATAAGAAAATTTCATGTCCAGTCTAGGATGTCCATTATCCAAGTAATAAAACTTCAGAAAGAGAAAATGGAGAATAGCAGAGAAAATATTCGTTAGATAAGTAACTCAAAAATATGTCTCAGGGCATAAGTTCCTAATTTGAAAGAGCTCACGTAGTACTTAGGTCAATGGTTGAAATTAGATTCACATGGAAGAACGTTTCAGAACACGAGAGACAAAAGAGAATTCTAAAAGTAAAGAAAGAGATAAAAGCAAATTACTTACAAAGAATCAGTAACCATAATTTCCTCAGTTTTCAGCAGCAGTACTGGAAGGTAGAAGTCATACCTTCAAACTTTAGAGGTGTAAAAAAAATTAATAAACAGAAACATCAATTAAATAGAGATTGGAGACCAGAAGGGGGAGCTCTCAGGCCCTGCAAGTGTAGTAGAGCCCAGTGGAAAGAAGAAAGACTCCTTTCCTGGCAAGGACTCAGCCAATGAGAAGTCCTGGACTCTTTGTTTACTAGCGCCCTCCCAACTCCGTTTTCCTCTCCATAGAAGCATCCTCCTGCCTTTGCTATGTAGGGACTTGGGTGTGGCTCGCCTTAGTTGCAGACTCCAAATTGCTATTCTCTGCTGATGCCGAATAAACCCATCTTTGATGGAGAGATATCTGGCAATACCTGTTCCTTTTAGGTGTACAGAGGGAAACGCAGTGTAAGCCTAAAATACACCAAGCAGTCAATTAAATGTGAGTTCATTATAAAAGTATGTTCAGACAGCCTGGGCCTCGTATTTCCTGCTCATGCAGACTTTCTCAGAAAGTTGGGAGACAGGACTTCACAGTATAAGGGAATAGACATAGAATGTGGACTATATGTGAGATCCAACATGAGAGAGCTGAAGAGAACCCCAGGGACACAGACATGCAGTATGCCTAGAGAGAATCCAGTCCAGATTGGGGCGCTTAGAAGCTTCTAGAGCTATGTCTCCAAATAAAAGAAACTGATAGGTAGCTAAAGTGATTGACCATATTGAGAGGAATTTTACACAGCTAAGGGAGAGTTTTGGGGGTAAATTGATAATTAGTATGTAGAAAACTAAGAAAAGGAGCAATCCATTTAACTCCATGGAGAAACAAAGTTGTGCAAGAAAGGAAAAGTAACCGTAATGCAGTCTATAATTCAGCTATGAAAATCACTTACAAGTCATGCAAATACTGATTATTGTTACAACCAAAATTATGCTGTAGAAGTGTTAAGTGTGATTTACATCTTGGAGGAGGTAGGGTGCAAATCCTCAGTTTGCATAGGGGGATATCAGTAAATAACTTGTAAAATGAAGAAAGTATCTAGAAGTAGCAAAATAAGCATGTTATTTAGGCTTATGGAGTTAATTTTTTTTTTTACAAAACCCAGCTACAGTTGTCGAAAGTGCTTGTTTCTATGGCCTGTGAAATGTAGTGGGAGGAGAGGACTATTGCTTCTTTGTAATGTGACTTAGAGAACTGTATGAGCCTTTGAACTATAAGAAGAGCAACTTCAGTAAATATAAAGACAATGTAAACAACTTCAATATACATTAAGAAAAATAGATCTACTCTTAAATGTCTCATTTAGTTTGGAAATAAAGGATATTTCTTTAATAATTTGACATGTCACAAGACCCCTTTGGACTCCAAACAAGCCTGTGCATTCCCATGACATCGTCACCTCTAGGAGAGGTGCACTTGAAAGGCTTAGCAGAGACCCCACTTCCCCCACTTTTCTTTTATTTTTTTAATTAATTAATGAATTAATTATTATTTTTGGCTAAGTTGGGTTTTCGTTGCTGCGTGCGGGCTTTCTCTAGTTGTGGCGAGCGGGGGCTACTCTTCGTTGCAGTGAGCGGGCTTCCCATTGCAGTGGCTTCTCTTGTTGTGGAGCACAGGCTCTAGGCACGTAGGCTTCAGTAGTTTTGGCACTCGGGCTCAGTAGTTGTGGCTCACGGGCTCTAGAGCGCAGGCTCAGTAGTTGTGGCACATGGGCTTAGTTGCTCCGTGGCATGTGTGATCTTCCTGGACCAGGGCTCGAACCCGTGTCCCCTGCATTGGCAGGAGGATTCTTAACTACTGCACCACCAGGGAAGCCCCTCCCCCACTTTTCTGAAGTGTTCTCTAGGGGTAACGCAGATAAAGCCAGCTATTCTAAAACTCTTGCATCTTGGTTCTGTTCCTATTTCACATGATTTAAGGGCAAGCTTAGACAGCTTGCTGTCCTTCTCTAGTCTTCTTTTTCTCCTTTAAAAAGATCACCTACTTTAAAACACTGATACGTCTAAAAGTAAACACTAAAGAAGAAATCGGGTCGCGTAGTGGGTGGTAAATATTTTGAAAGGTTGGGAAAGAATGCAGAAATTTAAGTGGCTGGGTTTGCTGAAACCATCTTCCCATCGTGAATTATATTTTACATGAAGCAGTGTATGAGTTCTGTCTTTCAAGTAGCTGCAAGTGTACTCACTATAGAAATAGCTAGCTTCTAATGATCATGACAATTTTTAGGCTTTGGATTGAAAGCATAATACAGATATCACCAGTGCTATTGACTGCAGAAAAGTGTCATGGTTAGTACTAAATTGTGCCTTGATTATTTTTTCTTTAAATTTATATGAATTTTCCATTTCTTTGTCTAGCTGAATTTAAAATGAAGCTAACACAAACTGTTTTAAAATTTGCTATTGAACTCATGCTGGTCTGAGTTATTTTTCAAGAGCCTCAGGAGTTTACGGAAGGCATTCTGATTGAGACATAATTGAAATTTTACGGAAACATTTTAAATGCATTTCTGACTACATTTATTCTGAATTACTCACCGTTAATTTTCCCCAAGGCAATTTCACTGTGACATGACACACACATTCTTTGTGGCCTATACATTCTTTTGTAATAGGCAGTTTGGGGTTGATGTTGCTTTCACATATTTAACTTTACCTCGGTCTCTTAATCTAGCTGCAATGATGAATCTGTAATTAAAATAACCTTTCAGTTTGTTAACCTTTCAGGTTAACATGATATCCTGAATTTAATATTTACACTCCATCTACTTGATGGAGTTTACAGATTTGAGCACCATGAAAGGTAGGACACGGAAGGTTAAAACAGAATCTGACTGAAGAAATCAGGAGAAGTAAATAATGTCAGGCACAAGAAATGAGCAGATTATAATGCATGGGAGAAAGTCTATTTCTAACGTTTCTCAAAGCGAAGGCTCCAGAGGAAACAATGTATTTGATAATATCTTTTTTTGACAGCCCAATGCCCACACATAATTCATGCGGATGAAATATTTCCCTAAGCAGAATTGGCTCTCCTGGCAGTTGGAACAAAAAGGAGCATGCAGAAACTTATTGTGTATAAATGACATTAATTCAACCTAGAACCAATATTTTGAATTATGTTTCTAGGACTAAGGCAGAAATTCTGTTTCACAGGATGATTTTCAATTTTCCTCCCAATAAAAGGTAGAAGGGGAGACATCCAATAAAAGTACTTTGAGGTGGGGGAATGGAAGGAAGGGGATTTAATTGAATGTGATGCGAGTATGATCACCGGGAGAGAGGTGATGAAGCTGTGGTTAGTAACAAGTGACTAACCATGAAGGCAGGTCTGGGTATTGGTTTTTGTACCGAGCTACAGAGTGATATAAGCCTGAGTCTCGGGCAGAATATGAGGTCTGAAAATTCTGTGTGTGTGTGTGTGTGTGTGCGTGCGCGTGTGTGTGCGCGCGCATACACATCTAGTAACAGAGGATAGAGAAGGCACAGGAGAACGGACCCATGAATATCATTGTTTAATTAGTCAAAGTTTCCAGGTCAAGGGCTCCTGGAATTTTGATGTTCAGGGCCAGGACTTTCAGGCACCGAGATGGGTTATTAAGCTTGCTTTTCACACCTTGATCCTGGCTTTCTTCCATTAAACAGAGACTTCTTTTGAGCATTTTAATGTCTGAAATCCAGATGAGATGAAGAGCTAGGAAAGCTGAGAGAGCAGACAGGAACAAATTTTTCTAGGAAGTGGGAACAAGGGTAGGAGTGCGGCCAACAGTGAGAACATCTTGATTTTGAATCAGTGGGGTCCTCAACTAGGCGCTCTTAGGTGCCCCCTGTCCTCCACATAGTGGGATTGGTTCCAGAGTCAGGCATGGGGGAGCTGACACAGGTGGCCTTTGAGAGACTCAGTAATGAAGGTTAGATGTGGGGGTCAAGGTGAGGAAACATAACGTTCACTGTAATAGTCATCAACAGATATTACCCCCTGGGCCTTGTCTTTATGGCACTAACAGTTGGAACTTTTCCATGTTTTTTTTTCCATATGCATATATAAACACTGTGTGTTTATATATCTGTGTGCATTTTGGCCGCATTACCCAAAAATTTGCTTTTTAGGGGAGAGGATCTACAGTACCTCTCATACCTCAGACAGTTATTCTTTCTCTTTCCTGTGCTTTCCTGACAATTGTGGAGATCTCTGATGGTTAATTTTATGTGTCAGCTTGATTCGGCTAACGGATGCCCAGATAGCCAGTAAAACATTATCTCTGCGTGTGTCCATGAGGGTGTTTCCAGAATATACTAGGATTTGGATTGGTAGAATGAGCAAAGAAGATTCCCTCACCAGTGCAAGTGGGCGTCATCCCATCCATTGAGGACCTAAATAGAACGAAAAGGTGGAGGAAGGGCGAATTTGACCTCCCTCCTCAAGCTGGGATATCATCTTCTCCTGCCCTTGGGTATCAGCCCTCCTGGTTGTCAGGCCTTCAAGTTTGGACTGGAAATATGCCTCCAGCTTTCCTGGGCCTCCAGCTTTCAGCCAGCAGATAGCTGTCTCAGCTCAGTGCTCTATAATCATTTGAGACAATTCCTCATAGTAAATCTCCTTTGATATATCTCTGTGTATCCTCTTGGTCCTGTTTCTCTGAAGAACCCTAATACAAAGTCTTTTAAAAATATTTCGGTTTTCTTTTTTGGTGGGAAAGAATTGTGTGTGCATATGTGAGAAATATCACAACATAAAATGTAAAATTAACTAAATGAGCATTTCTGGGAACACAGTATTAATTTATTCCCCGAATAATATTCTGTCTTTATTATATGCTGGAGATAAATTAGTGACCAAGACAGGCAAGGTTTCTGCCCTCATGGAGGTTACATTCTTAGGAAATCTTTGGGTATAATAAGGGTCAAGGCTAGAGATGGAGATGAGAGGATGTTTATGTATACAGCAACATTATACACACTAAGGGCCAGCTTACAGAGCTTGAATAATTACAACAAGGAGGAAAAGGTGATTTCAGGTAGGAGAGCTGTGTGAACAAACACAGAATGTAATGAGGAATGGGCTTATTTGTCTGGGTCTTGTATATAGGAATAGTGGGAGACAACATTTAAGAAGTAGATAGAACATGGAAGTGACATGATAAAATTGGTGTTAGCACAGTTGATAGGGAAGTCAAATCAGGAAGTAGGAAGCTGAAAAAGACCAGGGCAGACTAAAGGTGATGCCAGTGGGAATGAAGAGTTAGTGAAACATATAAGATGTTTGAAAGGGAGATTCAGTAGGCTTCAGACTAGTGAACATGAGGCCAGAAGGAAAGAGAGGAATCAAAGAGTACTCCAGCGTGTCAGACCTCAATTGTAAGATAATGAGGTGACATTGGTACAAATGGAGAAATCCAGATGGGAGATAGTTTGGGAGGGTCGTTGATGAGGTATAATTTAGATAATGCAGTCACGGCATTTGGAAATAGAAGAGTTTAACTTTATTTCAGCTTCATTACCCCGCCCGCCCCCGCCCCAGTTTTCCTTATCAGCATTTTCATATATACAGAGAAGTTGAAAGACTAGTACAATTAGCACCTATATATCCCATACATCTAGATTCTAGATCCAACAATCTCCATTTTGCCTTATTAGTGTTATATCTATCTATCTATCTACCTACCTACCTACCTATCTACCTATGTTTTTGACTGAACCATTTGATAATAACTTGAAGGTCCAATAAAGCTTCATTCCTAAATACTTTTGCATGCATCCCCTAAGAACATAAATTTCAGTTTTGAAGGAGATTAAAACCTAGGGTGTTTCACTTAGTGGTAGAAGCTGTATCAGAGCATCAGGTTATCTGATGGTCAAATCCACTATTTTTTCCTACCACATAGCTTCTGTGTTTAAATAAGGTGTTCATTGCTTGGAGTGTTTAGGCATATAAACTGGATTTGGGCAAGTAAGAAACAATATAAGAGTATAAAAGAGATCTAGTAAGATTTTATGGATAGAAGACTTTGAGAGCTCAAAAAGGAGAGGATGAATGCAAAGAACAATGGAGCAGAGATTTTATTTTCAGGGGAGAAATTTAATGGTTATATCCAGGGGTCCTTGGTGATATCTGACCATATGGGTCATATGGCCTAGGGAATTGGGAAGGTAGGCCAAGACCACATCCTGAGGTAGGCGTTTTTCTTTTTCTTTCTTTTTTTAAAAAATTTAATTATTTGGCTGCGCCAGGTCTTATGTGCGGCATGCGGGATCTTTGTTGCCGCTTGTGGGATCTTCGTTGCCGCTTGCGGGATCTTCGTTGTGGCATGTGAGCTATTTTAGTTGCGGCATGCGGGATCTAGTTCCCTGACCAGGGATCGAACCCGGGCCCCCTGCATTGGGAGCATGGAGTCTTAACCACTGGACTACCAGGGAAGTCCCTGAGGTAAGCTTTATGGACCATCTCCTTTGTTTTTTGTAATAATCATAACTCCCACTGAAGAAAGCAGTATTTTAGATTGATATGGAGGTGTACCTAGTGGTGACATTATTTTACTACTGTATGTATATGTGTGTGTGTGTGTGTGTTTGTGTATATATATATATATATATATATATATACACAAACACACACACATATATATATATATATAAAATTCTTTTTCAGATTATTTTCCATTGTAGGTTATTACGAGATATTGAATATAGTTTCCTGTGCTATACAGTAGGTCCTTGTCGTTTATCTGTTTTATATATAGTAGTGTGTATATGTTAATCCCAAATTCTAATTTATTCCTCCCTCCCCTTTCTCCATTGGTAATCATAAGTTTTTTTTCTATGTCTGTGAGTCTAATTCTGTTCTGTAAATAAGTTCATTTGTATCATTTTTTTAGATTCCACATATAAATGATACCATATGATATTTGTCTTTCTCTGACTTATTTCTCTTAGTATGATAATCTCTACATCCATCCATGTTGTTGCACATGGCAATATTTCACTCTTTTTTATGGCTGAGTAATATTCCATTGTATGTATATGTGTGTGTGTATATATATATATATATATATATATATATAAAACATCTTCTTTATCCACTCATCTATCAATGGACAGTTGTGTTGCTTCCATGTTTTGACTATTATAAACAGTGCTGCAGTGAACATTGGGGTGCATGTGTCTTTTCAAGTTAGAGTTTTTGTCTTTTCCGGATATATACCCAGGAGTGGGATTGCAAGATCACATGATAACTCTATTTTTAGTTTTATAAGAAACCTCCATGATGTTCTCCATAGTGGCTGCACAAGTTTACATTCCCACCAACAGTGTAGAGAGGGGGTTCCCTTTTCTCCACACCCTCTCCAGAATTTATTATTTGTGACTTTTTGATGATGTCCATTCTGATTAGTGTGAGGTGATACCTCATTGTAGTTTTGATTTGCCTTTTTCTACTAATTAGTGATGTTGAGCATGTTTTCATGTACTTGTTGGCCATCTGTATGTCATCTTTGGAGAAATATCTATTTAGGTCTTCTGCCAATTTTTTGATTGGGTTGTTTGTTTTTTTGATATTGAGCTATATAAGCTTTTTGTATATTTTGGAAATTAATCCCTTGCTAGGATTAATCATTTGCAAATGTTTTCTCCCCATCCATAGGTTGTCTTTTCCTTTTGTTTATGGTTTCCTCTGCTCTGTAAAAGCTTGTAAGTGTGATTAGGTCCCATCTGTTTATTTTTGGTTTTATTTCCATTACTCTAGGAGACGGATCCAAAAAAATATTGCTGCGATTTATGTCAAAGAGTGTTCTGCCTATGTTTTCGTCTAGGAATTTTATAGTATCTGGTTTTACATTTAAGTCTTTAATCCATTTTGAGTTTATTTTTGTATATGGTATTAAAGAATGTTCTAATTTCATTCTTTTACATGTAGTTGTCCAGTTTTCTCAGCACCACTTATTGAAGAGACTGTCTTTTCTCCATTGTATATTCTTGCCTCCTTTGTCATAGATTAATTGACTGTACGTGCATGGGTTTATTACTGGGCTCTCTATTCTGTTCCATTGATCTATGTGTCTGTTTTTGTGCCAGTATCATACTCTTTTGATTACTGTAGCTTTTCAGTGTAGTCTGAAGTCAGGGAGCATGATTCCTCCAGCTCTGTTGTTCTTTCTTAAGATCGTTTTAGTTATTTGGGGTCTTTTGTGTTTCCATACAAATTAAAAAATTTTTTGTTCTAGTTCTGTGGAAAATGACGTTGGTAATTTGATAGGGATTGCACTGAATCTGTAGATTGCCTTGGGTAGTATAATAGTGACCCTGTGACCTCTCAGTGGGTTGCAGCTGTGTTGTTAAAGTCCTGGTGAACTTGAGAGAGCTATTGGGAGAATAAATCTTGTTATGAGGAATAATTGAAGCTCTTGGTTATTCTCTTAATGTTGTGACCCAGGAGAACTTGACTTTTGGGGAATGGGCTTCCAGAGACTGATGTATGATTTATATGCTTAAAATAGTGAAAAAGATCCATAAAGTATTTACAATTGCACGAAAAGCTGCTTTAGTTCAGACATTTTTAGTGCATTTACCTTTGTAATTGGTTTCACATCTTTTACTTGGTGTTCATTCAATACAGGCTAAGTGTTGGAAGACTAAAATTTGAATCATATAGAGAGTGCCCTCCAAAAGCTTACGGTCTAAGATTTGAGTGCTCCCCAAATTCATGTCCACTCAGAGCCTCAGAATATGACCCCATTTGGAAAGAGGGTTGTTTTTTTTTTTTCCTGGCTGTGTCGTGTGGCTTGTGGGTTCTCAGTTCCCTGACCAGGGATTGAACCTGGGCCGCCACAGTGAAAGCCTGGAATCCTAACCATTAGGCAACCAGGGAGCTCCTGAAAATAGGGTCTTTATAGATGTAATTAGTTAGATTAAGTCTTACTGGATTAGGATGGGACCTCATCCAATGTGACTGATGTCCTTATAAGAAGAGAAGAAGACACACAGATTCACAGAGATACAGAGAGGATAATGCCATGTGAAGACAGAAGCAGATATTGAAGTCATGTGTCTACAAGCCAAGGAACACCAAGGATTGCTGGTAACTACCAGAAACTAGGAAGATGCATGGCACACTTTCTCAGAGTCTCCAGAAGGAACCAACCCTGCCCACACCTTTATTTCAGACTTCTACCCTCCAGAGCTGTGAGAATAAATTTCTCTTGCTTTAAAAGACTCAGTTTGTGGTTACTTTTAATGGCAATCTTAGGAAACCAATACAGATTCTAAATCAAAAGATTCTTAACATTCAGGCCTTTTTTTGCTGTTATTGTTAATTTTTGATTAAAGTAGTCTGCAGTGGAATCTGAGATACCACACTAAAGAAGTATCTGTGGTCTAAAGCCAAATGAAATACTATTCCTGAGTAGGTATTGACTCTGAAAATTACGCAGAGATCAATTTCCCATTTGATTTGGTTATCAGGAAGAATTATTGAACAAAAATGTAACATACGTTTCTTTTAAATGAAAAAGTGCTGCTAATTGAAAAAAGAAGCAAAGTATTTTTAAACAGGGACAGAAATTTTTTCCCAAGAATCATTTTTCTTCATTATTTAAACTTTTTTTGTATAGCATATTGGATGTTTTTTGGTGGGAATTTTCTACCATCTTTTAAGACAAAAGTCAGGGGTTATACATTCTTATGAAGACAATATAAATACCATATTTGGAGTACTGTAAAATGGAGTTTTATAAAAATAGACTTGTGAGTCATGTACCACAATGTTCATTGCAGCTCTATGTACATGGAAGCAACTTAAGTGTCCATTGACAGACGAATGGATAAAGAAGATGTGGCACATATATACAATGGAATATTACTCAGCCATAAAAAGAAATGAAATTGAGTTATTTATAGTGGGGTGGGTGGACCTAGAGTCTGTCATACAGAGTGAAGTAAGTCAGAAAGAGAAAGGCAAATACCGTATGCTAACACGTATATATGGAATCTAAAAAAAAAACCACAATGGTTCTGAAGAACCTAGGGGCAGGACAGGAATAAAGACGCAGATGTAGAGAATGGACTTGAGGACACGGGGAGGGGGAAGGGTAAGGTGGCACGAAGTGAGAGAGTGGCATGTACTTATATATACTACCAAATGTAAAATAGATAGCTAGTGGGGAGCAGCCACATAGCACAGGGAGCTCAGCTTGGTGCTTTGTGACCACCTAGAGGGGTGGGATAGGGAGGGTGAGAGGGAGATTCAAGAGGGAGGAGATATGGGGATATATGTATATGTATAACTGATTCCCTTTGTTATAAAGCAGAAACTAACACACCATTGTAAAGCAATTATACTCCAACAAAGATGTTAAAAAAATAGCAGCTAAAAAGAAAATAGACTTGTGGAAATGATCACTTGAGAATTAGGGGAAAAAACCTAATATTTAAAAATAAATACTAGTCTCTTGGTCTATTTATTAAGCTCACTTTTACTCATCTATATAATGAGGGCCATGTCATTGTGACATGAGCTTCTTGGTCACTATAAAATCAAAGCAGCATTGATACATTTGACTGAGTTGTTAATGATATATTACAGGCACTTAAGTTTTCACTTCACCTCATATCCGCCTTTAATTTTACATTTTTTCACCTCTTGTTCAGAGGGTTTTAGGGCTTACACTTCCCTGTGTGATTCTGACTCTGGAATGATATTCCCAGCACCATCACAACTCACCTTTGATAAGCCTCTCCTCTCTGGTACCTCGTGTCTGCTCAACATTGCAGCAATCTCAGGAAGGCTTTTGGCTCAAGTCTCTAGACTCTAGGTTCATGATTTAATCAAAGATGCAGCTGAGTGCTGGCCTTAGTTCAGAAATCCTGACTGAGCCTTCAAATCTATGCTGTCTGTACATTTTGTGCCTTTGTTCAAGAGGACTGACATTGTTTGGTTTTGTGCCAACCCTGATGTAGAACTGGGTCCGTTCACTGGCTTCCACAACAAAGCCAGTCACACCAAGCATATCATGAAGATTTGCGGCTCATGAAGTAAGGTCACGTACAGCATAAGCATTTACTTTGAAAAGCAACCATCGCTACCCTTGCGTCTTAACTCAGAATTTTCCAGCCCCTACTGACAGCCGAGGCTTCTTTCTTTCTACGCTTCTTGTGTACGGTCTTTCTGGGTCCTTTACTTTTCTCCTGAGATTTACCCCTTGCCCCTTATCCTCCTCCTCTTTCCCTTTGAGTCTTCATATGCCTTTTTCGTCTTTATTACAGAGAGCAGTTCAATCCAAGCTTTTATTTCTAAACGTGGCCATGGCCAAGCAGCAAGCAAAGAACCTTCCAGATAAAAGACCTACTGCTTTTTAAAATTATTTATGAAAAATATTTTTTGCCTTTTAAGTTATAATCCATAGGCTCTGATCACTTTCAAAAGCAACTCCAACTGCAACAAACTCATTGAAAGAAATCACAGTGTATTAAGTTCTGTGTAAAGTGTCTGTTCTACTTTGGCAGTATGCAGTGTGGCTTTTACAATCTAGAGTGTCGGGCTTCCCTGGTGACACAATGGTTAAGAATCTGCCTGCCAATGCAGGGAACACAGGTTCGATCCCTGGTCCGGGAAGATCCCACATGCCGCAGAGCAACTAAGCCCGTGGGCCACAACTACTGAGCCTGCATGCCTAGAACCCATGCCACCACAACGAGAAGCCCTGCAACGAAGAGGAGCCCCTGCTCACTGCAACTAGTCCTGTCACATGAATTTGAACTATGATTTGAACCATCATCTATACTGCCAATCCACTAAAGGAGAATAAATTTAGTAGGATGTGACCCAAGTATATTCAAAATTAATTCATCTTTCTGACTTATCCTGCTAATTACTCTGAAATTGGTCTTCGATAATATAGATTAAAAAATCTAGATCACTGACTTCTCTTTCAACAGTATAACACATTCTGGCTTTTGTAAGAATTTGGCTTCTGAATAACAAATAGTCCTATGGTCCTTCATGCAACAAGGCGGTATTTCTCATTAAGATGGTCACTGACGGTCACCATCTGCAGATACGGCAGATATATGTGCTTTAAAAGCGTAGATTAATGTTAGTTATTGCCTTTTCCCTGGGGTACCCATTCCACTTAAATGCTTGCTTTGTGAATTGAGATGATGCTTGTTGGTTTTATAGGCTGACCAGACCACACTTTACCAATATAAAGTATCTGCTATTTCTGTACACTCGGCTAATTTCTCTAGTTGCTGTAACCATGTGGCTTCACTCCAGAGTTTCCTACATTATGCTCTAGAAATGTCTCTTTTGCCTGCTATGGATGATATGAACTCAGCCAGATAACTGTAAAGGGGTTATTAGGGAGTTGTAAGGGATTACGATAATAATTCACTTTCTCGTGGGCTTGCTGAGCTGAATGGGCTTCACATTGCTAGAGTTTTAATAAGAAGGTCGGATTATGATCGAAGATTTAAGGCAGGGAATCTTCTTGTGCCATTTTGTGCTGCTAGACCGCAGTATTATCTCTGTAATTGAGTGATTTTGCCAACAGTGGCCATTCCAGATACTCAGTCCTTGAAGACAATTGGGCAAAAGTGCAGTTTGGCCAATTTTCATTTTTTGTGGTCGTGCCAGTTTGCTCTGATGTCCTGCCAGGCATCCCAAAGGCTCTAAACTACCCACTTCCCCAATCTGAGGTTTAACCTCCTATCCATATGCTAGTTGATGGAGAATATTCGTCCGAGTGACCATGTAACCATTGTAAGTTGCCTGTAAAGTTTATTTTGCATGAGTTAAAACATCATTTTTTGCTTTATTCGGTTCAAGTGAGCATATACCTCTTGTACTGATGAAAAAAATTAATTAACAATTTTTTAGCGCCCAGGGCCCCTGACCCTGTTCTATACACCGGAGGATTATGGGGTGCTATTGTGTTACTTTCACTTAATAATTAGAAACGGTATTCGGGAAAACAACATTCTAACTGTGCGGGTGAAAAATGAATACAAGGGAAATAACCTGAGATGAACAGGCAGATGATCCAATCAGCCTATAAAACCAATGAGGTGGAACTGCCCCAACTGTGACAATGAATCAGATGGACAACACACAGTTTCCTGAGGTACACACTCCCCCTCTGACATATTAACAAGCATAGACACACCTGCTCCAGTCTCCTCGGTACTATCTAAGCCACGATTCCCAGATGCCTCCAAAGACAGGCATACCATTCAGATATTCTTTGTTTGCCACCCTGGCTCACCGTAAAGGAAAGGGCACAGGCTTCAGAAGAGGAAAATTGGGGTTTGTATCTCAGTTCTACGGCTAGCTAGCTGCGGTACTTTTGTTACGAGACCTCTCTGGACCTCAGTTTCCTTACCTGTAAAATATGGAGAATAATGCCAATGTCCGTGAAATAAAGGACACTGTGCCTAGCACACAATGGCCATACACAATTTTTAATTCCTTCTTCGTTCTTTCCTCTTTTTCCTTTTCCATAAAATCTAAATTTTCACCGTAAGACATTGAGATAAGAGCTCGTGCTCTTATCTCTCATCTGGCTTGGCCCACTCTTTGGCTTCAGTTGCCAAGGTGTGTACACCCGTGCCTCATGCCCTCAGGAGGTCTTCGGTGGACTGGCACTCTCCTTCGTTAACCTGCTCCCTATGTGCCATGCCCTCCACATCGCAGTTGCTCCTTTAGATGTGCTCCTTGTTGTAGCCCCTTTGTCCTACTTGTACATTCTCATGAACCCAGAACATGCTTCAGGCACACTTAATAAGAATGGTAACAAATCTCATATGTTAGGGCCACTTTTCATTTCTCAGATGACTGGGTAAAAGGAAAAGAGAGTATAAAGTCTACTTCTAAGGTATGCGGTATGCTTGTGGCAGCAGTGGCTGGATTGCAGAGCCAGGCGAGGCCTGTTTACAGAATGAAAGACTTGGAACCAATGGAGGAGAAACTTAAGTGGGATCAGTATTTGCATATTTCACTAATCAAAGGTTAGAGGGAGCATCTGGCATTGAAAACACCGTAGGAGCTATGATTGGTATGTGGGGGGACAGGTGTGTGGGACAATACCGCATAATAAAGCGAAGTTCAAATCATGGCCTTCCTCATCCCTTGCTGTGTAAATTGGGGGAATTTATACCCTTCGATCTCCACATTTAAAGAAATGTGTTGAAAAGAGAGCATAATAATGATTTTAGTTTGGGGGATGTTAAATGAATTAATGGTCATAGAATGACTAGCACAGTGCCTGGAACTTAGTAAGTGTTCAGTAAAAGTGAGGTGTTGCTGTTATCCAAGGCATTCAAGGACCATAAGCAGAATCATGGAGAAATGCTGGGCAAACCAGAGTTCTGTACTCCTCATTGGATTCAGCTGACTTGGCCATCTTTCTTTGTTTTCAATATGGACTGAAATCTGTTAGCTTCATTTGTTGATTGTAAGTGCTAGTTTAAGACGATTAAATAATTTCCAAGCAAATAATTTTCAATGGTTTGATGGTGTTACATCACACAGGAGGAGTATGCCACATTCAGCTAATGTTCTCAACATTGAAACAGTTTATAACTATTAAAAATGTTAGGGCTTCCCTGGTGGCACAGTGGTTAAGAATCCGCCTGCCAATGCAGGGGACACGGGTTTGAGCCCTGGTCCGGGAAGATCCCACGTGCCGCGGAACAACTAAGCCTGTGCGTCACAACTACTGAGCCTGCGCTCTAGAGCCTGTGAGCCACAACTACTGAGCCCACGTGCCACAACTACTGAAGCCCGTGCGCCTAGAGCCCGTGCTCCTCAACAAGAGAAGCCACCGCAGTGAGAAGCTCGCGCACTGCAACGAAGAGTAAGCCCCCCCTCGCCGCAACTAGAGAAAGCCCGTGCACAGCAACGACGACCCAACACACCCAAGAATAAAAACAAATTAATTAATTTTAAAAAATGTTATATTTAAAGCATTAAAATTAGAGGAATAAGCTGAAAGCATATTCCTTCCATTTGCTAAGGAGATGACTTTTGAAGAAAGTAATTAGCTAACCTGTGCCTAACTATATCTTCTTGGTTTTATGACTCAGGACCTTGTAAAATGAAGTAGGTGACACCTTCTAGCTGATTGCTTCAAAGATTTACGGGGCAATAACATTCTGTTTAGGTGTGTGAATTTCGTGTTGCTTGTTTTTAGATTTCTAAGTTTCCTTGTGTCTATGTCACAGTTAGCTGGCTTCCTTGCAGCCCAGACTAACCAGTGCTTTGTGAAAAAGAGAAAAGGGCTATTTATAAGCTTGCTAATAACTGCTTATGACATTAGGACTGGTTTGAATACAACTGTGCAAAACTGTCTTAACTCTGCTCAGGAAATTCACTGTAGTTAACGTCTCAAAGCTTGTCATTTTCTTGATATTGTGAGGTATTTCTGTGGATTTTAGGGGAACACAGGTCAGCAAGAGGGGCTGTCCAAGTCCCTGGGGACCATGGGCACGTCCTCAGAGTGGTGGGAATTAAGATATTACAAAGATGAATCCTTACCGTGAGAGGCTGGAACCCCTTAGCCTTGAGTTTGTGGATATTAAAGCAAACTTAGCACCAAACTTGTCCAGTCCTAAAGAAAATCCTCATGTTTTTTCAGACAGCCTGAGAACTTGGCCCAATTTTTAATTTTCTTTCTCTCCCCTCCCTCCCTCCCTCCCTCCCTCCCTCCCTCCCTCTCTCCCTCTCTCCCTCTCTCCCTCTCTCCCTCTCTCCCTCTCTTCCTTCCTTCCTTTCCTTTTAAAGTAGAGGTTTTCTGTAAAAACTTAGGTAAGAATCATCCTGTTCTGGCTTTTATTTCATGAAGTATAAAAACTTTTCATTAAGATCATTTAGAAAACAGTCATTAAATCAGCTGTGACCCTCTTGTACTTTTAATTAATTAATTTTATTTTACTATTTTTGCCTGCGTTTGGGTCTTCGTTGCTGTGTGTGGGCTTTCTCTAGTTGCATCGAGCAGGGGCTGCTCTTCATTGCGGTGTGTGGGCTTCTCATTGCGGTGGCCTCTCCTGTTGCGGAGCATGGGCTCTAGGCACGTGGGCTTCAGTAGTTGTGGCACATGGGCTCAGTAGTTGTGGCTCACGGGCTTTAGAGCACAGGCTCAGCAGTTGTGGTGCACAGGCTTAGTTGCTCCGCGGCATGTGGGATCTTCCTGGACCAGGGGTCATACCCGTGTCCCCTGTGTTGGCAGGTGGATTCTTAGCCACGGCACCACCAGGGAAGTCCCCCCTCTTGTACTTTTACTTGTAAGTGTCTGTGGTTTGGTTTCCTAGTATCCATGGAATCCTGATGGAAACTTTTGACGGCTGAATGTCCTTTTAAGCTGTGGTCTGGCTGCTACCCAAATTCTTTCTCATTCTCTTATCTCAAGAATCCTTTTTTTTTTTGGTGGGGAAAAAAGGGAGCCTTCAAAGGATATTCAGAGTGAGAATTTAAGAATCATGTCTCGATATATATAATATAGGGGAGACGGAGAAGATGGTGGAAGAGTAAGACACGGAGATCACCTTTCTCCCCACAGATACATCAGAAATACATCTACACGTGGAACAACTGCTACAGAATTCCTACTGAACGCTGGCAGAAGACCTCTGACCTCCCAAAAGGCAAGAAACCCCCCACGTACCGGGGTAGGGCAAGAGAAAAAAGAATAAACAGAGACAAAAGGATAGGGACGGGACCTGCCCCAGTGGGAGGGAGCCGTGAAGGAGGAAAGGTTTCCACACACTAGGAAGCCCCTTCGCGGGCGGAGACTGCGGGTGGCGGAGGGGGAAGCTTCGGAGCCATGGAGGAGAGCACAGCAACAGGGATGTGGGGGGCAAAGCGGAGAGATTCCCGCACAGAGGATCGGTGCCGACCGGCACTCACCAGCCCGAGAGGCTTGTCTGCTCACCTGCCAGGGCGGGCGGGGCTGGGAGCTGAGGCTCGGGCTTCGGTCTGAGCGCAGGGAGAGGACTGGGGTTGGCGGCGTGAACACAGCCTGCAGGGGGTTAGTGAACCACAGCTAGCCGGGAGGGAGTCCTGGAAAAGTCTGGACCTGCCGAAGAGGCAAGAGACTTTTTCTTCCCTCTTTGTTTCCTGGTGCGCGAGGAGAGGGGATTAAGAGAGCTGCTTAAAGGAGCTCCAGAGACGGGCATGAGATGATAAGGCTGCTGCTGCCGCCGCCAAGAAACCTGTGTGCGAGCACAGGTCACTCTCCACACCTCCCCTCCCGGGAGCCTGTGCAGCCCGCCACGGCCAGGGTCCCGGGATCCAGGGACAACTTCCCCTGGAGAACACATAGGCAGTACACTGTATGACATAAATCACAGCAAGATCCTTTTTGACCCACCTCCTAGAGAAATGGAAATAAAATCAAAAATAAACAAATGGGACCTAATGAAACTTCAAAGCTTTTGCACAGCAAAGGAAACCATAAACAAGACCAAAAGACAACCCTCAGAATGGGAGAAAATATTTGCAAATGAAGCAACTGACAAAGGATTAATCTCCAAAATTTACAAGCAGCTCATGCAGCTCAATATCAAAAAAACAAACAACCCCATCCAAAAATGGGCAGAAGACCTAAATAGACATTTCTCCAAAGAAGATATACAGATTGCCAACAAACACATGAAAGAATGCTCAACATCATTAATCATTAGAGAAATGCAAATCAAAACTAAAATCAGGTATCACCTCACACTAGTCAGAATGGCCATCATCAAAAAGTCTAGAAACAATAAATGCTGGAGAGAGTGTGGAGAAAAGGGAACCCTCTTGCACTGCTGGTGGGAATGTAAATTGATACAGCCACTATGGAGAACAGTATGGAGGTTCCTTTAAAAACTACAAATAGAACTACCATACGACCCAGCAATCCCGCTACTGGGCATATACCCTGAGAAAACCATAATTCAAAAAGAGTCGTGCGGGCTTCCCTGGTGGCGCAGTGGTTGAGAGTCCGCCTGCCGATGCAGGGGACACGGGTTCGTGCCCCGGTCCGGGGGGATCCCACATGCCGCGGAGCGGCTGGGCCCGTGAGCCATGGCCGCTGAGCCTGTGCATCCGGAGCCTGTGCTCTGCAGCGGGAGAGGCCACAACAGTGAGAGGCCCGTGTACTGTAAAAAAAAAAAAAAAAAAAGAGTCATGTACCAAAATGTTCATTGCAGCTCTATTTACAATAGCCCGGAGATGGAAACAACCTAAGTGCCCATCTTCGGATGAATGGATAAAGAAGATGTGGCACATATATACAACGGAATATTACTCAGCCATAAAAAGAAATGAAATTGAGTTATTTGTAGTGAGGTGGATGGACCTAGAGTCTGTCATACAGAATGAAGTAAGTCAGAAAAAGAAAGACAAATACCATATGCTAACACATATGTATGGAATCTAAGGGAAAAAAATGTCATGAAGAACCTAGGGGTAAGACAGGAATAAAGACACAGACCTACTAGGGAATGGACTTGAGGATATGGGGTGGGGGAAGGGTAAGCTGTGACAAAGTGAGAGAGTGGCATGGACATATATACACTACCAAATGTAAAATAGATAGCTAGTGGGAAGCAGCCGCATAGCACAGGGAGATCAACTCGGTGCTTTGTGACCACCTAGAGGGGTTGGATAGGGAGGGTGGGAGGGAGGGAGACGCAAGAGGGAAGAGATATGGGAACATATGTATATGTATAACTGATTCCCTTTGTTATAAAGCAGAAACTAACACACCATTGTAAAGCAATTATACTCCAATAAGGATGTAAAAAGAAATATATATATATATATATATATAAAACATAAAAAAAAGAGTCATGTCTCATAGGAGATACAGTGAAACTACTTTTGCTGTATTGAAACCCTCTGTTCCCTTATAGGCAGGAAGATGGGGGGCATTTTCAAAAATAAGGTGATCTCCCCAAATGGCTTTACCAACGTCTGTTGGTAAACTTCTGTAATAGAAAAGTAAGCCTTGACCACCGGAAGCAGGAAGATTTTTAGTGGTGCCAGAGAAGATGAGCAAAGTTCATGGCAAGCTTTTGGGCACTGGACCTAATAAGGAGAGAGGCTGCATCTGGGTTAAATAGCTACTCATTCTGTCGCCAGCAGAGTTGTCTTCTGTAGTTAAATGTGTGAACACTTGCTCTAAATCTTGGTGTCCCAAGGTGGTTCCAGGAGCAAAGTCTTCTATAATTAATTGCACGTGTATTGCCATTCACTTGGGAGTCAGGTGATTACTTGCCTGAGCCTTACTCTAAGACATTACAATATCAATAGCACTACTGGTTTTAATTAAAACTTCAAAGTGTATGCCTGTTGAAATATTCATTATTGCACCGTTGATTGTGAGAATTCAAAGTCGTCTGTTTTTCATATAATAATACTAAGGCCAAATAACAGGAGACAGACTTTGCAGAATATTCTTCTTTCTTCCTAGGACAGTGAAATGTTTCCTCGTCTGCGTGCGTGTGTGTGTGTGTGTGTGTGTGTGTGTGTGTGCGCACGCGGACTTAGTATTTCTGGTAAGTTATTCCGATTGGACCTTTCCTTTGAACTCTTAAAAATGTTTGTCCACTGTCAAAGCTGGTAGACAAAATAAAGTGAGACAAATGGGAGAAAAGACGTAAAAAGGCAGAAGAATAATCCTTTCATTGCCAGTTAATTGTATTCTAATCTTGGTTTAGTCCAACTGTTCTGTACTCTGTGTAAAACATACTGATCTTTAGTATAAAGCTCCACCTGAATTTGCTTAATTAAGATATTTAGAGGAAATAGAAGAGGAACTAACACTGCAGAAGGGCAGGGAAAAGCTGTGTGGAACGGGGAAGCTGTTGATGGCACTGTTTTGGATGTGGAGACATTTGAAGGCTGTCGGTGGTTTATGGGCCAAATGTGTCAAATACGAACTACAAGGGACAGTAGGGATGATCCAGGCTAGCCCCTTCATTTTACAGATTACATTCCTCATCATCCTCTCTGGTAAGTATTGTTTGATACACTGGAAGTGAAGAAATCTTCGATAAGGTAGACTATCTCATTCAGTTTGGCACTATTTTTTGAATCCAAGCTTTTCAGGTTTTCCACACAAAATATAGAGAAGGGTGTGTGTGTGGGTGTGTGTGTGGGTGTGTGTGTGTGGTGTGTCTACAGTCTTTGTGGCCCTACTTTGCTCTCTGACATGGGAAATAAGGTTCTGAAACTTGGTGAGAAGCTAGTCATTAAATTATTGCTACTGTTTTTGAAGAATGTTGATTGTGCTGTGGTGTTCTTCCCCCAAAGCTTTTAATGTAGGGTTTTATTTTCATGGTCTTGAAGTTTTTGGTGGCTCCATTAGGAACATTTCTAGTGAGACTGAATCGTACTCAGACTATCACTTCCTCGCTGGGGAAAGGACAATGAAATTATTGGAATAAAAACAAGATGCTTCCGAAAAACAAAAATATGTGGTTTAATTTGAATGGATGTTCACGGCTTAAGGAGCAGCAGATGGAACAGGTAGGCTGCAGTGTCGCTACAGATTTCTTTACGGGAGAGAAAATCTGGTCTTGATTACTTCAAATCTCGGCAGTCTCTGGAGAGTGGTTTCAATTAAAACTTTCCCCATAGCTTCAGAGACAAATCTTTTTCTTCTTTATTAAAGTTGGTTTGGGGAGGAAACTTTTGAAACCAGAAGGAGCCATATCATTAAGAGTTTAGATTCAGTATGTGGAAAGCAAGATTAAAAAAAAGGAAAATCCAGATTTTCTTTGTAGGTTTCAAGTGAAAGCAATACTTTAATTCTAGCAGTATTTTCAGGTAAGATAAGCAAATACCCAGACCAGTGGGACCTAGTTAGAACATCAGAATAGGAGCTCTGACCCCATTTGTAATTTGTTTAATGACTCAGGGTGAATATCATTCATCTTTTGACTTCAATCTCTTAACTAAATTAGCGACCTTCTTCCCTCTCTTCTCTTTTCTTCTGTGTCCTGTGCCAAAATTTCTTTTCACAAAATGACTTGTTTTTGGTATGGCACTAGACATTGAGAAATCCCTTGATCCTCTGCTTTGCCCTTAACTTGAACCAAATTTAATTCCCAGTGTTGAAAAATTGCTATTCATCCAGCAGTTTCGCAGTAGATATTCTTGACACTGTCTTTAGGCAGATTAGAATTTTCACTTTTTTTTGGAAGACTTCAAAGGAGGTGGTGATTTGCTCTTTCTTTTAAACTTATCTCAACATTCAACAAACCTTCAATTTTTGAGTTTAATATTTATTTACATTTTAAGGTAAGATTTGTATACAAAGAGATGTGCAGGTATTAAGTGTATAATTTGGTGAGTTTTGACAAATGCATGCAACTGTGTAATTCATACTCCTAATCAAGTTGTAGAAATTTCCATCCCCTCAGAAATGTTGTTCATGGATCTTTTCAGTTAATCTTCCTTCCACAAAGCAACAACTTTTCCAATTTTTTTTCACCATCAATTATTTCTGTTTAGAATTTCATATAAAAGGATTTATACAGTATGATCTTTTGAGTCCATCTTCTTTTGCTCAGTGTAATATCTGTGGCACTCATCCATGTTGCTGCCTGAATCAAAGGTTTGTTTCTTCTATTTCTGAGTAGTATGCTACTGTATAGATAGATCATAATTTGTTTATCCATCCTCCTATTGATATTTGAGTCGTTTTCCAATTTGGGCCTATTACATATAAAGCTACTATGAACATTCTTATACAAGCTTTAATTTTAGTTTGTTTCTTTTCTTTTTTCTTTCTTTCTGTTTTTTGTTTTTTTGCTTTTGGTGCATTTTGGAAGGCAGTCCCTAAGGTAGCCGCCAAAGATCCCCACTTTCTGGGATTCATACCGTTGAGTGTCACCTGCACTCATTGACTCGCTTCTTTTTTTTTTTAATAGATTTATTTAATTTATTTATTTTTGGCTGCGTTGGGTCTTTGTTGCTGCATGCGGGCTTTCTCTAGTTTTGGCTAGCAGGGGCTACTCGTTGTTGTGGTGCGTGGGCTTCTCATTGTGATGGCTTCTCTTGTTGTGGCTCGTGGGCTCTAGAGAGCAGGCTCAGTAGTTGTGGCGCATGGGCTTAACTGCTCCAGCTCAGTAGTTGTGGCGCGTGGGCTTAGTTGCTCTGCAGCATGTGGGATCTTCCCGGACCAGGGCTCGAACCCGTGTCTCCTGCATTGGCAGGAGGATTCTTAACCACTGCGCCACCAGGGAAGCCCTACTCCTAGTGAATAGAATACAGCAGAAGTGATGAGATGCTATCTCTCACTCTCCCTTGACCTGCCAACTGTGGGGGGAGCCAGCTTTCATGTCATGAGATGACCCTAGGGAGAGGCCCACATGAGTAAACTTGGGAGATGAACTGCTCAGGCCTTGGCAACAGCCACATGAATGAGCTCAGAAGCTAATTATTGCTGAGTTGCACCTTGAAATGACTGCACCCCTGGCTGACACCTTGATTGCAACATCGAATGACACTCTAGCTTGAACCACCCAGCTAAGCTGCTCCTAAATTCCTGACACCAAGAAAATATGAGATAATAAATGTTTTTTGTTTCCAGCCATTGTTTTTGGGTGGTTTCTTACACAGCAGTAGATAGCTAGTACAGTCCACTCAGTGCCCCTGGTGTGGTTTTATTTTTTATTTTTTTCAGTTTTATTGAGGTATAATTGACATACAGCTCCGTATAAGTTTAAGGAGTACCACACGATGACTTGCCTTACATATACTGTGCAATGATTACCACAATAAGTTTAGTTAACTTTCATCTCATATAGTTATCAAAAAAAATTTTTCCTCGTGATGAGAACTTTTAGGATTTACTATCTTAGCCACTTTCAAATATATCATATAGCAGTGTTATCTGTCATCATGTCGTACGTTACCCAGTACTTATTCATCTTCTAACTGGAAATTTGTGCCTTTTGACCATCTTCCTCCAGTTCTCCCTCCCCTCCTTCTTCTGCCTCCGGTAACCACAAATCTAATCTCTTTCTATTGTATGAGTTTGGGTTGTTTTTTAGATTCCACGGTGTGGTTTTAAATCAGTCCTTCTATATTGATTCCTCGGTGGAGGATGGTTTCCTAGGAGCTTTGTGTTTCTCAGATCCACAGCTGGTAACAGAAGTTAGGGTCATCTTTTACAGAGAAAACTTTATGTAGTTTCTTCATGCTTTTTTGGAAAGTGGCTAAAGAACTTGTTTGTTGTTTTTCTCAAAAGGGAGTTTTATTTAATCTTTATTGTGATGTAGCACAAACTCATCATTAAAATATTCAATTAATAAGGAAGAAATAAAGAAAAGAGTGAAAATCATCCCTAAAATCACCACGTGAACACAGTAAGTGCTAAAATTACACTGTTCGTTTCCCTAGATTTTTTTTCCCATAAAAAAAATATATGCACGTTCACACACACATTTTCACAAGTGTGATCAGACTAGCCATGCTCTTTTAAAATCTCCTTTTTTCCCCTTCACAGTAAAATCTGATGTTATTTCGATGCCAATAAAGACAGACCTACATGATCATTTTAATGGTTTCATGGTGTATCAGCATTTATCCTATTCTCTGCCTTTGATCACTTACATTCTTTCCCCCACCGCCCCACCATTTTCTTTCTTTTTTCTTTTTTAACAGTTATAAAAACCTGTTGATAATCATCCTTGGTCATTCTTCTTTCTGTACTTGTCCCATATTTCCTTAGCCTAAAATTTATCAAGCATATATTTCCAGAAGGGTATGCACATTTAAGGGTCTTGGATAAATATTAAAAATTGCCATTCAGAAGGATGGCACTCAATATTCGAATAGAGCATCCCTCCCGCTTCCCGTCCCCCGTAAGCTTGAAGACACTGACCATTATCAGACTTGTTAATATTTGGCAATGTGATGAACAAACATACTCTTGTTTTAACCTGCATTTACTTCATTGAAAGTGATATTGAACATACACTTTTTATATTTTTCCTGGCCATGTATTTTGTGAATTGTTTATATCATTCATTAATTTTTGTGCTATGGGAGTATAGTTTTCTTCGCTGATTTGTAACTTTCCCCTTTCTCCCTCTCTCTCTACATAGATGGATAGATATACACACATACATACACACACACATATTTCTTTCATATTGTAGTTTGACCTTTAATTTTAATAATAATGGGTTTGGTTGTAAAGAAATTTTACATATTAAATTAGTAAATTTATCATTTCTTAAACAGTTTATACTTTGGCATGATACTTAGTCTTTTCCACTGCAATATTATAAAAACACTCACTTCATTATTTCTGTTTTAAAGAACTATTTGTGATTTCATTTTTTATATTATCATTTTGCATCTGTATTTTACTTTTTACATTTTAAAAACTTATCATGGTTATATTTTTATATTTAAAATGTTTAATTGATCTGGAATTTATTTATTTTAATTTATTTAGACTGTGCCGGGTCTTAGTTGCAGCATCCATGCAAGATCTAGTTCCCCGACCAGGGATTGAACCCAGGCCCCCTGCATTGTTTGTGCAGTCTTACCCACTGGACCACCAGGGAAGTCCCTGGAATTTATTTTTATATAAGGTGGGATATAGGGATCCAATGTAATTTCTCCCCAAACTAGTGACCAATTATCCCAACATAATTAATTGAATAATCCTTTTTTGGTTACCAATAATTTTAAGCATGCCATTATGACTTCCCAATTAATATGCATTGTAAATATGCATCTCCCCTCACATATCTCCCTCAGTACTAATTAGACTTTTACATGTCAATTAATAAATTTGTATTTTGAATTGTAAAAGTGTGTTTTCCCTGCATTTGTATCTTTTCCATGTCCTCCAAATGGGAGAGAACATCCAAAACCTACCTACGCTTTTTGTACGTGACTGAAGTTGTATCTCAAGCCATATTTATACATTGACTATTACTTCCTTATATGTAATAAAAGGATGGGGTATAGAAAAGAAGAGGATTTTCAAAAGTGCATGCTAATTAATTTCGCATTAAAGTTGGAATTGAAAACGTTTAAATTACTTTTTTCTTTAAATTCCCCTTTGAAGACATTTCAGTGAATTGAAATTTTATGTGTAGGATACAAGTACACTTCAACTTTCAAATATTTGGCTTTTTAACCACCTACATTTTATATGTTAGCTATTGGCCGCCTCACCATATTTCAGTAATTAAATTCATACTTTTATACGTGAATTGAAAACATTTCAAGTTATTGAAGAATGAGTTGGCTTACTCGCAGCAGTCTGCATCACACCATCTTTGTTATTTTAATCAATTATTTCAATATTATTCTTCATTGCATTTTTGCTACTAGTATTTTAAAATGAGAAGAAAATTTGGAAAAACAAAAATGTTATTAATGTTGGCAAGATGCTTTGGTCTCATAGACTTAGTCATTTGAGACAGCAGCAGTATTGTGCTGAAAATGGTGATTCTTTCACCTCAACAGCATGGATTTATGCCAGTAGACGATCTGAAGAAAAAGAATACAACTAAAGAAGATAAACAATATGTGCGAAGACTGTGTCCAAGACACAAAGTGTAATTAGCACTTTTATAATTTTTTTTTTTCGTTTTCTGAGAACAGAACCTTTTAAAACCAGGTTGTTAAATCCGATTGACATGTTTCAGTTCTCATTTTACTTGACCTCATAACATTAACCATTTCTTGAAACCATCTCTTCTCTCGACTTCTGTTCTTCACATCTCCTCAGTCACTTCTCTTTCTCCTTGCATTTCGTCCTCTTCTTTCCCGCTTTTACATGTTGGAGTTATTTAATGCTTGAATTTCAGTCATTTACATCTCTCACTCTATGCTGTCCCTTGATGATCTATTCTAAGCTTGTGGCTTCAAGTTTATTCTCAATACACATGACTTACAAATCTAAACTGTAGCCCTGAAACCCCTTGGGAAACAGAAACCTTTGTGTCTGCCTGACTACTTAACATTTGCCTGTTGATGACCCAAAGACACTGTAGGTACCTGATGTCCAACCAAACTCGAATTCCAATCTTTCTTCCAAATCTGTTTTTCTTTTCTGGCACCTTACTTCAGTTTTGCAAGCCAGAAATCCAGAGTTATACTTCATGTCTCACTCTCTCTCAACTCCACAGCCAATCCTTCAGCAAGTCTTACTGATTTTACTTTCCCAGTGTCTTCTGAGTCTATCCACTTTTCTTCCTCCCAGACAGCAAACGTGATCTGTCATCTCTCAATCTCTCTGCCCAAAACTCTTCAATAATTTCTTTAGCTCTTTTAGGATAAAGGCAAGGGTTTTTGTTGTTTGTCTGTTTGTTTTTAACTTTGCCTACAGCCCTACGTGGCATGGTTTCTACATACCTCCCTAGTCTCCTTTTTCTTTATTTAAAAAAATTTTATTGAGTTATAATTTACATACTGTACAATTCACCTGCTTTACTTGTACAATTCGGTGATTTTTGGTATTTTTACAGAGTTGTGTAACTATCACCACAGACATCACAGGCATAGAGGTTTTTTTTTCTTTTTTCTTTTTTTCTTTTTTTTTTTGGCTGCCCTGTGAGGCATGTGGGATCTTAGTTCCCCACCCAGGGATCAAACCCATACCCGCTGCACTGGTAGTGCGGAGTCTTTTTTTTTTTTTTTCAAATTTATTTTTTTATTTATTTTTGGCTGTGTTGGGTCTTCGTTGCTGCACACAGGCTTTTTCTAGTTGTGGTGAGCGGGGGCTACTCTTTGTTGTGGTGTGTGGGCTTCTCATTGCGGTGGCTTCTTTTGTGGAACACAGGCTCTAAGGCGTGCGGGCTTCAGTAGTTGTGGCTCGTGGGCTCTAGAGCACAGGCTCGGTAGTTGTGGCACACGGACTTGGTTGCTCCATGGCATGTGGGATCTTCCCGGACTAGGGCTCGAACCCGTGTCCCCTGCATTGGTAGGCAGATTCTTAACCACTGCGCCACCAGGGAAGTCCGGTAGCGTGGAGTCTTAACCACTGGATCGCCAGGGAATTCCCACGTAGTCTCCTTTTTCACCTGTTTCTCCCATGATCTCAGCGATCTAGTCTCACAGCACTTTTTTCTGTCAAAGGATTTTGCATAAGATGTTCTATCTGGCTGGGACATTCTTCTCATTCTTCTTTCCAGAGTTAACTCCTTCCCATCTCAGCTTTGTCATTCTCTCAGGGAAGTGCTCCCTGGGGAAGTCTTTTGTCTCTTTTCCAAGATCTCTCTCCTTGGCCTTGCACCCATTGTTTCTCAGAATTCCTAGGTCTTGCTTCTTGTCAGATATCACCACCTTCTTTTCATGTATGGAGAATTTGAGGTCAGCTACCTAATATCTCCAAGCTTGCACACCTCCAGCCATTTTTAATACAGTTGTCAGGCATGCCAAAGGCTGAGATGCTGGGGATGAAATGTCATTAGTTCTTAGCAAATTAAAGATCCTAGAGCTACACAATACACCTTTCTTAAAAAATAAGGTGTCATCAGAGAGAGATGTGTTGATCATGAATAGTTATACGTGTGTGAGACACTTCTTTGTAAAAGGTGGGTGAGATAGGTGCATGTTTAAATCCTTATGGTAAAGATCTTGTTAAGAGGAAGAGATGAGCATAGAGAGGAGGATAGTCTCTGGGGGTTAATTTTACTGAAAATGAGGGAGGGAGTGATGTATCGTATGTAGGTGGCATGGCTGGCCGTCTCTTTTGAAGCAGGAGGCAAGGAGGTACAGTTGTGGTAGATCGCTCCGTTCAGCTTGGTTGATAACCTCAGCATTTTATGTGAACGATCAGGCATCGCCATCTTTTAAAACTGGACGAGAGGTAGGGATCAGAGGTTTGAAGAGGATGGAGAGGTTTGAAAAGCCTTTGCTGCGGGTGGGAGTTGAGCAGAGAAACGTGAGAGGATGTTTGGTCATCTTGGAGGTTCCAACTCAGGTTACCATTGTGAATTTATTATGGTACAGTGTGCCGCATCTGGTGACCTCGTCCAGCAGCACCCAGCTGACCTGGTGCAGGCTTAGAGAAAGCAAATGTTTGGTTTCGTCCAGATTGGGGGTTTACTTAGCTGGATATGATGAAAGACAGATGGGCAATTGACTTTCACCTGTGTTTTATTATTTTTTTTTTAAATGCTAATTGTGGATTCTATTGTCCACTCAAGGAAGAAGATGAAAAAAAGCAGAAGGGCTAACAATTGGAGAAAGGTGAAAGGTCGATGGCTTTGTGTTAAATGAGGAAGAAGTATAATGAATAAAAAAGTATTTCATTTCCCATCAACGTTTGGAACTGTTTCCCACTGTTTATCTGAAACTTTAAAAATTGTTTGTTGTGAATCTCTTATCAACATACTGTAATTTAGTTTCCCATGTCTGGAGAATGTTACAGGAAGTGATAAGCTAATTCAATAATGTTTCATCCAATTCTAGATGTGAAATTTGACCAACCTCTAAAAAGAGTCTTCTTGAAAACCTTTCCTCATTGATTGGGTTCCTCTTACCTTTTCTTGTATTAGCAAAAATAAAGGAAAATAAATCAGTCAAGGGTTCAACAGCAAACAAATGGCACACTCAAAGGAAAATAATTTGAATTGAGGGTTTATTTAGAAAGGAGTTATTTTTAAAAGTGTGTCTGGATGTAGTGGAACCTCAAAGGAAATTGCAATGACCTGAAGCTAGTTAACAGCTGAGCTTTTACCATCCCTAAGTATAAAAGGATGAGGGGAGGTTGGGTTCTATCTACAAGGATAGACAGTCCTGTAGAGCTGGCAACCTTTGGAACTGAAATGACCTTTAGTCAGTGGGTATGACTAGGCCACACAGACCTTGGGGATATAGAATATAAATACCCCGACCTCACTGTTCTCTTTCCCTCCAATCTTCTCAGGGTTTCCAATTGGCTGAACTCAAGTGGAAAGGAATCCCGTTGATGAGGTACATACAAATTAGCTCTTTGAGGCTCAGGGCAAGGTGGAGAAGGGTAGAACATGGCTCTCAAGGGCCAAATAAAAGACATCTGGCACGTGGATGGGGGAATAATATTTTTATTCCTTTTCTAAAGTCAAATCATATTTTAATCTTTTGTTACTCTTAAAGTGAGGGCCTAACTATGCGATCTTCCATACTCTAGTCTGTTCAATCATGTATTCAAAGCTTGCCATCTACGTGGTGGATACTGTGTTAAGGATTGGGTATAGAAAGATGCATAAGACATGGTTCCCACCTTTGAGATGCACTGTGTAGTGGTAAAGATAGATATAGGGACTGTATGGATATTACGATTTTATTATGCTTATTATTACTTATTATGTTTACTATTGTTTGATATCTAAAGTCTGAAGAATGGAGAATGTAAGTTTTTGCCTGTGCATGTGTGTATATGTTTAATGTGTATGTGTGTGTGAAAGGTGCTTGAGGGGAAGGAATGGGATTTCAGTCAGTCACGCTTATTACCACCTGACTAATTTAATTGAAACATCACTTTGATTATGTCATTCTCTTTTCTTGAGAACCTGTAATGACTTCCTTTTAGAGGAATTCCCAGAAGCTTCTTTCTGCTTTTCAGAGGCCTCCATCCTTTGGTCCTACCCGACCTCTCCAGTTGCATTGTCCAGCCGCCCCCATTTGAGATCAGCAGGTTTTTCTGTCCCTCTTAGTGTTTTGCAATAATTTCTGTGATTTGTGTCCTGCCAACCGCTCTCTCCCCCAACTTAAGTACCTTTTAAAACACTTAGTTGAGAGTGTCCTGTGAAGGTACCAGGGAAAGTATGCCATTGCTCTTGGAAAAATAACTCAAAGGAGATGCTTTACCAATTGAGGACATTCACTGTGTATGAAAGAGCAACCATCATATTTGTTTGAATAACTTGTTCATGCTGTTTTATTGATGTCGATCTGCTGTGGAGGTTAGATCAGAATAGATAATAAATTATGACCTTTTGCCATAGCCTGTGTAAATGAAGCTGGCCTCCAACTTCAGATGTAATGTATTACCAGTGTGGAGTACCTCAACCCAAATTAAGATCAGCCCACACTTCCTTTTGCTAGTGTTGTTGGGCTCTCTATGAAGTCCTTTCAAGTTTCCTCTCTGTTAATTTCTGTTAATTCCTCTCTGTTAATTTTGAATCTATATGTGTGGAGTCTACCACATAAGGCTCCATTAAAAGCATTCATGTAACTACTTCCTCTTCCCAGGCCTGGTTTGCTCCCTCCTGACCTCCTTTTGGAGACTTCAGCCTCATGTTTAAGTCCCTCGTCTCCTACATGTATTTTCTTTTAGGTCTTCTAATTCGCTATTTCTCTAGTATTCTTTTCAACCAAATTAGAAAGAGCTAAAATTCCAAAGGAGAGGACTATTTAAATAAACTATGCAATATCTGTAGGATTTAATAATGTATATTAGAATATTTAATCAGTGTTTATGATATGCTAAGAGAGAATCAGATGATAAACTGTGTACAATATTGTCTCAATTTTATAAAAATATTACAAATACATATGTTTTCATAAAAACATAAGAATGTTTACCAAATAGAATTAGTGGGTTTTAAGTGTTTTTTAGCAGACATTAATGCCTTTTTGCAAATATTTCTGGCTCTCTGGGTAGATGGTAGGATTGCACTCAGACATTCCCTTTGACTGTAAGTGTGACCATATGACTTGCTTTGGCCTATGAAATGGGAGTGGGATATATGCGTCACTTTCAGGTGGTACTTTATGAGACATCTCGAGATGTATGTTTCCCTCCAGCTGCTACTATAGCCGTAGAAGCACTCGTCCAAATGATGGTTCCATTCGCCAAGTTTCTGAGTGACCAATAAGTGAGGTGTAACCTTTGTTATGCTAACCTACAGAGACTTGGGAGGTTTTTTGTTACTGCAGCATAATCTACATCCTGAGTGGTTTCCAGATGGCACAAATAAGCAAGAAAGAGGAAAGGAAAAAACCCCTGTGACACCACACTGTAGATGTGTGGTGCATTTTCAGGGCAGTTGTGTTTTTGCATAAGCTATGCCAATTTGCCTGCTTTTTTTTTTAATACTGAAAGTAATCCTGATAACTGTAAGTGATCATAAAAATGAACTGAGTCTTGTGAAGAACCATATTCCTTTTTTTCTGCCACAGTAGTCCCTTATCAGCGTTGGTGCATTGTCAGGAATACTGCTACTCAGGGTTGACTCTAAGCAGATGAAGGAGTAAGTGGTCTGGGGCACCCTGAGCCTCTCCTTTCTGTTACCTTCATCTACCCCTTCCTTCTACTAAAACAGCTATCGTGTCCTCGTTAGCAGTGGATAAGTGCATTTAATGCTCTGCCAACTTAAGAACACTTCATACCTGTCTTCATTACGTTCTTAATTATTTCTATTTTCCTTAGGACAATATTCAATTCCTAAAGTATTTCATGATAAAATGAAAGGTTAAAAAAGATACTTGTGTAGTTCTCTTCTTGTGTGCACGTACAGTGCGTTAATAGAGGAAATGATAAAATTTGTGAGGCTTTGAATCAATCATCTGTGCATATTAACTTAGCTCCACTGAACAGTGGACTCTAGAAGATCAGTAGGAATTTCTTTTGAGACATATAGGAGGCAAAGAATCTACAGAAGCTATTCTATATTATAAACGATTATTGTGAAAGAACAGTGAGAGGATTTTAGTATTTATTGCATCAACATTTTCTTTTGTTTTGCTTTCCTCTAACTCTCACCAACCTATTTCTATTCACACATTATGATACATAAGCTTATCTACTCAATGTCAGTTGTAAAAGTGTGGCATGGCATTTTACAAAAATTGCAAAACACATATTATGCAAATTCTCCTTAGCATCTTGAACATTAAAAGAATGAAGAATAGTGTCTTCATAAATTCATTTTCAACTGTCAGAGCCAAGACTCATATGACCTCGCATCTCACAATTAGGATTGCAAAAGAACTAGCTTCGACAGTCAGCCAACTCCATAAGAGAAAGGAAAGAGCAATTTTAAAAGTCAAAAACCATGCCGTTAGACTGAGGCAGGAGATGAGGAGATGGCTCTTCTTTTGCAAGCGAAACTCATCATTACAGAATGACACCTTTCAGGACTGAAATTTTCAATCCTAGAAAAAATAATAAAGTGAAGTTGCCAAACAAAGATGGGGCTTTCATGCAAATGTCTTTGGTAATTAAGGGGAGGGTGCTAAATGTGCAATATTCCTTCTAAGCAGAATTGTTTCTAAATTCAGGGGTATGTTCACACTGCAGTCTATGAGGCAACAGCTGTTCTTAAGAGGACGCTGTCAGTGTTGATAAGTTACTTTTAAAACTAAATCTGTTTGCTGAGCTCATGTTGTTTGGGAAACTATAAAGAACGAAATCTTTAATGCATTTTTTTTCCTTTGAAAAAAGGGAAAAATCCTATCAATTGCAAGCAAAAGCAGTTTTAAGAAAAGCCCACAACCTAGAGACATCCTAGGGTAAGCTCATTTATATGAGGGAGGGAGGAAATCACAAAGCAGATTGGAATTCTGAGTCCTTAATCTGTGGGTAACAACATAAACTCTGAAAATGCACTGCTTGCGTTCTTTTAGCTCTTTGTTGTCGTGACTTAGTGCAGGACTGAGAATTATTTTGAATAGCTGCCCTTTTGTTTGTTTTTCAGGACACACTATTTATTGTGAGTCTGTTTGTCGAGAGTGATATTCTGGCCAAAACACTCTTGGACGTCATCCTTTTCTTTATTTCATATGGTACTTTGGGCATTATTTAGCTACCAGAGTAGAACAAAGTATGTAGTGTCTAGTGTCTGATGGGACTATACAATTCTGGCTTTAGGAAAAACATGTGAGAAATTATTTTCTCGTTTTAGTGTGGTAACGCTTCTTCATCCTACTCAATTCCATAATTGTTTAATCTTATTCAAGGGTCCAAACCACCCCACAAGAGAGACCCAGTCAATCACATTCTGTATTCTTGTAATTTTTGTCTTTTTTACAAACTAACCAGTTCCTTGTCTCATCAGCATGAGGGCCTTTGACAGGTATAGAATCAGAGTGCTGGAGAGTATATTTTGTAAGGTTTCCTAGTCTAACTTCTATTAAATACAAATTTCTGTCTCGTATATTTGACTGATGATCTAGTCTCTGCTCAAACCTTACATTTGGGGGCAGTTTTAATTGTTAGACAATTTTCTCTTCTATTAAACAAGAATAGTTTTACCTGTAAATTTTTACCTACTAGTTACAGTTTTGCCCTCTGCACTAACAGAATAACCCGCTTGGTTGCATAATTAAGGACTGTGAACCCAAACCTTAACGCAGTGAGCATATCAAGAGCTCAACTCGAGGTGAAAGCAGCTGCCAAGATGGTGAATCAGAAACATAAAAAGAGGGACTTCGCTGGCGATCCACTGGTTAAGCCTCTGCGCTTCCACTGCAGGGGGCGCAGGTTCGATCCCTGGTCGGGGAACTAAGATCCCACATGCCGTGGCCAAAAACAAAAACAAAAATAAAAAACCCTGATGACCGAGGAACCTTCAGAGCAGCTCTGAATGCAGACCTTCAGTCCTCTTCCATATTCTAAGAGAGAAATACAATTTATATTTGGAAGAAAAAAAACCCCTCGAATTTGGCATTGGAGAGTTAGAGCTTTTTTCCAGAAGAAATGATTGAGGATGTTCAGCTTGGAGATAGTAAGGATCGAGGGAGACACGATCAGCTTTGTATAATGTATGTCACACGTTGGAATGACTGTTGGGTGGAAGAGTAATTAAGCTTTTTGAATATGGCTCCAAAAGGCAGAATTGGAATCAGTGGCTGGAAACCAGTGGTAGGCAGAGTCTAGATTAACCAAATGATGAATATGGCCCGTTCCTCATTAGGAGAGCGTTTAAGATTGAATAGTTGGATGTGATGACCTCTAAGGAGCTATGGAACTATTATAAACCTAACAGGAATGTAAAAGAAATAATAATATATTTAGAAGATATATAATATTGTGTAGTTATGAAATACAAGGAGTATCAAGGTGGGAGTGTAATGCAGAACTGTTAGATGAGGCTGAAAGGAGAGAGGAATTAAAGTAATTTCGTGAATTTAGGATAGATGATCTGGCTCATGAAAGGTAATAGAACAGTAATTTTTTAAAAAATCAATTTTGTCACGATATAATTTACATAAAATAAAATAGACCAATTTTATTTACATGTTGATGAGTTTTGACAGGCTTAGGCACTTAGGTAACTATCACCACAAAGTATAGGAGATTTCTACAGCTGTCCCCAAAAGTTCCTTTGTGCTCCTTCCCCTTCAAATTCCACTTCAGGCCCTGTCTGGCTTCTTGTAGCCAGCATAATGTTTTTTGAGATTTGCACATATTGCTGTGTATATCAGTAGTTCGTTCCTTTTTTGTTGTTGTTGTCTGTGCAGCTTGTGGAATCTTCCCCGACCAGGGATTGAACCCAGGCCCCTGCAGTGAAAGCACCAAATCCTAACCACTGGATGGCCAGGGAATTCCCTCAATAGTTTATTCCTTTTTATTGCTGAGTAGTATTCCATTGTATGGATAGACTGCAATTTGTTTATCCATTCATCATTTGATGGACAGTTACGTTGTTTCCAGTTTTTGGCTATTGTGAGTACTATGAGCATGCATGTCCAAGTCTTATTGTGGACATATGTTTTCATTTCTCTTGGGTAAATACCTAGAAGTTGAATTTCTGAGTCATAGAGAAAGTTATATTTAACTTCATAAGAAAACACCAAACTAAGTTCCAAAGTAGTGGTGCCATTTTATATACCCAGAGGTAGTGTATGAGAGTTCCAGTTCTCTCACATCCTTGCCATCACTTGGTATGGTCAGTCTTCTTAATTTCAACCATTCTGATGGGTGTGAAGTAGTATATTACTGTGGTTTCAGTTTGCATTTCTCCACTGAATAATGGTGTGCACCTTTTCTTATTGCCATTTGTATATCTTCTTTCATGAAGTTGGACCCGCCTTTTCTAAGGTAGCTGTCAGAAGGCAAGATATAACAGTGATAGGGTACTTTTGGTATCCAGAGCAGGGTTAGCAAACTTTTTCTGTAAAGGGCTAGATAGTAAATATTTCCAGCTTCGAGGTCCATATATTCTCTTGCAGCTACTCAGCTCTGCCATTGTAGCATGAAAGCAGCCACAGACCATACACCCCTGTGTTCTGATAAAACTTTATTACAAAAAAAACAGGTGATGGGTCAGATTTGGCTGAACCCTGATCTAGAGAAATGGTATAAGTCCACTTTTTGTGGGAAATAGTTCCTCTGCTTATAACATCATTTTCAGAAGTTAGACACAGCCTTGAGGGGAAATGCTACTCTGCACTTAATTCTGCTAAACAAATGAGAATTGGTAATGGTGAGAGCTAAGGAAAAGAGGGCTGGCCATCCTGAGGATGGCCTTCATGTATCTTGAGTAGCTTTAAAAAAATGCAACGTTTATGAGAAGCAGGAAGAATTAGCATCATCACCAGTAAGTGATGTTCACCACCAGTAAGTCCTTCTGAGTCTGTCTGCGAACCAGTCCAGAGGGGTATGGGTAACTTTGCCTTTCATCACTCTGGTGCCAATTCGTACTGCAAGGAGTACTGAAAGGAGGTTTTTGCTCCAGTGTTCAGGTCATATACATTAGAACTTTGTCTCAGAAGTCGTAAGTTGTTTTCACCCTCTTGGTGATTCATTTACAGCACCTCTTATAAACTGTGAACCTTGCTAATGGTGAGTTTGGGTCTGAAATGTTCATCTGAAGAAGAATCTATTCAAGTCTAAATCAGGGTTGGGTAGAAGAGGAGACATTTTTATGTAGATAGAAGATCTATTTGATTTCTCTCATCCTTCAAGAGAGAGACCATGTTTTTCCTAGTTGACTCCTAATAGCTTCTCTCTTATCCATTCACTAGGTTCAACTGTTTTTTAGCAAATACAAAGTTAAGGTAGAAAAGCCAATAATGTAAAGGAGATGGATGGTCATATAAACAGATTTTATGATAAGCTTAAATGACCCCCTAGAAAATGGAAGCCAACCAATTTTATCTACTCAGACATTTTTAGTGTCTGAAAATCCTGAAATTTTTCCATTGGCCACATGCCTGCCTATTTGGCCATCTTTCCTCCTGCCTGCTGTGCTCATCATTTTCCTTCTGTAAGGTTTAGAGAATGCAGTTATTTGCTGGCAGAAAATGCTTTCAGATATTCCTCTTTCCCTCTGCTTGAAACTACAATTCCATGATAACTCTTCTCAATTTAGAATTTTTTGTCAAATACTTACTGTATGACCAGCTCTGTAGCAAATTCTGTGGGGTATACAAAGATAATTAAACACTTGATTGCTATTTTCCCAGTGTTTAAAATCTAACCAGAAGTGAAAAAGAGGAAAGTTTTATCTATTAATTTTATTGTACACATTGATTAATTTCCTTTAGGCTGGTAATTTTCTTGGCCTAAGAAGATGTTGAAAGTTCGAACGTTTTGTTAGGATTTTGTGTCCAACTCATTTATCTATTATGATTAATTTTCTTTTTTCAATCATCAGAGAAGGCTAGAGATCATGGTCGTCTTCAAGGTGGGGACATGTCTTTCATAGCTTTATTCATGAAAAGCATGGTGCATGGTATATCTCAAGATAAGGTTCTTGAATTAATTTGAATTGGCAGAGGTGTCACTGAAAAACATAGACTTGTTTTGGGTGAAATATTGGGTTTAGCATCACCCAATAAGTGAATCAACCAACCAGTGTAACTGATTCACAACGTAAAAGAGGGAAAACATATTTAGAATACGTTTTTTTTTTCATGTGTAATAAATCTAGTGGTAAAGCACTTTAGGAATTGTTACTTACCAAAATATTTTGAATGATTTAGGGAGTTAGGAGTAGCCAAAGTGCTAAATATAAAGGTAATGAATACAGATACCGATAAAATATGTAGAGACTTATAATCTAGTCAGAAAATGATTTATTCAGGTGGAGAAAGAGGGTGAGACAAAATGAAATCGTTCCTCACCTGTACCAGCCTGTGAGGAATAGAGCCATTTGCTGGTTTTAGGTGCCAGACCCAGAAGTAGCGTCTGCTTGGCATGAACACTGTGGACAGATTAGAACATCTCAGTGAACGTTCTGAGTAAGACTTCTTGAAATTTATTGCACCTGACCTTCAGAACTCTGACATTTTTCTTCTATTCTTACCACAATGACTCTGAACATTTCAGTTTGTAAAGTAGATTTTGTGCACATTGTCTGTGGAGTCTAGGTTAAAAAATAAATCAGAGATCACTTCAGGCTTTATAGGTGTGTATATTTACTCCTTGAGAGCATTAATAACTCAGAGAATGGACGCATCCCTTGTCCACTCCCATCTCATCTGACTCTGTCAGCCCCTCACTGCCTACCTTAACTGATGCTATGAGGATGGGGGAGAAGCTATGTCCTCCCCCCTCCTTACTCATCCCCACCCTACTTATACTATACATCTTTGTAATCCTGAGTTAGAGAAGAGGGTATAAATTTTGCTCTACAAATTTATTGATTCGTTTTCTCTTTCAAGTTGTTGGTCTGAAATTGGCATTTCAGTATAGTCTATTTTGCCTTTGGGTGTAGAACTTAGAGAATGTTTTTCATTATGTTTTTCTCTTCCGACTCTGCGTGGGAGGTCCATACACGTGGGGAGAGAAATGCACAGGATAACCTTAACAATTCCATAGGCCTGAGATTTCCAGGCCTTTACGGCAGAAAGTCCTTGAAATTGTCATTGAGCTTTGGGTAACCTTTCAGGACAAGATCCTGCTACCACTGAAACATAATGGGTTTTGTCTTTATTTGTTCTACTTTATTAAAATGAATATAGGTAATCTCTTATAATGGGTTATCTTTTTTTACCAAAGAATATACTTGACAGGGGTGGAAAGGGTAGCAAAAAATAGCCTTATTGGTCCTCTGATGAATATATGCAAAAGTAAATCTTTATTATGTAGCTCCCTTGAAGAAGCATGGCTTAGCTATTACACCATTATATCTAACCTTCCAATTCAACTACATTATTATATACCTATGCACTGAAAAATAATTTTGAGATGTATAGTCAAAAAACATTTCAAAAGTAGAAATGCATTTAGACTTAATAGATATTTAAGTGACTTGGACTGTGGAAGACTGTTTTGGGGAGTTACAACACAAAGTATTTATTCGTCTATTAATAATGCAGGTATTAATAAAATATGACTCAGTAGATTGTAATATCTGAAAGTACATTAAAGATATTTTTCAGGGTAAAATACGAGATTATTAGTTTCAGGGCTTTGCGTGTGTTTAAATGAAGCAGTGGGGCATCCCTGGTGGCGCAGTGGTTGAGAGTCCGCCTGCTGATGCAGGAGACACGGGTTCGTGCCCCGGTCCGGGAGGATCCCACATGCCGTGGAGCGGCTGGGCCCGTGAGCCACGGCCGCTGAGCCTGCGCGTCCGGAGCCTGTGCTCCGCAACGGGAGAGGCCACAACAGTGAGAGGCCCGCATACCGCAAAAAAAAAAAAAAAAAAAAAAGAAGCAGTGGAATTGTTCTCAGACTTTACTTAAAACACTGAAATGCTCAGAGTGAGTGGAGAGCATAATTTAATTTATGTATTAGAAATCTTATCCCATTGTATGGGTATAATAGGCAGGATGAATGGAAGCCGAAACAATCTGGAAAGCAGAAGTGGGTGGCAGGTAGGGGCCAAGAGGCCAGGCAGCATGGAACTCTGACATCTAAGGAAGCTGGGGTGGATGGATTTATGTGTAGAGTTAGAGAAGGTTGAAACGCAACAGGAGGTTGTAGCTCTCGAAGGACCCGAAAATAGCTCCAGGCTAGCAGTCCTCGTTCCCACCTTATTGTGCATGAGTCCCCTGGGGATCCAGTTAAAATGCAGATTTGACTCACCAGGTGTGTGTGGGGGGAGGGGGGGATGCACTTCTAACTGGCTCCCAGGTAATGCTGATGTTGCTGATCCTGGGACCAACTTTGAGCAACAAAGGACCAGGGGGCATTTTCCAGCCACTTGGGGAAGAGATCTATAGACACTGAAAGGACCAGCTAAAATTTGCATTCTTAAGCCATAGAATATGGCTGAGGAGAAACCATTCTCCCATCTCAGGCACCCCTATGACTGCTGAAAGAACACGGAAGCAATGACAGAAGTGCCAACAACTCCTGCAGTGGCAGCACTGGGCTCTCTCACAGGCTCATGAATAATAGTAATAGTAAAAAAAAAATAATAATGATAGCAGCTAATGTTTATATGGGGCTTGCTGAAACCAAGCATGATGATAAGTGCTTTCCATGCAGGTTTCATCTTCATCCTCACACCCACCCTGTGAAAGAGGTACCATTATTATCTATAGTTTACGGATGAGGAAATTGAAATTTAGGGGATAAGTGATGTGTCAAGATCACATACAACTACTCAGGATTCAAACCAGGATTTTGACTACAGAATTCATGCTTTCAAACATTTTCTAAGTGCTTGCTATGTGCCAGAAACATTTAATTAAATCCAACATTTGAGAGGGGGAAAAGGGTGTCATTGGAGATAACAGAAAATAAGGTTCAGAGAGGGGAAATGATTTACCCAGGTTAGAATTATTTGTGTTAGAGTAGGAATTCAAAGTTGGGCTGTGTGACTCCAAAGCAGAACAAGGTTGGAGTAATAACAGAGAGAAAGCTCCAATAGCCACAAAGGAGTGTTTAGGAGTAATTTGAGAACCGTCAAGAAGGAGAGGATCTTGGGAACTTGTAGTCCAAGTAGCATTATCTTGGGAGGCTCAGGAACCAAAGACATTTTGGCTGTCATCTAAGCCCTTGCGTTTCCCTCTCAGCGCTGGCATCACCTTGGAAAACAAGGTTTGCAGTATTATCTAGAAAAGAATTACATATTTGAACAACTATATAGAATTTAATAATTCCACTTGTCCCTTACTTTACCTCTTGCAAATTAATGTTAACCAGTATTCTAGGCAATAGAGCCGGTCAGCCAAGGAAGGTTGGATGAATGTAGGTGTATGTCTACATAGGTATACAACTGGAGCTTATTCAAAGTTCATTTGCTATTTCAAAGTTGCAGCCAAAATTGTTTGCATTTAAATCAATGTAAGCAGTGGGCAAACTACTGCATGAGTAAATTTGTTTCTAAAAAAGCTTTATTCATCTATCTATCTGTCTATCTATCTATCTATCTATCATCTATCTAATCTCCTCACAAAGAATGATGCTGAGGATAAAGGATTATACTCTACCAAAATATATGCATCTAAATTAGCTTGTCCCTCTAAATCATGGAGTAGTATAGTATGAATAACTACCGAATTTCTAGATTTGGATTCACATGGCTTTTCATTTTGAAAGAATTTTAGGTTTACAAAAAAGTTGCAAATGTAGTACAGAGTTCCCATATACCCTTCACTCAGTTTCCCATAAGGTTCATATCTTAGCACTATACTACAATTATCAAAACCGGAAGGTTACTATTTCTACACTGCTATTAACTAATCCACAGATCTAATTTAAATTTTTCTCACGGTCCCACTAATAACTTTTCATTGTTCAAAAAAACCTTTTGAACTTATTCTCAAAGATTGTTCTTAATGATGACTTAAGGAATAAGGAGAGGAGCAGAGACACAGGGAAGAAGGCGTGGGTGCAAATGGAGAATGTGTACACACGAGCTTTGCTGGCGTGGGTTGACTTGTATTCCCTGAAAGATGTTGAAGTGCCAATCCCCAGTACCTGTGAATGTGGCCTTATTTGGAAGTAGGGTCTTCGCAGATGATCAAATTAAGATGAGGTCATTAGGGCGGGCCCTTATCCCATATGACTATATTCTTATGAAAAGGAAATTTGGACTCAGAAGCAGACACACACACACAGTGGAGAATGCCATGTGAAAATGAGAGTTATGCTGCCATAAGCCAAGGTACTACCAGGAGCTAGGAGAGGAGCCTGGAACAGACCTGTCCCTGTGTCCTTCAGGGAGAGCATGGCTTTGCTGTCACCTTGATCTCAGACTTCTAGCCTCCAAAACTGGGAGACAATGAAAATCTGTGGTTTAAGCCACTCAGTTTGTGGTACTTCGTTATTGGCAGCCTTAGCAAACTAATACATTTGCTATGCTTGAGAAACCAGCTGAGGCTTGGGTACTTCTTTCATGCACGTACTGTTTCTCCTGTGGCAGTTAAGACACCTGGAGAAGTAACCAGCCAAGCAGAAGCAAGGGACTGAGGGAATGTATGAGCAGACACCGTTAGGGACTGCTATCACATGCAGAAAAGCACAAGGGAGAGTCCCAAGGGAGAATCACAGAGCTGAGGACGGTAAGTGGTGAATCAGGTAGGGATCATGTGCAGGTTGGGTAGAAACCACTGTCAGCTTGGTGGTGGCAGTGTGGGTTCTGGACCATCCTTCCTCATGAGACTTACAGTTTTTATGATATACCTTCCTTGTATTCCTTCTGCTATCCTAGAATCCAGAGTAATCATGGGCGTCTCAGCACCCTTAAGGACATTTCAAAGGCTCTATTACAGATTCGTGGTCATATTAATAAAAAAAATTATAAGATGTTTGGCACAAATGAAGCGTAACTTCAATAGTGGTGTAGATTCTCAACATGACTGTAGAATCAGACAGCAGAGTTCCGTTTTTATTAATTTTGGGGGGTGACTGTTGAAGACTTAGAAAGTTCTTTCCAAATTTGAGTTTTTATGATTTTTATCATATGTCTATTTTAAAAATCACTTGTATTTCTGTAGAGTCACACATTGTGTTACTCTGTTACCAGATATTTTATACTGCTTTATCAGGTGGGTTACGTATTGGTAAGTATAAATAGGAATGGACCAGAGCATTCAACAAAGCACAAAGAACCCCGTGTATCGAAAACTCAATAATGGGTGAGAGGAAGCTATAATTGTTATTGTGAACTCATCAATTAATCCAAGGATCAGGAATTCCTCTTTTATGAGCATTACTTATTTTCACAAAATTAGGCTGATAAAAAGAAGAAATCTTTTTTTGGGGGGAGGGGAACTGTGTGTGTGTGTGTCTGCATGCACGTGTGCAGACATGTGCATCCACAGAACTTAAGAGCCCAGTACTTTTCTGTGGAAATAATCTGTGATTTTACTAGAGCTGGTCCTGGCCTTAAATACTCGTGTCATCTTTGTGCCACACTTGATACTGGAAGACTTCCCAAGGCCGGAGTACTTCTCTAAAAAGTGAGACTGGTGTATACATGTGCTTCTGCCTCTTCTGGGGCGGGGGAGTCATCTGGGAATAGCCCTCAGCCAATGTTAGTCACTGAGTCTTTTGGCATCATCATGGGTGTGTTGAAGAGTGATTCTGCAACTTGTAGGAAACTTTTAATCAGGCTTATGCTCAGGGGGAGATGGCTGTAGAAATGCAGGCACCTTGGGGGTTCGGTTGGCTCCAGCAGGTCTTATGATAATGGGACTGGTTGTCTGGGACAGCCTGGTTCTTTCTGGAGCCTAACAAGTTCAAACGGAACTGAACCAGTTCGGGGAATGAAGCAAGTAACAGCTGTTTGACTTCCTGCATTCAGCTAGCTGTGAAGCTTCCAATTTACCTGGCAGTGTGTGTTGAATAAATAGGAAAATTTTATCCAAAATTTTTACCTCGGAGTTAAAATTCCGGGAGGAATAGTTAGCTTTCCAGGAGTCCTCTTCAAATTGTAATAAACCACCTGCCTTCAGCAGGCAGAATCCACAGAAGGGGAGAATATTGGCCAACACAGCTGCTCACATTTACTTTAATTTAATTGCTCACTTTTGCCTCCTCTCAGAACTCCGTATACAGACTAAGTGGTCATCTTCTTACTTAATTGTTAAGGTGTTAGTCTTGGGTCTCTTGAGTTATATTTATTTTTCTTGAAGAAATGTGGATATAATAAACTTATTTGTGGATGACCAGAAAGAACGATATCAAAGCTTTACTTAGAATCTATTTGATACAAGAAATAATTTTGGGAATCTTGTGATTGAGTGTCCAGATTGATAACTGGTTTTAAGAAAACACAAATTTTATATAGGATTACAGGGGTTTAATATGCAAAGAGAGATGGAAGGAAATTAGGCAAACTAGAAGGAAATTTTTAGGTATCTGACATCTTCAAGCAGAATATCATAATTGCCTGGCATCTGCATAATATATATCTTTTATATTATTTTATACTATTTCTTCTGTTTTTCCTGCTATTGATTTTATTTATTTACTTATTTTAAATTTTAAAAAATTTATTTTATTTATTTATTTTTGGCTGCGTCAAGTCTCCGTTGCTGCGTGCGGGCTTTCTCTAGTTGCAGTGAATGGGGGCTACTCTTTGTTGCGGTGCATGGGCTTCTCATTGTGGTATCTTCTCTTGTTGCACAGCATAGGCTCCAGGCGCACGGGCTTCAGTAGTTGTGGTGTGCGGGCTTAGTAGTTGTGGCTCGCGGGCTCTAGAGCACAGGCTCAGTAGTTGTGCCGCATGGGCCCAGCCGCTCTGCGGCATGTGGGATCTTCCCGGACCGGGGCTTGAACCCGCGTCCCCCACACTGGCAGGCGGATTCTTAACCACTGCACCACCAGGGAAGTCCCACCCTGCTATTGATTTTAGAATGCTATTGCTCTCTTCTCACTTCTGCTTCGTCCATAAATGTAGGTAACCTGGGTGTGTATGATACTGTGATTTGTAGTCAGAAATATATATTGGTCTCTACCCCTGGCTCCTGACACAGGGCTCCTGAAACCCTTGTAAATTCCTGGGTGATAGGAATATCTTTTGTTCTAATAAGCAACTCGGGCTGGGCTCCTTGTTGGGGACTGCTCACTGGAAAGACCAAGACGTGATTAGAAGCTTGGAATTTTCAGCCTGTTTTCCCATTCTCTTGAAAAGGAAATAAGGCTGAGAATGGAGTTAATGATGGATCATGCCTGCCTCCATAAAATCCCCAAAGTATGGGGGTTCAGAGAGCTTCCGGGTTGGTGACCATATGGGGGTGCCAGGAGAGCGGCATGCCAGGAGAGGACATGGGAGCTCTGCGCCCCTCCCCACTTACCTTGCCCTGTGCATCTCTTCCGTCTGGATATTCATCTGTATCCTTTATCATGTCCTTTGACATAAGTAGTAAACCTAAGTGAACTGTTTTCCTGCATTCTGAGAGCTGCTCTAGCAAATCAGGCAAACCTGAGGAGTGGGTCTTGTAGGACTGAATCCTTTACCTGTGGGACATGATGCTACGTCCGGATCGTGTCAGAATTGTTGAATTGTAGTACACCCAGCTGGCGTCACAGAGAATTGGTTACTGTGGGTAAAAACCCAAACATATTTGGTGACCAAAAAATGTTAGAAGTATACTTTGTGTGAGTAGTAAAGGAAACTCATAGTAAAGAAAAAGTAGGGAAGACCTGGGTTTTCCCTTTATACCAGTGGAAACCGGAGTGTTTCCTTATACTGGGGTGAGCAAATGTGAAATGCCAAGGTGCAAAACTGCACTCGATCATACCACACAATGGTAGATCACACAGATGGTCACTCCCTCCCCCACTTTCCTCTCAGCCCTAGAAGACAGGCAATACAATAATTTCTCCTGCTGTTCTTTGTGGTAGATACATCTGTGGTTTTTCCTAAACCGGGGCAAACTGCATTCCTTTGAGGCAACTGAGATAGCACATGGTTGTCCCTTACGTCGAATGAGATTTGTCCTTGTAGTTTATGGTGCAGTGGACATGATATTTCCAAGTGATGTTTTTATGTGTCCAAAATTGTGACTATTTTTTCTCTAATTCAATTCACCCTATTTCTATTTGAAGCCCCTGATCTTTCCAGTGGCACAAAACTGAAATGCAGTGAGCTCTGGGCAAGCGGTTATTTAAGGTTCGAATGCACTTCATTAAGAAATTTCCTTCTTTCTTCTCAAGATGGCAGCCAAGTTCCAGGTTGATGTAGCACCAGGCTTCCAAGCTGTGGTCACGTGACCTGCGCTGGTATCTACTGAGGTCGACCGGGCTACATGTCTTCAGCTGTGGTCACTCTTCCTCATTGGCATCAGGCGAGGTGTCTGTGTGCCCACTGGTGCTCTGGGTCTCATCAGTACCACATGAGAAGATATTTGGCTTTTCCCCAGGACGTGCAGTGGTGGCAGGGAGCAATTGCAGGTCTGCAAGACTGATTCAGGCCTACTGCACTTTGTGCGGTGGTGACTCAGGCCTGATGGACCAGATTCCTTCCCTGCTCTCAAAACCTTGTCTCTCGGTTTTATGATACTCACTACACCTCACGGGGATTGGTTCTATAATGATAATCACTCTTGCAGGGTAATGGTAGCCTCATGTCTTACAGCCTCAAATCACGGTGGTATGGGCGTCGTGTAGGTTAAAAAGAAGTACAGGATGGGGTGAGTTTGTGTGGTGGAGTTTATAGGCATATCAGTTAATGCTGAAAAAGTTCATCCTGCTATAGGAGGTTTACCAAGTGGACTCGAGGAGGTCTCAGCTGCTGTGGGGGAAGGGTCCTGTTACCAGGAACCAAAATAAATAGAATGGAATAAATGTGTGGATATAGCAGATGTCATGTAGAGGTGCTTGAATTGGGACACTGGATAGGGAAGGTTCGGGTTTATATGGGCAGGAGAGGAGGGACTGAGCATTCTGCACAGGGATTGAAAACAGAGTAAATAGAAGATTGCAAAGCAAAACTGAGAGTGTGTGTTATTTCTAGGCATCACACATTTATTTTTTTGCTAGAGTAAATGGAATTTTTGCCCATTATATTTTCCAGCTGGTTACTGCTGGTATGCAGAGAAACTAAGTTTTTAATATGTACATAATATAAATGATAGCTTACTCAAGTCTCTTGTGTTTTAATCGTTTTTTTTCCTCAAGCACGCTAAGTTTCTTCTCTACCTGAGCCTTTGCATGGCCTGATCCCTCTACCTGAAACATCTTTCTCGCAAGTCTTCGGATATCTAATTCCTTCTTATAAATGACGGTGCCGTATAATGATCGAGACTGTACACTCTGAAATCAGACTCTGTGGATTCAAAGACCATCTCCACCACTAAATAGCAGGGTTGTGTAGCCTCTCTATGCTTCAGTTTTGCCGTCTATGAAATGGAGACAATGCACTTACCTCCTAGAGCTGTGAGAATTAAATGAGTCAGTCTGTAGTATGTGACACATAATAACTAGTAGTCATTACGGTCATTCATGAGTTAGTTATTTGTTCAGTCTTTGTCTTATTTACTGTGTAATTTAAGTAGTCAAAGAGTATTTATATCTCTATGAGTTATTCTTTCTTTCTTTCTTTCTTTTTTTTTTTTTTTTTTTTTTGCAGTGTGGAAGTTAACTAAAAACTCACTATTGCCAATGCCCACCACATTGATTATATAGATGTTGGTGTCCACAGTACATAATTTCATTATTTTGAGAGTGAAAAAACATACTAAAGCAAGTTAATGATATTATCACAAAACGCTACAGCAGCATGGCTCTGGTTATACTGAACACGGGTTCTACAGTTTTCTTTGGGATCGAATGTCAACATTAATATGCTGTTACCTTAAGCTTTATTTTTATTCTCAGAGGCAGCGTTCCTTAACAAAAGACACATTGTATAGGTTATTGTAAGCTTCATTACACTGGACCCTGGCTGCTCTTTATAATTTGGATCAATATGACTCATTTGGATTCAGTCAATATGATCAAACTGCTATTAATCTCAATGGAATAAATTTATACTCAGACCTTAATGACTTACTAGATTGAAAGCTTTATGAAGCAATTCAAGGCGCTATCTCGTTAGCTACATTAGTTCATTTGACTTGGAGGTTCTGGCCTTGGGTGAGTAGAAGCTTGAAGCAGAGTTTAAGCAAAGTTTTAGAATTAAATTGAATTCAAAGGTGTTCTAGCGGGACTTCCCTGGTGGCGCAGTGGTTAAGAATCCGCCTGCCATTGCAGGGGACACGGGTTCGAGCCCTGGTCCTGGAAGATCCCATATGCCGTGGAGCAACTAAGCCCGTGCGCCACAACTACTGAGTCTGTGCTCTAGAGCCCGTGAGCCACAACTGCTGAGCCCACGTGCCACAACTACTGAAGTGCGCGCGCCTAGAGCCTGTGCTCCGCCACAAGAGAAGCCACCGCAATGAGAAGCCCAAGCACCGCAACGGAAGAGTAACCCCCGCTCGCCGCAACTAGAGAAAACTCCACGTGCAGCAATGAAGACCCAACGCAGCCAAACATAAAAAAAAAAAAGAAAAAAAAAGTTCTAGCAGAGCTTTTGACATCAAGCATTGCAAGCCACAGAACGGATAAGGATTTAGAGGCCAGCATTTCAAAATGGTAAGTCTTCTGAAGTGGTTCAGAATGAGCCTCCCCAAGATGTCCCACCTTGGCATGTGCATTATTTTGAACTAAAGGCAGTGGAGACCCTGGGGGCTCAAGAGAAACCACTGCTCCTCCCTTAGCTACCTGGAAGAATTTAAATTGGGGGTCTTTCCCAGAATGAGAATTACTACCAGAGATCAGTTTTATCTGAGTTATCCATCTATATAGCGGGGTAAATATCTAATTACCAAACATCTACTCTTGTTCTTCTTGTCCTGTGAACTGCCCTCCTCCCCTTTGAAGCCCCAGACACCTTTCTCATTCCTTAGCTCAGGATGGCATATATACCTCACTTTACCTTTCTGTACTGGAACCTCTCGTGTATGCGGGGTTCCTATACGTACAACATTTATCACTTTGTTTTTCTCCTGTTAATCTGTCTCATGTCGATTTGATTATTAGACCAGCAGAAGGACCTTTGAAGGGTAGAGGAAAATTCTTTCTCCCCAATACTTTGAACACATACATTTTTGAAACCTGACAGACTAAAGGCATTTGTGTACAATTACATTTTTGTGCCTTTTTGTGTCCTCCCAATACTTTTTTTGTGTGTGTGTGTGCAATATGCGGGCCTCTCCCGTTGCGGAGCACAGGCTCTGGATGCGCAGGCTCAGCGGCCATGGCTCACGGGCCCAGCCGCTCCGCGGCATGTGAGATCTTCCCGGACCGGGGCACGAACCCGTGTCCCCTGCATCGGCAGGCAGACTCTCAACCACTGTGCCGCCAGGGAAGCCCTACTCCCAATACTTTTTAATCATAATATTTAATTTAATTCGTGCTGAATCCACGTCCTTTATGCATTGTTTATGATTGTGAATATACATTCTGCTTAGCAGGGCTTTGTGATTTGAATAGTTGCGTGCATTCAGTATTAATAAAGAGCTGGTCTTTATTAGGATTCTCCACCTTTGCATCCTAGAACACTGCTTTGTGTACAGTATTTGTCAAGATACTAAATGAAAAAATATTGCAAGAAAATTTAGAGGCTTCACTGTAATTTTTTTATTGTTTTATATGATCTGAAATAAAATACAGACTTATTTCACTATTTTTGATTGGGGGTAGGTGCTTGGGGGAAGGATGTGACAGTTAACAGGTAGTGTTACTTTCAAAGTGTTTTTGGATTTAGGAAAGAAAGCTCATTATACCAGGATCAAATTAGAAATGTAGGGACTTCCCGGGCGGTCCAGTGGTTAAGACTGCGTGCTTCCAATGCAGGGGGTGCGGATTCGATCCCTGGTTGGGAAACTAAGATCCTACATGCCACACGGCACAGCCAAAAATTTAAAGAAGTATAAAATAAAATTAGAAATGTAAATAAAGCCCCACCATGTGAGCCTTAGAATAATTTCATAATGTTCTGCCTTCCGCTACCAGTGGTTCTCGACCAGGGGTGATTTTCCTTACCCGAGGGACACTTGACAATGTCTGGAGACATTTTTGGTTGGCACAACTGCTTGGGGGTAGGGGGGTGGGGTGTTACTAGCATCTGATGGGTAATGGCCAGAGATGCTGCTAAAAACCTCCTCCAATGCACAGGACAGCACCCACAACACAGTTACCTGCTCCAAATTTCACCAGTGCCAGGTGAGAAACCCTGCTTTGGAGGAAGCACCACCTTTTTCTTCAGTTCTGGTCCTTCAGAAGCAGCATACAAGATTCATTTTCCCAGCTACCTCACATTATGCACGCCTGTTTTTAAATTCCAATTTGTCTGTGTCAGAGGCACAGCAGTCAGTCTGCTTCTCTGTATGAGGGAAATTGTTTTCTGCTAACTGATAACCTCATCTTAGCAGTTTCTTTTCCAGCACATCAAAGCTCACAGTCAGACTTGCAGCAGCTAGTACACTTTTGAGTGGTTTTATGACACATAAAGACCCTCTTTGGCATTCATACTGTGCCGCTCTGTTGTTTACAAGCTAGCGGTAAATTATTTATGGATATTGCTGGAGATAGGACTGACTCGGTCTCTCCTTTTTAACCCCAAAGCTGTTTTTTATCTGGTGGCAAGATTTATGTGAAAGCTATCTTGGGGGGTTATGTTCTCTTTGCATTTATGTGACAGATTTTACAGTACTAATCCCATTGACTTTTTATTACTTTAAACTTGTTCTGGAAATTATTATTAACTACGTCATGAACTCAACAGATAGTATTTTTTTCCCTTAGAATTCCCACTTTAATGTAATTTCAGGAAGGCTCTTCCTGAGTCAGTATAGAGAAAAACTGAGGAAAATCTCCTTTTGGATCCAACGCAAAGCAAAAGATCTTTAGGTTGCTTTGGAGCATGGATCTCTTAAAGGATTTAGTTTGTCTGAGAGTAGGTTTTTGTTTTATATTCAGTTGATCACCAGAGTAATAATTGTAGGGTGGGCAGTTACTTCTGCCAGAATCAATGTTCTTCAGTTTTTGGGTTTTTTTAAATACACAGAATATTATTTTTTAATGAGTTTCCACTGACATTTTCAACCACTGCCTCTGATTTTGTTCTTCATCACCCTTCCCCTCAAGTGGTAACATCTTGTTCTTAAATTTGCCAGGCATTTAGGAGATTGACTAATTTCTAAAATATAATGATACAGAAAGTATATGTAGAAGGCAATGCTAATCAAAATGTGCAACTTAACCCAGAAACTTGTAGCTCTCTCTAGTAGGTCTTTGCTTTTTATTGTGGCTGATAAATTATCAATTGAAAATTAAAAGAATGACTTACTAATGAATTAACAAGGGATAAACTATTGGATGTCAACAAGAATGTCCTTCTTATTGGATTTCATTGATAGACTGAACGTTCATGCCAGTAGTTTAGGCTCTAAGGATACTCAGAAACCGGGTTAGAAATAAAGGACAAAAGTTGAAGTCTACTTGGAATCAAGTCATCAGTCCTTGGGTATTTCCTCTGCCTTTCTAGGTTCTTCTGGCTGGTTTAAGAATTAAATTGACATGACACGGATTAATAGAAGACAGTCAAACAAAAGTTTAGTAACATGTACACATGCAAGAGACCCAGGAAAACTGAGTAACTCCCGGAAATGGTTGAAGCCCTCACCTTAAATACCATCCTCAGCTAAAGACAAAAGAGGATGTTGAGGGTGGGGAATGTCAGTTATGGGAGGTTCCCAGGAAAAGCATGGTAAACAAGGGTATGGTTGTAATGCAGATTTAAGTCTTGGCCTTCTCCAAAGATAACAGTTTCTAGAGATTTGGCCATCCTCCACTTCCTGGTACAGAGAGGAAGACACCTTTACAAATGGAGATTTTCCTTAACAAATGTAAATTTCTCTTACAAAAGTGTAACTCTTACTTGGTTTTCAGAATTTTCCCTTGTCTTCTGTTTCTTGGAAAGTAAGCAGCTTAAAATACAGTAATTAATATGCCAAAGAGACATATTTTAGGGTGGCAAATCTGCTCTACTACAGTATGCTAAAGATATTGGCAACAAGGAATAAAAGAATTAAAGAAAAGGTAAACATAGTAATATTATATTTAAATGATTTCTTTGTTTTGTACAGGCATCATATTAGAGCCTGGAGATTTCCTAGTTTAGAGGTTTAGTTAAAAATACAATATGATTCTCTGGATTTCTGCTATAGAGAGGTTTAGGGGGTCATCTGGCCTATTGGATCCCCCAAGAATCTTGGTCTTTGCATGCAACTAGATTTTATAGGATGAACTCTTTCCTTGATGAGGAAGTAAAATTTGTAGGTAAGGACTTAAAAAAAAATTACAGTCTCATGAAAATTGCATTTCTAAAGTATAAATCAGCCAATATATAAGGCTGGTTTATATGTGATTATAGGACTGTAGATCTGGGTCCTTCAATAAAAAAGAAAACAAAGCAAAGCAGATAAAATGGGGGGAAAAAGCCTACCAATACAACAATAACAAAAACTCAAGTTTAATATTTTTAATATATTGAACAACATTGGGATGACCATACATCCTGGTTTATGACTGTTGATTATTTTTAGTGCTCCTTTTCACTATCAAAAATGTTCCTGTTTCCCGGCTGGCACAGTGGTTAAGAATCCGCCTGCCAATGCAGGGGACACGGGTTCGAGCCCTGGTCTGGGAAGATCCCACATGCCACGGAGCGACTAAGCCCATGTGCCACAACTACCGAGCCTGTGCTCTAAAGCCCACGAGCCACAACTACTGAGCCCACGAGCCACAACTACTGAGCCCATGTGCCACAACTATTGAAGCCCACATGCTTAGAGCCTGTGCTCCTCAACAAGAGAAGCCACCGCAATGAGAAGCCTGTGCACCGCAAGGAAGAGCAGCCCCTGCTCGCTGCAACTAGAGAGAGCCCGCGTGCAGCAACGAAGATGCAATGCAGCCAAAAATAAATAAATGAAAATTTATTAAAAAAAAAAAAATGTTCCTGTTTGGATGAGAAGGTATGTGGTTACCCAAAGGAACATGGATGAGCTCTATGTTTGAGATTACTAAGTAGATTTCCTGCTCTTAAGGTAATTCAGTTCACCACAGCAGTCCTTTTATCTGCCTCTCACAAAGATAAACCATCCTTGATTTTTTTTTTTTTATCCTTGATGTTTTAAATGACATTTAAGACCATATTTTACAATCTTGTTGTATATAAATGATTTTAATTATTTGAATGGGTTCTATTAAATATAAGGTTGTAATTTAGTTTTTGATAGATCATTACTTCTTTTGTCTTTGCAAGGATTTTTACAGTTTTACTATGCTGTAAAAATAGTAACTAACGAATTGTTGCTCAATTGATTTTGAGACATTGGTCTTTTAAAGAGCTTGTGTAGGAAAATTATATCTAAGATTCCTGACAGTACCTGTTACTGAGTCCACAGTTGTATTTGAATCAGTGGTTTTTCATTTATTTTGAATCTTGAAGGGGAGCAGAATTTTCCGCCCCAAAATATGTTTCCTTGGCATAAGGATTATTTTAAGCTAGTTATTTTTAAGAAACAGCAGACATAAGAAAAGCTCTGAAAACTGAGAAGTTACCCTTTTGTAAGAGACATTTACATGTATAAGGGAAATCTTGTGTAAGGACATCTCCCTCACTGTACCAGGAAGACAAGGATGACTCTAAATCTCTAGGAACTCTTATTAATGGAGAAGGCAGAGACTTAAATCTGCATCACAACCTTACCCTTGTTTACTGTGCTTTGCCTGAAAACCTCCCATAACTGGCCTTCCCCACCCCCAGCATCTTTTGTCTTTAGCTGGAGATGGTATTTAAGGTGGTGGCTTGGGCCACTTTGAGGAGTTACTCAGTTTTCCTGGATATCTCCCATGTGTACAGGAGGTATACATGTCATTAAACTTGTGTATGTTTTTCTCCAGTTAATCTGTCTTTTACTACAGGGGGCATTTCAGCCAAGAACCTAGAGGGGTAGAAGGAAAATGATTTTCCTCCTCCCCTGCAATCTCATTTATCAAACCCCTTGAGAATCTGATAAAAGCTAAGAATATTTTCCCAGAAAATGAAATAATATACACATAATATTTTCCAAAAGTTTTGTTGGGTTCAGGGACCCCCTGATGCCCTTCAAAGCATTTTAGTTTAGGAAACCCAATCCTAGACTATGAGAAATTGGAGGATAGGAATTATGTTTTTTCCTTCCCTTTCTTTTTTTTTTCATTCTTCTCTGAATCTCCAGTACTAGCAAATTGTTATACTCTATAAGTGTTCATTGAATGATGGTGTGAAAGAATTTTAATCTAAAATGGAAGCAGGGAATATGAAATGGAGAATCTCACACATTTGCCCTCAAAAGAAAGAAACTTAAGAACTGAGAGATTGACTTTGTTACTGAATGGAAGTTTGTGTGCCCGATGCACAGTGAGGCCAAAGAAACCGAAGTGTCAGTGTTTGGAGCAGAGAAAGGTTTATTGCGGTGTCAAGCAAGGAGAACAAGTGGCTAGTGCTCAAAAAACCCAAACTTCCTGATGGTTTGGGGGGAGAAGTTTTCATAGGCAAAATTTGGGGTGAGGGCTGCCAAGGCCATGTGACTTTCTTCTGATTGGTTGGTGGTGTGGTAACAGGGCAGTGCTCCAGGAATCCTGTGCTCAGCCTGAAGTTACCATCCTCCACCTGGGTGGGGGCCTTAGTTCCTGCAGAAGGATTCAATGATTCTGTTATGTATATTTCTTCAGGAGGAACCAGGACCCTGCCCCAAGGCTACACTATTGTTTCTTGACTGCTCTTCTGTTTCTGCATTCCCTCCGTTCCCTAATTAGAAACTGTTTGAATCTGCCCTTTGGAACTCAGGGAAGGTCTGGGAGGCTGAGTGAAGTCCATTTCCTACAAACAAGAAATGGGAGACATGGAAAGTATTTGTACCCGGGAGGGCCCCACAGGGTCCTGTTCAGTTTCAGCTTCCATCAGATGCCTGATTTATAGAAGACTGAGACTCCTCTCCTATACAGTGAACATCTGCCAAGAATCTCTCCCCATCCTCAAGCCAGTGAACTTACTGCTTACACACTGGCTTGACTGCCCCCTCTTTGTGCTCCTTGCCTATAAACACAATTCACCACAAACCCTCAATGGATTCGGCTGTAGCTTGCTACAGCATGCATTTCCTGAAATGCAATTTCTCTGCTATTCCTGAATAAATTCCAATTCTGGTAATTTGAGTTTGACTCACGTTTACCTCTTTATTAAGGTTGACAGTAGAATGAAAGGATGCTTTTTGGTATCTGAGTTAGATACTTCATAGGTTTCCACTTTTCTTTCATCTTTCTTCCTGCGTTTTCTCCTTCCCCCCCCCCCCCCATTTTCATTTGTTGGGAAATATTTCCCATTCTGTAAACTTTGCAGCAGATCATATAGCAGAAGTGCTAGCTCCAGCATTTACAAGCTCTGTGTCCTGGGGTCATTTACTTAAGTCTCTTTGAGCCTCACTTTCCTCATGTGTAATACAATATGTACTTCATGGAGTGACTGGAGTCCCTTTAGCTCTATAGAATGATTACTTATAAACCTTCTCAACTACCCGCCCACAGAAAGTGAATTTTCTCAACAAACCATTTTTGTGCTGATGAAAGTGAGTTATTCTTATTTGTTATTATTATGTAGAGATACATAGACTTGGCAAAGAGCTGCTCATTTATCTCAAATCCACTCATGTGTCCTGATAGGCAGGCCTGGTGCACTTTAAGAAAAGTTATACTATCTCTGATCCTATTCGAAACCAATGTATTTTTCCAATTGACCATGTTATATTGTCCAAAATTCTCATAGTTCCCAATAATTCCCACTTCCTTTTTTGGGGTAGAAGTTAACTTTTTGAGCCAGTTACTAAACAGAGGCCCAGGGAATAGACAAAAGACAGGTTTTAACAATGATGAGGGGGTCAGATGGGGTCCAGAGCATGTGTGGTATACCTTGGGGCAAATAACACAGTGAGCATAGGGAAAACACTGGGCAGAGGATAGCAGGAAGCTATAGAATTTGAGAGGCATACAGTTGTTGGATTATCTATAGAAAGAGATCAAAGACAAATCTTCCCTAAATCAGCATGGTACTTCCTGGCCTATTAGCCTCTTTTCCCATCTTTAAAGGTTATGAGTCTCATATTGGGTATATTAGTTGAATAAGACCCTTGCAGGTAGCAGACAGAGAAATAAACTACGTTACTAATGTGATTTCGCTTTAACTGAGACATCCTAATAGTAATTTCTGAGTTGAACGCAAAAGTCTGTACAGTGCACTCAGAACAATGAGGATAGTGGATCAAAGAGAGCCGACATCATTTTTCACCTTTGAGCCTTAGTTTTCTCATTTTTCAAATGCAAATAACCTACTTTGAAGTGATTTCTGCATTACATGACACAGTTTCAGAAAGTGGCTTGTTCAGGGACTGGCACATAATAAGCACTAGATAATTACCTGAAGTGTGAGATATATTGCCTTTAAAAAAATTAAAGTTTTACTATAATTCAAAAAGATACATGCACCCCTATGTTCATAGCAGCACTATTTACAATAGCCAAGACATGGAAACCACCTAAATGTCCATTGACAGATGACTGGATAAAGAAGATGTGGTACATATATGCAATGGAGTACTACTCAGCCATAAAAATGCACGAAATAATGCCATTTGAAGCAACATGGATGGACCTAGAGATTATGATACTAAGTGAAGTACGTCAGAAGGAGAAAGACAAATATCACATGAGATCACCTATATGTGGAATCTAAAATATGACACAAATGAACGTACCTATGAAACGGAAACAGACTCACAGACATAGAGAACAGACTTGTGGTTGCCGAGGAGGGTTGGGGGAACGGATGGATTGGGAGTTTGGGATTAGCAGATGCAAATTGTTACACATAGTATGGAAAACAACAAGGTCCTACTGTATAGCACAGGGAAGTATATTCAATATCCTGTGATAAACCATAATGGAAAAGAATATGAAAAAGGATGTATATATGTGTATAACTGAGTCACTTTGCTGTATAGCAGAAATTAACACATTATAGATCAACTGTACTTCAATAAAATTAATTTTTTTTAAATTATGAAGTTTAAATTTTGACTAGGAGGCTTGGTTTTCTATGAATTCAGTTATTTCTATTTCTTTTTAACTTGTCTGTTTTATAGTAGTTCTCAACCTTGGCACGTATCGTTCACGTTTTGGGCTCTTCAGAATGGTAGCTATCCATGGCCATTCTTCATCTGTACTGTTAAAAGTTTCCCTGATGATTCTAATTATGTTCTTGTAAATTAATCTAGGTTTCTTGCATATTTTAATCTGTACTCCCTCTCTTTGGTTTCCTAATCTCCAAATAGCCAAATGGAAATGAGAGTGAAACTAACAATTCAAGGTAACTTCACTACCACCTCTATCTGCTGTTACAGTGTGACGTGCATTCTTATCTCCTGTTTCATTTGTTGGTGCTCTTCCAACTTCAGACTCCACAGGTAGTGATGAAATCACTTCATCATGCTTTTCTGCTTTTACTGACGACCTTGAGCTATGAGAGACGTTCATATGCGGATGTGATTAAGTTTCTGCGGAATATGTAGATATCTTGAATTTAATAGAAAGATTTCATATATGCTTGCTCATGCAAATTCTTTCTCTGATAAACTAAACATCAAGAGGACACTCTTCAAAGGAGATTCAAGGGATGATCTTTTTTGCTTTTAGAAGGCTGTGGTTGAGCTTAGGTTATTTGAAGATGAGGTTCCTGTGCTCAAAATGTTGCTTTTTCCTTTATTTTTTTAATTTTAATTTTTTTTTTACCTTTTGACCTCTTTATTTTATTTTTTTTTTTGACCTCTTTATTTTTAAGGTGGCTAAAATATCATAAACAGGTAGACTCAGTTAAAAAAAACCACCATTAGTCTTCAATATAAAAACTAGAAAAATATTGTTTTATGTATGGAATGACTCTGACTTAGTAAAACCAGTTGAAAAAAGCATTAAGCGTAGGTCAAAAGATTTTAAATGAATCTTTTGGAAACTTAAGATGTTTTTATTATTTTCCTTTGCCCTACTTGGGCAAGATTATACTTAATTTATTGTTTTTTTGTCTTGTTTATTATTATTAATGTGGTAAATATACAAGTAAATAAGTTTATTATAATCATTTTAAAAGTGTAACTTTTAAACCTTTTTATTGTAGAATTTTTCAAACTTACACAAAAGTAGAGAGAATAATATGATAAAATCCAATGTAAATCCAGGGTATTTTAAATTTCAGATATTGTGTCATTTCACCCTTGAATTCCTCAGCATTTATAGTTACTGCCATTTCTCCCTTGAATACCCTCAGTATTACATTTCTGTTATAGTTATTGGTTGCTGTATAACAAACTACCCCAATACTGAATGATTCCATCTGGGTTCAGCACTGTGGCTTGTCTCTGCTCTATGTCACGTCATTTGGGCTTACTCCTTCCTTTTCAGTTGGGTATCAGCTAAATTTGGGCTTTGGAATCCAAATGGCCTCACTTATATGTCTGGTATTTGGTAATGGCTGTCCGCTAGAGCACCTTGACTTTTGTTCACATGGCCTGTCACCTTCCAGTAAGCTAAACCTGGCTTTTTCATTGCAGAGTTGTCTCAGGATTCCAAGAGAGAGAAAACAGATGTCATAAGTTCTAGCCTTGGAATTCGCACACTACCATTTCCTGTTGGATTCTACTGGTCACAGAAATTCCCAGGGCCAGCCTAGAGTCAAGGGGAGGGAAATAGATTCTACCTCTAGATGGGAGGAGGGGCAAAGTCACGTTGCACAGAGGCATGTGAGGAATGAGAATAGCTGTTGCCATTTTTAAAATAGAGTTTATTCTTTAGAGCAGTTTTAAGTTCACAGCAGTGTTGAGCAACAAGTACAGAGTTCCCATATACTCCCTGCCCCTACACATGCACAACCTCCCCCATTATCAACATGTCCCACCGAAGTGGTACATTGTTGACATTGATGAACCTACGTTCACACATCATTATTATCTGGAGTCCATAGTTTCCATTAGGGTTCACCTGGGTGCTCTACATTCTATGGGTTTGGACAAATGTATAATAACATGTATCTGCCATTATAGTATCATACAGAGAAGTTTCACTGCCCTAAAAATCCTCTGCACTCTCCCTATTCATTCCCTCCCTCCAACCTCTGGCAACCCCTGAGTTTTTACCGTCTCCATCGTTTTGCCTTTCCTGGAATGTCATATACTTGAAATCCTATAGTATATAGCCTTTACAGATTGGCTTCTTCACAGAGTAATATGCATTTGGGGTTTCTCCATATCTTTTCATGGCTTGATAGCTCATTTCTTTTTTAGTGCTGAATAATCTCCATTGTCTGGATGTATCACAGTTGATCCATTCACCAACTGAAGGACATCTTGGTTGCTTCTGAGTTTTAGCAGTTATGAACAAAGCTGCTCTGAATATCCATGTACAAGTTTTTGTGTGGACATAAGTTTTCAACTCCTTTCAGTAAATACCAAGGAGCACAATTGATGGCTTATAGGATAAGACTATGCTTAGTTTTGTAAAAATCTGCCAGGCTGGTTCTAATGTGGCTATACCATTTGGTATTCCCACTATAAAAGATGAGTTTCTCTTGCTGCACATCTAACTGATCTTTTTGTTTTAAATATCACCATTCTAGTAAAAGAGTTAACGAAGTTAACAATATTTTCTTTTTAAAATTAATTTATTTTAATTTTTTTTATAGTACGTCCTTGTTGGTTATCTATTTTAAATATAGCAGTGTGTACATGTCAATCCCAAACTCCCAATCTATCCCTCTCCACCCCCCACCCTTCCCCCCTGGTAACTAAGTTCATTCTCTACCTCTGTGAGTCTGTTTCTCTTTTGTAAATAAGTTCATTTGTATCATTTTTTTTTTAGATTCTGCATACAAGTCATGTCGTATAATATTTCTCTTTCTCTGTCTGACTTAACTTCACTTAATATGATAACCTCCAGGTCCATCCATGTTGCTACAAATGGCATTATTTCATTCTTTTTAAAGGCTGAGTAATATTCCATTATATATATGTACCACATCTTCTTTATCCATTAGTCTGTTGATGGACATTTAGGTTGCTTCCATGTCTTGACTGTTGTAAACAACACTGCAGTGAACATTGGGGTGCGTGTATCCTTTTGAACCATGTTTTTCTCCAGATATATGCCCAGGAGGATTACCTCTACTTTTAGTTTTTTAAGGAGCCTCCATACTGTTCTCCGTAGTGGCTGTATCAATTTACATTCCCACCAGCAGTGCAAGAGGGTTCCCTTTTCTCCACACCCTCTCCAGCATTTATTGTTTGTAGATTTTTTTGATGATGATGGCCATTCTGACAGGTGTGAGGTGATATCTCCTCGTAGTTTTGGTTTGCATAAAATTTATTTTTAAATGTTCTTATTTTTAATTTACATAGAGTAGTTTTGTGTTTTTGTGCATATACACTTCTCTGAGTTTTAGCAAATGCACAGGGTTTTCTAACACCCACCACCATTAGAATAGAGGACAGTTTCCTCACCACCAAAAATTCTCTTGTGCTGCCCACTTGTAATCAAATCCTCCTGGTACTCCTAACCAATAGAAACTACTGATTTGTTATCAGTCTTGGTAATTTTGCCTTTTCTGGAATGTCATTTAAGTGGGATTATACTGAATGTAATCTTTTGAATCTGTTCTGTTTTTCACTTAGCATAGCACATTTGAGATTCATCCATGTTGTGTGTATCGATAGCTTGTTGTTTTTTGTTTTTTCTGAGTAAGATTCCATTGTAAGGATGTATGGATGTAACCAGAGGTTTTTTTTTTTTTCCCATTCATAAGTTGAATGACATTCGGGTTTTTCTAGTGTCAGGGGATTATAAATAATGATGCAAAAATACTTATATACAGGTTTTTGTGTGAATATACATTTTAATTTCTCTAGGGTAGATATCTAGGGGTTTAGTCATATGGTAGGTATATGTTTAAAGTTTAAAAATTGGCAGGCTGTTTTCCAGTGTGGCTGTACCATTGTTCATTTACACAGTGTATGAGAGATCTAGGTGTTCCTCGTTCTCACCAGCACTTTGTATTGTCGGGCTTCGTTTTTTTATTTTAGCCATTGTAATAGGTGTATAGTGGTTTGTTATTGTGATTTAACTCTGTGTTTTCCTAATGACTTAATGGTCTTGAGCAACTTTTCTCATGCTTATTTGCATTCCATATACCTTCTTTGATGAAAATATGTGGAAGACATATAACTGGCAGACTTTTAGACCATTTTTTGTATTGCGTTGTTTTCTTATTGTTAAGTTTTGAGAATCCTTTATATATTCTACCTACAGATCCCTTGTTGAATAAGTGATATGCTAATATATTCTGCCAGTCTATAGCCTATCTTTTTATTCCTTTAATAATGTCTTTTTAAGAGCAAAAGTTTTTAATTTTGATAAAGTCATCTTTACCTTTTTTACCTGTTATGGATCAGAACTCTTTGCTTAACCCAGGATCATGAAGATTCTCTCCTAAAAGTTTTATACTTTAAAATTTTACATTTCTGCCTATGATCCATTTTGAGTTAATTTTGTGCAAAGTTTGGGATACAGGTTGAAGTTCTCTTCCTTTCTCTTTCACGTGTGTGTGTGTGTGTGTGTGTGTGTGTGTGTGTGTGTATATCCAACTGTCCAGCAACATTTCTTTAAAAGATTATGATTTTTCCTTTGACTTTGAAACTTATCAATTGACTGTATATGTGTGGGTCTATTTCTGTGTTCTCTAATTTGTTCAATTGATCTATATGTTTCTCTTGATTATGATAACTTTACGGTAAGTCTTAAAATCAGGTAGTGTGCATCTTCCAACTTTGTTCTTTTTTTTTAATTTTTATTTATTTATGTATTTTTGGCTGTGTTGGGTCTTCATTGCTGTGTGAGGGTTTTCTCTAATTGCAGTGAGCAGGGGCTACTCTTCGTTATTGTGTGCGAGCTTCTCAATGCGGTGGCTTCTCTTGTTGTGGAGCACGGGCTCTAGGCGTGCGGGCTTCAGTAGTTGTGACATTGAAGTGAGTGCTTAGTTGCTCCTCGGCATGTGGGATCTTCCTGGACCAGGGCTCAAACCCATGTCCCCTGCATTGGCGGGTGGATTCTTAACCCCTGTGCCACCAGGGAAGCCCCCAACTTTGTTCTTTTAATAGTAATTTCTTAATATTATTTAATATCCATTCCATTTTCAATTTTTTTCTAATTGCCTCAAAATTATCTTTGTCCGGTTGTTCTGTTTGAATCAGGATCCACTTTCACAGAATGAAATTGGTTGCGTCTCTTAAGTCCCTTAAGAAACATTTTCATGCTACAAAATTATTACACGTTTCATGTGATAAGAAAACATGGCAGGGACTTCCCTGGTGGTGCAGTGGTTAGGAATCTGCCTGACAGCACAGGGGACACTGGTTCGATCCCTGGTCTGGGAAGATCCCACATGCTGTGGAGCAGCTAAGCCCATGCGCCACAACTACTGAGCCTGTGCTCTAGAGCTTGCGAGCTACCACTACTGAGCCCATGAGCCGCAACTACTGAAGCCCGTGTGCCTACAGCCTGTGCTCCGCAACAAGAGAAGCCACCGCAGTGAGAAGCCCGTGCACCACCAACAAAGAGTAGCTCCCTTTTGCTGCATGCAGCAACAAAGACCCAAAGCAGCCAAAACATAAATAAATTAATTTAAAAAAAGAATGAAAGAAACCGTGGCATTTATCCAGTAGCATGTCCCACATACTGGTTTTGGCTCATTTTTTTTTCCCTTATTATGTCATTCAAATTGTTCTATTATTCCTCATACATCTTTTGAACAGGTAATTAGATTTTCATTTCATTTGAGTTTAAATTTTGGGTAGGTGACTTCACAGGGTACTTTCTAAGCTGTACGTCAAGGACCTAATGTCTGGTGTCCTATTTTAAGTGCTGCTATGCTTGATCAGTAGGTTCAGGTGTTATCAGCTTTAGCCAACCATTATAAAGTTCCCTGTCAGCCTCTTACGTAATGGATATAGTGGCCATTCATGCTATTTCACTAGATTTATTGTTTTATTAATGGTTGCACCATGGTGATATTCTGATTTTAGAATTTATTTTGCATTTATTAGATGGAAGGTTTATATACAGAAGGACTTTACTCATCAATTCTTGGGTTATCCTAAAATATACTTAGCATTGGAGAGGCAAGACAAATGCTTCTTTTCTTGATTTATCAAGTTTCAGAGAGATGAGTTAGTGCCCTGGAAACTTCTAATTGTGACAAATGATTTTTTAAAAATATATATATATATATATTTTTTTTATTTTTTTATTTTTTAAACATCTTTATTGGGGTATAATTGCTTTACAATGGTGTGTTAGTTTCTGCTTTATAACAAAGTGAATCAGTTATACATATACATATGTTCCCATATGTCTTCCCTCTTGCGTCTCCCTCCCTCCCACTCTCCCCATCCCACCCCTCCAGGCTGTCACAAAGCCCCGAGCTAATATCCCTGTGCCTTGCGGCTGCTTCCCCCCAGCTATCTACCTTACTACGTTTGTTAGTGTGTATATGTCCATGACTCTCTCTCGCCCTGTCAAAACTCACCCTTCCCCCTCCCCATATCCTCAAGTCCGTTCTCCAGTAGGTCTGCGTCTTTATTCCTGTCTTACCCCTAGGTTCTTCATGACATTTTTTCCCCTTAAATTCCATATATATGTGTTAGCATACGGTATTTGTCGTTTTCTTTCTGACTTACTTCACTCTGTATGACAGACTCTAGGTCTATCCATCTCATTACAAATAGCTCAATTTCATTTCTTTTTAAGGCTGAGTAATATTCCATTGTGTATATGTGCCACATCTTCTTTATCCATTCATCCGATGATGGGCGCTTAGGTTGTTTCCATCTCCGGGCTATTGTAAATAGAGCTGCAATGAACATTTTGGTACATGACTCTTTTTGAATTTTGGTTTTCTCAGGGTATATGCCCAGTAGTGGGATTGCTGGGTCATATGGTAATTCTATTTGTAGCTTTTTAAGGAACCTCCATACTGTTCTCCATAGTGGCTGAACCATTTCACATTCCCACCAGCAGTGCAAGAGTGTCCCCTTTTCTCCACACCCTCTCCAGCATTTATTGTTTATAGATTTTTTGATGATGGGCATAAAAATATATTTTTAAATAAATTTATTTATTTTTGGCAGGGTTGGGTCTTTGTTGCAGTGAGGGGGGGCTTTTTTTGTTTGTTTTGGTACGTGGGCTTCTCATTGCGGTGGTTCTCTTGTTTCGGAGCTCAGCCTCTAGGTACGCGGGCTTCAGTAGTTGTGGCATGTGGGCTCAGTAGCTGTGGCTCGCGGGCTCTAGAGCCCAGGGTCAGTAGTTGTGGTACACGGGCTTTGTTGCTCTGCGGCATGTGGGATCTTCCTGGGCCAGGGCTCAAACCCATGTCCCCTGCATTGGCAGGTGGATTCTTACCCACTGCACCACCAGGGAAGTCTGACAAATGATTATTTTTAGTATCGTTATGAACTTACGGATTTGTATACACTTGACATATTTAAATCCATTGAAGTCATTATTCTTTTTGATGTTCAGATTATCTCATGTTAGTCGACTGGAAGCTTCTTCATCTTGACATTAACCCATTAGTTTTTTTTGTTTGTTTTAATTTTTTTTTTTTTTTTTTTGGCCACGCTGTGGCCTGTGGGATCTTAGTTCCCCCAGTAGGGATCGAACCCGTGCCTTCTGCAGTGGAAGCACGGAGTTTTAACCACTGGCCCTTCAGGGAACTCCCTTAACCCGTTAGTTTTTAACAGCTTTCTTGCTTTCTGGCACAGTAATGTCCTAAGCTAATCTTGTACATTTCCTGTTCCACTCTTTAATTCAGCCATTTCTCCAAGAAATCCTTGGAACCTTTAATCGAAGATACAACTTAGAGACTATATTTTGGGAACTGTGGTAAAATAGATAAATTCTGAGTGTTGGCTGTCTGGTGGTTTTTAGGCTTTTTATTGTAAAGTAGCATAAAAATCCTTAAAGAATGTAGTCATAATGTCCTCATTATCTGTTGTTAAGACTGAATTGAAAGGACTGTCCCCGGGGTAGGAATTTACCAACCCCAAGTCCTAAAATGGCTGCCCTGAATTCCTGTAACCATTTATTAGTCTATCCGTGGCTGGAAAGGGTTGGAGCATTCTGAGGGGACAAATTCAGTGAGAGATTTCTTCGAGGCCATAATTCACTGCAATGTAAATACAAATGTCGCTGCCAATAGGGCTGCACGTGTCCTTACCTTATAAGGAATGGCCACTTCTAACTGTATATCAAGGTTTAGTTTATATTGGGTCACAAACTTTCCCTTCAACAGTGCCATACTTACTGTCATATTTGCTCAGTGGAAATTGAGAGAAAAAGACATGCTCCAGGATTAAATCTGCCGTGAGTATACAAATTTTTATTAAGCTAGACAACAGTATGAATGCAAAGACTTTAAAGTGACAATTTTTGTATGGAACTAGCTATACATTTTGATTTCATTACCTTGAATACAGTTATGCAGTGCTTTGAAAAATGTGTTTATTCTCCTGTTTGCATTTGGAAATGACCTTTCACTCAGTACTGATGCCAGCTGCAGTGCAGAAAGCGCTGTATAACTTAGCGGTCCTGTGACAGTATTCAGGCAGGTGCTGTATGTTGCTCTTTTCCAAGAAATGAGAAAGGTTAAAGATTGCTGCATTCTGTGATTTAAAATTCAAATGGGGAGCTTACTCCTGTTCTATGAACCACATCATTATCTATAATTGGTATGTGCTTTGCCTACCTGATTTTTTCTTGGTTTTTTTTATCACTTGTGCAGAATACTAGAATAAAGAAAAAGTATATATGAGAAGTTTCCCCAGTATTAGACTCCCTTCATCTATATCTATATCGGTATCTATGTCTACATCTGTACCTATCTATGTCTAGCTAGCTAGATGACTAAGAATTTGGTGAGGTTTTCATTACATTTCTTTTTTCATTGTTTGCTAGTGCTTATCACTTATCAACCAGCATCCCAGAATACTAATAATTTCCTCTAAACTATTTATGGAAGCCATTCATAGAAAGAAACTATACGGGCATCTGAATGCTGACATATATAGGTACTTGATGTCAAACCAAGCCTGTAATGTAAAAAATATTTGCCAGAATAAAGACATATATAGTACACCCTCCATCCAGTCCTCCATTGTGAACCTCGATCACTGGCCTATGCCCCCTGTGATTTAACCAGGTTTTTATATTGATGGTGACATTAACCCAGTAGTTTTGTAGGAAGAACAGAGCATATCTGTTTATTATCCAGCATGGTGTCAGAGGCCTTTATAAATATTTTGGCTCTGTGTATATTTTAACTGAAATAAAATAAAGTGCAGTTAAGGCTTTAAAAACAGCTCCATTGACTCAGCCCTCACACCACATGACAGTGCATTGTGTAGCACTGGGGTGCACCATTCCCCTTGTCTTTGCATTTTATTTATGAATTTTACATGAAATCATTACCATTTCTGTATTCAGTATTTCTGCAGTGGCGGAAGCAGGGATCTAAACAGGCTGTTACATCTCAAAGACACATTCATTAGGCCTGAATTATGAGTTCAGCACATCCTGAAAATAGGAACTGCTCAGAACCTCCTCACAGCTGTCGTTTTGCTTCTCTCCTACAACTGCCATCACCCTGTACAAAATGACGACTCTATTCCACACCCACCAGATGTTTTTGCCCCCATTTTATGGTGTCAGCCTTGAATACAGAAATCTTGGGTTTTATCAAAACCAGAATAGGCTGCTTTTAAGGAAGATGAGGAAAGAAAACACAGGGTTGTTGACATTAATATAAAGGTGCTAGAAAAGTCTGTCTACTGGTTCAGTCACTCTTCAGAAGGTAGAAAAAGATAAGTATTTTATATTGCGAAAAGATTAAGAGGTCTGACTAACATTTTTGAAAAATGGTGGCTTATACCCATAAAATATTATGTTTCGGTCCTAAGTGGAAGGTAATAAATATTACCACCAATGTTCTTTGGAACCAGTCATTAAAATAATCTTTATTAATTTTTATTAATAGTAATATATTCATTGTAGCGTCATGATACAGTTTTATGAGATTCTTATTCAAATACAAATACCTCTTGAAAGATATCAATTATCTACTTTATATTGTACAAACTTAATGTCTTTTGCATGGGAAATATTTATGCTGAAGGCAAAAAAAAGGGAATAAAGGAGTTCAGCGTTTCATAAAAATAAGTAAAGAATGGGCTTCCCTGGTGGCGCAGTGGTTGAGAGTCCGCCTGCTGATGCAGGGGACACAGGTTCGTGCCCCGGTCCGGGAAGATCCCACATGCCGTGGAGCGGCTGGGCCCGTGAGCCACGGCCGCTGAGCCTGTGCATCTGGAGCCTGTGCTCCACAACGGGAGAGGCCACAACAGTGAGAGGCCCGCGTATCGCAAAAAAGAACCCCTTCCCCCCCAAAAAAGTAAAGAAGTAAAAGTAAAAAGGAACTTAGAATTACTATCTAGCCCTTATGTCTCCTTGTTCATCCATGTTCATTCATGTTAACAGTTAGTGTTTATTATTTGTGAGACACTCTGGTGGTCGGAGATAATTACATCACAATGTGATGAGTGCTGGAATATAGGAATGAAAATGAGCATTTATCATGTCTGATGTGTTCCAAGCACTTTTTAAAAAAATTTTTTTTATTGGAGTATAGCTGATTTACAATGTTGTGTTAGTTTCAGGTGTACAGCAAAGTGAATCAGTTATACATATATCCAGTTTTTTGTTTGTTTTAGATTTTTTCCCATATAAGCCATTACAGAGTATCAAGTAGAGTTCCCTGTGCTATACAACTTGTTCTTATTAGTTATCTATTTTATATATAGTAGTGCCAAGCACTTTTTATGTATCCTATTGTATTTAATTTGTGGAAAAATTTATCTGAAGGAGAAATTTATATACTTTTGTTATAAAGGAAGATATTAGATTAATTGCCCTTTTCAATGTTGTGGAGCAAAAATGGGGCAGACCACATTCTCTTCAGATCTGTCTACTCTATGAGATGATGCTCCTTCTGTAACAGGGAAGAACAAAATCTGACTCCATGTTGGATCTGTTCCTTTTACTTTTACCTTTGCTCTCTGTTGCTTTTTGTTACTATAATCACTAAAAGGATGCTGTCTATAACTTTAAGCAAACATAATGACCTCCCTCAGGGAACCCTGCCCCTCTGCCTAAATGTTAAGCTAAAGTGCCTTTGTTCAGCTCACAGGGAGACACCCTGACCCTGCCCACCTGTGAATGGCTGCAAGAAAGAAGAAATTAACACATCCCCTTCCCAAGGCTGGCCAAACCAGGAGATGTTTTGCAAGACTTATGGCCATTTTACTTTATTCCCTCACCTCCTCCCCCTCTCTGTTCTAAAAAAGAAACTAGCATCCAGACCCCATATGATGGTATTCTAGGACATTACTCCGCCATCTTCTCAGAGGCCCGGCTTTCCGAATAAAGTCACTATTCCTTGCCTCAACACTCCGTCTCCCGATTTATTGGTGTGTCGTGTGACGAGCAGAGTGAGCCTGGACTCGGTAACACTTCAGTTGAGCAATGTCATGAAGAATAAATAAGAGTTTGCCAATAAGTACACATAGAAGGAAGGACGTTCCAGGTCAAGACTCATGTAAAAGAAAAGCCATTGTTCTTCCTGGTAATTGCCAGGAGTTTGGGGAGGTTGAAGTGTAGGCTGCGTGAAGAGTAGTAATAGGGAGATGGAGCCTGATGCACTAGCTCACAACTTAGAAAGTGTTTCAATAAATATCAATTTTATTGATGGATAAATCACAGGAATCTAATTTTCAAGGTACAGTTGCGTGAGTTTTGACAAATGTATACTCCTGTGTAACTATCAATGATCCAACCAATGATCAAAAATATAGAACATTTCTATTACCTGAGAAAGTTCGCTTGTACCTCTTTGTAGTCAGTACCTCTACCCTCTCCCCAGGCCCAGGCAGCCAGTGCTTTGCTTTCTATTACTATATATTAGTTTGGCCTTTTCTAGAATTTCATACAAACATATCATGTGGTATGTATGCTTTTATATCTGACTTACGTTGCTCAGCATAATGACCTTCAATCATGTTGTTGTATCAGTAGTTTGTTGCTTTTTATTAGTGAGTAGGGTTCTACTGTGTGGATGTACAACTGGTTATGTATTCAGTTGTTGAGAGATACCAGGGTTCTTTCCAGTTTTTGACCCTGATAAATAAAGCGTCTATTAATATTTGCATACCGATATTTGGATGGGCATACATTTACATTTCTCTTGGGTAAATCCCTGATTATGTTTGTGTGGTATCTTGTTTTCCATCCTTTTACTTTTAGTCAATCTATATATTTTAAGTGGGTTTCTTAAGGAAAGCACATAGTTGGTTCTTGCATTTTTTATCCAGTCTGACAATCTGTGCCTTTTAATTGGAAATTCAGGTCATTTTTATTTAATTTAATTACATATTCATCTAAGTTTAAATCTGCCATCTTGCTATTCATTTCTATTTCTCCCATCTGCAATTTGCCCTTTTCTACCAACTTTCCCCATTTTCTTTTAGATAAATTGAGCATGTTTTGGTTTTCCATGTTATTTCCACTCTGTTTCTTAGCTATAACTCCTTGGTTTATTTTCTCAGAGGTTGCTCTAGGGCATATGGTATACATTTTAATTTATCAATTTATAGTTTACCTTCATATAATATACCATTTCACAAATAATGTAAAACCATTACAATAGTATACTTTGATTCACCCTACTGTCCTTTGCGCTATCGCTGTCATACTTTTTATTCTATATATGTTTAAAACTTCACAATAAATACATTATTTCATTGTTTCTCAAATCTTTTTTCATTTTAAAAGTAGAGGAAAAAAACCCTTTTATACTTACCCATATATTTACCATTTCTAATAGTCTTCACTCCTTTGTGTAGCTCCAAGTTTGTATTAGTCAGAGTTCTCCAGAGACACAGAACCACAAGGATACATAAATATGAGAGGAGATTTATTATAGGAATTGGCTCATGCACTTATGGAGGCTGACAAGTCCCATGATCTGTCATCTGCTAGCTAGAGGCCCAGGAAAGCCTATGGTGTAATTCAGTCCGAGTCCAAAAGACTGAGAACCAGGACTGCCAATGTCTCATGGCGGAAGATGGATGTCTCAGCTCTAGCAAAGAGAGGGAATTGACTCTTCTTCTGCCTTTTTATTCCTTCTAGGCCCTCAACAGATGGTATGCTGCCCATGTGCACTGGTGAAGGTGATTGTCTTTACTTAGTACTGATTCAATGCTAATCTCTTCTTCTTCTGGAAACACCCTCACAGACATACCCAGAAATATTTTACCAGCTATCTGGGCATCTGGTAAGCCTAGTCAAGTTGACACACAAAAATTAACCATCACAAAATTAATCTGTTATTTCACTTCTGCCTTTAAAACTTAGATAACATTTTCCTATAGTACAGGTCTGTTGGTGATCATTTCTCTCAGGTTTTGTGTGTCTGATGACAAATATTTATTTCACTTTAATTTTTGAAGGGTATTTTCATAATACCTAGAATTCAACACTGACAGTTTTTCGTTCCACATTTAAAAAATGTTTAACTTTCTTCTGCCTTGCATAATTTCGGATGAGAAGTCTATGATATTTTGTATCTTTGTTCCTCTAGCTGCTTTTTTGACTTTTTCAATGTTTTTCTGTCAACTTATAAAATGGTGTGATTTTCTTTGTGTTGTTCTTTGGGCTTGTTAAGTTTCTTGGACTAGTGGGTTTATAGTTTTCATCAACTGAAAAATTGTTGGCCATCATTAATTCAGATATTATTTTTGACTCACCAGTCCCCCATTCTTCCTATGGCTATAATTACATATATGCTAGACACTGCTTGAAATTGTCCTACAGAGCAATGAGACTATGTTTATTTTTAGTCTTTTTCATTTTATGCTTCATTTTGAATAGTTTCTTTTTTTTTTTTAAAGATCTTTTTTAAATTAAATTTATTTTTAGTTTTGGCTGCGTTGGGTCTTCATTGCTGCGTGCGGGCTTCCTGCAGTTGTGGCGAGTGGGGGCTACTCTTTGTTGCGGTGTGCAGGCATCTCATTGCGGTGGCTTCTCTGTTGCAGAGCACGGGCTCTAGGCGTGCAGGCTTCAGTAGTTGTGGCATGCAGGCTCAGTAGTTGTGGCGCATTGGCTTAGTTGCTCCACAGCATGAGGGATCCTCCCGGACCAGGGCTCGAACTGTGTCCCCTACATTGGCAGGCAGATTCTTAATCACTGCGCCACCAGGGAAGCACCCATTTTGATAGTTTCTGATGCCAGTTATTCAAGTTTATTGATCTTTTATTCTTTATTATATCTTTTATTCTGCAGCATCTAATTTGCTGCTAATCTTCTCCAGTTAAATTTTCATTTCAGATACTGCATTATATATCTTCTGAATTTCCATCTTGCTCATTATTTTATCTTCTATTTCTCTCTTCATTATGTTCGTATTTTCTTTAAAATTCTTGAGCATGTTTATAATACCTGTTTTTTTTTTGTTTTTTACTTAGGTAGATGTTGGTACCATTAATGAGTAGGACAGGCTCCTACTCTTTTTTTTTTTTTATGCTGGGGGTAGGAGTTTATTAATTAATTTATTTATTTTTGCTGTGTTGGGTCTTCGTTTCTGTGAGAGGGCTTCCTCTAGTTGTGGCAAGTGGGGGTCACTCTTCATCGCGGTGTGCGGGCCTCTCACTAGTGCGGCCTCTCTTGTTGCGGAGCATAGGCTCGAGACGTGCAGGCTCAGTAGTTGTGGCTCACGGGCCTAGTTGCTCCGTGGCATGTGGGATCCTCCCAGACCAGGGCTCAAACCCGTCTCCCCTGCATTAGCAGGCAGATTCTCAACCACTGCGCCACCAGGGAAGCCCTATAATACCTGTTTTAAAGTCACTATTAATTGTATCATCTCTGTTATTTCTAGGTCTGCTTATTTTGACTTATTTTTCTCATTGTTATATGTAACATTTTTCTGCTTCTTTATATATGTATTAATTGTTTTCTAAGTTCCAGACATTTAAAATTTTATGTTAAGTGTTAGATTTGTTCTGGCAAACAGTTGAGGTATTTGCCTATCAGCTTGATCCTTTAAAGGCTTGTTTTTAAGCTTTTCTTCAGACAGGTCTTTAAAGTGGCCTCTCTTCTAGAATTTGTTTAGCCCTACTAAACAAATTCTTTGGTAGCAATTATTCTTTGCCTGACCTCACGGAGTTTTCATCTTGCATGTATTCAGATTGATACTCACATAAAAAGTCAAGAGGACAAACACAAAGATTTCTGGAGGATGTTATCTGTGTAGCACTTTCTGGTTTGTTACTTTGTTCCCCAAATTCTAGCTACCTCAGCCTCTCCAAATTTCATTTTTGACTCCTCTACTCAGTGAGATTACCAAACATTGTTTGGTTCCCCCTCCCTTTGTCAGTTCATAAATTTCCTCTGGGCAGAGAGCTGAGTTAGTCATAGAGCTCATCTTCTTTATTTCCCTTCTCACACAGATCTCATTCTTGTGCTGTCTGTTGTTTAATATCATAAAGCAGTGATTTCTTATATTTTTTCCCAGTTTTATCATTGTTGATGGTGAGAGAGTAATTGTTCCAGCAGCTATTTCTTTGTAGGCAGCAGCAGAAATCCATGTAGTGAGTTTTTACATGGAATGATCATTGTATACACATTGATCCCAGACAACAAAGCCCTATATGATAAGAAATCAGTGTAATTAAATCATAAAAATTGCCTACATTTCTGATTTTTTGAGCCATGGGATAGTAAATTAGACCAACCTGCTAACTGAGGGCAAATAAAAATAATAAAAATAAATTACAAAGAAAACCTCTTAAATACATTGGAGAGCAAACAAGCTAGTGAAGAACCACCAGGCCCAAATGAGTAAAAGTTGAGAACGCAGAAAGTTAAACATGACCTTCAAATACGCTTTTGTTTTTGAGAACATTGAGACTATCTGCCCGTCTGGAAGAAACAGCTGTGAAATTGAGAGCAGGTTTGATGGTCTTGCAGAATGATCAGAATATATGTCAACGGTCAATAGAAAACGAGCAAATACTTAACAGGTACTTCAGAAAAAGGAAATTGAAATAGCCATTAAACATATGAAAATCTGCTAAACTTCACTGCTGATTAGAGATAGACAAGTTAAAACCACAAAGAGATACTAGTATATACCCACTAAAATGGCAAAAATTAAAATGTATAATGATATTAAGTGTTGGCAAGGATCATGAGCAATGGGGACATGCATAGTTTACTGGTGGGAGTATAATTTTCATATAACCACTTTGGAAAATTTTACATTTGAAGATATGCATTGTATATGATCTAGTCAATTCATATGTATATACTTATGCACCTGTGCTTCACGATTCATGTACAGAAATGTTCATAGTCGTGCTATTTGTAATAGTAAAATACAATATCCTCGAAAGCAACACCTTTCTGTCAACAGGAAAATGAATATCAAATATATGGTATAGTCATACAGAAGAATGTTATGTAACCGTAGAAATGTATAGCTACATGCAATATCTTGCATGAATCTTAAAAACATGTTAAAAAGAAACCAAAACGATTATATGCAGTTGGATTCCGTTTATTATATATAAAGGTACAAAATAGACAAAACTAAACCTTATTGCTTAGGGTTACTTATATAGGTAGTAAAACTTTAAATAAAGGCAAGACTATGACCACAGCTAAAGAACAGTGACTATGTTTAGGGCAAGAGGCAGCAGTGTTTTGAAGGAAAGGGGGCACATGGTATTTTCCAGAATCCTGAAAATGTTTTATTTCTTGATCTGGGTGGAGGTTACACAGATGTTTAGCTTCTAATTATTCATAAAATTATACATTATATATTATGCAGTTTTCTGTACACGTTTTCATCCTAAGAAAAGTTTTTAAAAAATGGTATTGGTGTCAGTTTAGGCCAGTTCTATCCAATGGAAAAATATTGTGAGCCATGAATGTGAGCCACCTAGGTAATTTAATTTTTTAGTAGTCATTTAAGAAGGTAATAAGAGGTGAATTTAATTTTAATAATATACTGCATTTAACCCAGCATATCTAAAATATCATTATTTCAACAATCAACATTAAAAAATACTAAATTTTATTACATTCTTTTTATCATTAAATTGAAAGCCACCTCCTAGAGTAGTGAAAATAAAAACAAAAATAAACAAATGGGCCCTAATCAAACTCAAAAGCTTTTGCACAGCAAAGGAAACCATAAACAAGACCAAAAGACAACCCTCAGAATGGGAGAAAATATTTGCAAATGAAACAATGGACAAAGGATTAATCTCCAAAATATACAAACAGCTCATGGAGCTCAATATCACAAAACAAAGAACCAATTAAAAAATGGGCAGAAAGGGCTTCCCTGGTGGCGCAGTGGTTGAGAGTCCGCCTGCCGATGCAGGGGGCACAGGTTCGTGCCCCGGTCCAGGAAGATCCTGCATGCCGCGGAGCGGCTGGGCCCGTGAGCCATGGCAGCTGAGCCTGCGCGTCCGGAGCCTGTGCTCCGCAACGCGAGAGGCCACAACAGTGAGAGGCCCGCGTATCGCAAAAAAAAAAAAAAAAAAAAAATGGTTAGAAGACCTAAAGAGACATTTCACCAAAGAACACTTACAGATGGCCAAGAGGCACATGAAAAGATGCTCATCATCACCAGTCATTAGAGAAATGCAAATCAAAACTACAAGGGCTTCCCTGGTGGCGCAGTGGTTGAGAGTCCGCCTGCTGATGCAGGGGACGCGGGTTCGTGCCCCGGTCCGGGAGGATACCGCATGCCGCGGAGCGGCTGGGCCCGTGAGCCATGGCCGCTGAGCCTGCGCGTCCGGAGCCTGTGCTCCGCAATGGGAGAGGCCACGGCGGTGAGAGGCCCGCGTACCACAAAAAAAAAAAAAAAACTACAATGAGGTGTCACCTCACACCAGTCAGAATGGCCATCATCAAAAAATCTACAAACAATAAATGCTGGAGAGGGTGTGGAGAAAAGGGAACCCTCTTGCACTGTTGGTGGGAATGTAAATTGATACAGCCACTATGGAGAACAGTATGGAGTTTCCTTAAAAACCTAAAAATAGAAATACCATATGACCCAGCAATGCCACTACTGGGCATATACCCTGAGAAAACCATAATTCAAAAAGATACATGTACCACAATGTTCATTGCATTACTATTTACAACAGCCAGGACATGGAAGCAACCTAAATGTCCATCAACAGATGAATGGGTAAAGATGTGGCACCTATATACAATGGAATATTACTCAGGCATATAAAGGAATGAAACTGAGTTATTTGTAATGAGGTGCATGGACCTAGAGTCTGTCATACAGAGTGAAGTAAGTCAGAAAGAGAAAGACAAATACCGTATGCTAACATATATATATGGAATCTAAAAAAAAAAAAAAAAAAAAAAAAGGTCCTGATGAACCTAGTTGCAGGGCAGGAATAAAGAGGTAGGCATAGAGAATGGACTTGATGACATGGGGTGGGAGGGCGAAGCTGGGGCGAAGTGAGAGTAGCATCGACATATATATACTACCAAATGTAAAATAGTTGGCTGGTGGGAAGCAGCTGCATAGCACAGGGAGATCGGCGACCTAGAGGGGTGGGATAGGGACGATGGGAGGGAGGCTCAAGAGGGAGGGGATATGGGACACGTGTATGCATATGGCTGATTTGCTTTGTTGTGCAACAGAAACTAACACGGTATTGTGAAGCAATTATACTCCAATAAAGATCTGTTAAAAAAAAAGAGTAGTTAGGTGAAGTTGTATTTTTCTGGTTTAGATTTTCTTTAAAATTGTTTTTCAAATCTGCTCTGTCATTTTTTCATATCAACTGTGTTTTCAAATGTCTGTTAAAATTTATCATTCTGTTTGATCTTTGCTAATCTGGATGGACAAAAGTTTCTTATTATTTCCCTGTTTATTTGCAGATATGTTTGAAACTTTTTTCATATGTTTTATGCCTATTTATAATTATTTTATGAATTGCTTGTTTACTTTTTTGATCCATTCTTCTATTGAAGTGTTTATTTTTGCAATCAATTCACGGGAGTTATCTATATAAAACCTTTGCATTTTAGAAAGATGGCAGAGGTAAGGGTTCCTGAGACACCAGATAGGAAATTTACACCTTAATGATACAGGCAAGTTTCTCCTAGGATGTCTTTGTTTCCCCTTTTAATACTTACAAGCCTCTTAAGACAAATAGGGAAGGTTTGGGGAGTGGTAAAAGGATTGGTGGGCTTTGGATTATTTTGGGAGCCACACTTCTGGTCCTGTAAAGACTACATCTGTGAAACAAGGTCAGTTTTGTTTTTTTTTTTCAAAGAAAGACTTGGGTGGCTACCTCAATGATATTGAAGGACTAACATACCCATTTACCTGTGTTGGAAAGTTTTATTTTTCCTCATTTAGCTTAGGGGAGAAGGCCTCTTCCAAAATTCCTATCAGGCTCTGAATATCAGCTATGGGTAGTTTAGTCAGACCAGTGGCCTCCTATTTTGGTAATCTATTTACAAACACTTTTGAGGATCTTCCCTAGGTTTAAGAAATCTGTAAGGGCGGTTCCCTTGCCCCTCAAGGAACACAGTGGCCCCTAACTTAGTTAATAACTCTCTTCCCATTAAAGAGATGGGACAGTCAGGCACAGACAGAAAGGAAGAATGTAGAAACACTGGCCATTGATGTTGCACAAAAGGGGTTCCAGGAATGTGTGCCCCTGCCCCTTCCCTGACACCCCCATTACATAGTCTTTATGGTTGTGTTAGACCCAAACGGTCTACGAAGGATTCCAACTCGCCCAAGAACCGCCAAGAGTCGAGAGCCGTTGCAACACGCAAGAGGTTTATTAGGAGCCGATGCACCGGGGTTCCCTGAACCTCACGCAGGAGGCCGATGGGGAACCCCTAAAAGCGGAATCACATACTTTTTATAGGTTTATTTACTCATAGGGCGGGTATATTCTCACAATGATTGGGTAAATGTGGTGACTTTTGAATTCATTGGCTTAGGAACTTTCGTCCCACCTTCTGGCCGTTATAGTTGTCTGTTCATTGTGGCGGTTAGGGCGTATACCTGTTACGGGCAACTGGAAAATTACCCGCTGTCTGGCAAGTCCCCGTCAACTGAAAAACTCCAAGAATTGGTTTCGATAGGGAGAAGGAGTGGCGCACGATAGGGAGAAGAATTGGTTTCGATAGGGAGAAGGAGTGGCGCACGATAGGGAGAAGAATTGGTTTACGGGAACAAGTGAGGGGGTGGAAAGTCCCTAAAGGCCCCACAGAAGTGGCTCCCGGTCCAAATTGTGTGCTCTGTTGGTTCTTAGATGGTGATACTAAACCAGGTTCCTGAGTTCCAGGGGTTAACATAGAAACTACTATTTGATCCCCATGGGTAGGGGAAACAGGAGGCGGTGAATATGTTGGCGGCATGGGGGGGCAGTTGGAACAACTGCAGGTGCAGCCTGTTCAGCTGTTGGGGGAGCTGGATAGGCTGGAGGAGGGGGGTTTAAGTTTTGAAATAATACGTCCCCACTCTCATTTTCTCCCTCTTCTCCTTATAGAATAGTTACCCATAGGTTTTCTTTCTGACTGCTGCACCATAAGGTGGCAGCCCTCTGACCCTTTTCCTCCTGATGCAATAGCATAAATGCTTCTACATATGGAATCTCATGTCTTTTCCCCAGTCTTTTGCAAAACACTTCTAACTGCGAGATCATAAAATAATTGAGTGACCCATTCAGGGGCCATCGTTTTTCTGATCCTAACATATATTGTTTCCACACCGTATTACAATAGTATATCATGTCTTTCTTAGTCATAGGCTCATAGCTATGTTTTGCCCGTTTGTCTAATATATGCCACAAAGCTCTCCTTCAGGATAGATGGAGTATTTCCCATTTCTATAAGCTTGAGAACGTCAAAACACAAAAGACGCAAACAAATTCCAACACAAAAAGCACAAACAAATTCCAACGTCGATGCACACAAAACCAAAAGCAAAACCAACAAACCGGTTCCCAAGGTCAGGGTAGAGTCCAACAACGATTCCCCTCTCCAACAGGGTACCCCAACCAAACAAATTGACTTGTCCTGTGAAGGAAAAGCCCAAATTGAGGGGGGAATATGTTCCCGGCGTGCACGCCAGAGCAAGTTACCTTTCAAAATCAAGTCGGTCGACTCGTAGACCGACTTGATTCGTAGTCGAAGCAGTTCCTTGCTTCAACTGCCAAGCGCTGGGGTAGCTGGTGCCCCTTCGGGGCATTTTGAAGGGAAAATCCTTAGGACATATGGTTCCGGCAGCTGCTAGGGCTTTGCCCCGGTGTTCCCTGACGGGACCGGCTAGCCACAAGCTGCAGGGCTCCTGGCTGGCTAAGCCAAATTTGTTACTGAGTCCAAGCTCGCACTGCTGGCTGCACAACAGATCAATAAGTAGGAGACGAGGTGCTGAGGCAAGGAAGACGACTTTATTTGCAAAGCCGGCAGACCGAGAAGATGGCGGACTAGGGTCCACATAAAACTATCTCATCAGGGTCTGGATGCCAGTTTCTTTTATAGAATCAGAGAGGGAAGTAAAGTAAAAAGGCAGAATGGAGAGGGAGAGGTGGGGAGGAAGCAAAGTAAAAAGGGCCAACAGTCTTGCAAAACATCTCCTGGAATGACCAGCCTCGGGAGGGGATGTGTTAACTACTTCTTTCTTGCAGCTATTCACAGGTGGGTAGGGTTCCCAGAGGCAGGCCATTACGTATGATTATAGTAACAAAAGCAATGAAAAGCAAAGGCTAAAGTCAGAGAAACAGATCCAACATGGAGTCAAAATTGGCTCTTCCCTGTTACACTGTGTCTCTAATCTCGCAGCAGACTAGCCCAGGCTTGTTCACATGGCAGTAGTTTCCAACAAAAGGAAGAGTCTCGATTCACAAACATTTTTCAAATCTCCCAAGGACCAAAGCAAGTCATATGAAGCAGCTCAGAGACTGTGCGAGAGGGGAAGGCTGAAAGGTACAGATAGAGGGAGAGGTCAACACACTGTCGACAGTTACTGCAATAATCTACCACTAAAATTGTGCTTTTGTTTGGAGAATATTTTCTTTCTGGAATTTTTTTGCAGGTCCTCAAATGAACATCTCATCTATCTCATCTTCTCTCTCAATCACTCTTGTTCTTGCTGGTACACACACACACACACACACACACACACACACTTTCTGTCATCTAACAGAAATCCAATATCCTTGATGGAGAACATGTAGACCAGTAGCATGCTTCAGAATGAAGACAGTAAAATGTTCATTTCTCGCCCCATCTGAGCTCTCTGATATGCCAGTAGGTATTGGAGACTATACAACCAGATTGCTCTCAAAAATAAAATCCTTAAATTAGCCTTTAAAGGGAACAAAAACTGCCTGTGGACTAGCCGTCAACAGAGAATTGCTGACCACAGCAGCTGGAGCAGCGAGGCACTGCCGGGCAGGAGCCGCAGCCCAAAGGCCCTCCACCCTCGCTTCCGTAGCTGTTCAACAGGGGGCCCAGGCAGCTTTCAAGTTTGAGTTTCTATTTGTGCTTTGCTTCCGTGTTAACTTCCAATTTAGGCTTTTTAAATGGAAACTCAATCTCAAAATCAGTTTGGATGCCAGAAAAGCAGTTTTTGAAGAGGCAAGGAAACGAAGACATTATATGTATATAAAAAATGGATGAGGAGCTGTAATAAGAATTTCAAGAGGGACTCTTATTCTAGGGTGCTTTTTTTTGTTTGTTTGTTTCCCTACGACGGTCTCTTCTTTATCACTAAATAACTCAGAAACTTTGGTTAAAAAGTTTTAGAGGTTACTCCAGAAATGTATATTTAGAAAAACATAAAAACTATATGATCAGCTCATTTGTCTGAATATGAAGTATCGACTGGATCTCTGGCTTAACATGTTTAAAATACATGTTTAGATTCAGTCCTTCGTTTTGTGCCCTCTCGGGCCACTTTCTTATTCAGGCTAGTGTTCACCAGGACATTAATCCAGTAATTAAAATGAGAGGTAGTAGGCCAGTCTAAACAGGATTTTCCTTCTGAAGACACTCAAAATAATAATGAAAAAAAACTCTGTCAAACAAATCATACCTACAGATATTAATTCCTAGCTTAAGCACTTTTTATCCTTACAACAATTAAGTGAATTTGATAGGTTCCCCCTATTTTATAGAAGAAGGAACTAAATCTCAAAGAAAGTAAGCATTCATTCTTGGCTGGTGGAGTGGTGAGGCTAACTCTAAAACTCATACTCTTTCTATTGCTTACTCCTAGTTTCCCTTAAAAATCAACAGAAATATCCTCTCTCTTATATGTAGAAAATGGTAAGCAGTTGTTTGTTAAATTGAACTAAATTAAATGTCTGCCTTTTCCATATCTATCACCTTGGCCGAGGTAATATACTACTTAAATTACTTTCTACTAAAATGACTTCTTCAAGAATTTGTCATTTTAAACTTTTTCTTATTTTTTTTTCTTTGAACACATAGTTCATCTTAAACAGCAGCAGAAGAGGTGTCTTTTTAACTTGAAACTCATCATGGACAGATATTTTTGTAAAATACAATAAAAATTAATCACTAGAAAAATAACAAAGATATAAAATACAATCCAGGTTTTAAAAAAGATTGTTCGATTCAATAGACATCAAATTACATTGCCAAATTACTAAGGAAAGTTTGCAAGTGCACTTACTTTCAGTTTGTATCCCTGTCTCCTTGAGAACTGGTAATATATAGTTGCTGAACCCACATCAATCCACTAGTCCCTGAAGCCACTTTAACTAGTACTTTCCTATACAATTATTGCCCTCACAGAAAACACCTTGTTTAGTGCTCACCTTGGCAACACATATTCTAAAATTGGAACGATATGGGAAAAATAAAGCATTTCATATATTTATGAAATGATAAGAAGTAGTCTCCAGTATCTATTGTGAAGTCAAAACAAAGTGCAAAAGAAGTGTGGATAGTATGCTACACTTTGCTTAACAAAAAAGGGAAGTAATAAAATACATAAGTATCTGCTCATTTTTCTAAAAATTTACCCAGGAAAGATAAACTGGATATCAATAATTAATTACCTAAAGCTGGTTGGTAGAAGTAGCGTTATTAGGACATATGTCAAAAATTGGAGACAGATTCTATACTATATAATAATGCTATAGAGATGTTAAATTTCCTGAGTTTTTTTTTAATTAAAAAAAATTTTTTTAACATCTTTATTAGAGTATAATTGCTTTACAATGGTGTGTTAGTTTCTGCTGTATAACAAAGTGAATCAGTTATACATATATCCCCATATCTCCTCCCTCTTGCATCTCCCTCCCACTCTCCCTATGCCACCCCTAACTTCCTGAGTTTTATAATTGTACTGTGGCTGTGTATTAGTATGTTCTTGCCCTTAGGAAACACACACTGAAACATTCATGTGTACAGGGCCCTGATGTCTACAACTTATACTCAAATGCTTCAGGGAAATAATGTTAGCAATTAATGTATCTGGCTGAGGGCTGTGAAGATGTTTTTGGTTTCATTCTTGTATCTCTTCTGTAAGTTTGAAATTCTTTCCAAATAGACAAGGGATACTTTGTTAACTTAAAAGATAGATATTCAAAACTGAAAAAAGGAAGAGAAAAATCAGCAGGTAGCTTTTTCATCAAATTCACCAACTTCCCACACTTACTACTGCATTATACTTTTTATTTTAAAATACAGTTGATTTACAGCGTTTCAGGTATACAGCAAAGTGATTCAATTTTATATATATTCTTTTTCAGATTCTTTCTTTTCCATTATAGGTTAGTACAAGATACTGAATATAGTTCCCTGGGCTATACAGTAGGTCCTTGTTTGCATTGATATACTTTGAACCTTGAGACCTTGGGAGGAATAATACAATAAATTTTTAGCCTGCATTTACCCTGACTGACAGAATTGTGTGCAGTATTTAAAAATCATGCACTAGGGCTTCCCTGGTGGCGCAGTGGTTGGGGGTCCGCCTGCCGATGCAGGGGACACGGGTTCGTGCCCCAGTCTGGGAAGATCCCACATGCCGCGGAGCGGCTGGGCCCGTGAGCCATGGCCGCTGAGCCTGCGCGTCTGGAGCCTGTGCTACGCAACGGGAGAGGCCACCGCAGTGAGAGGCCCGCGTACTGCAAAAAAAAAAAAAAAAAAAAAAAGGAAAATCATGCACTAGACGTTGCATCTGATTAATCTCCTGCCAGAGGCTTAATCTGTGAAATTCAGCTGCCATGGAAATAATTTGACAAAGTGGCTTCAACTGTTAATAGTAAGGCTATTTGAATATGTGGCAGACAGGGCTTCCTAAATATTACCCCTCACGCCTACAGTTTCTAAGAGTGGGTTTCAGATACTTGAATTCTTTAATATCCTCTGTTTGAATAAAATAAAACCATGGAAGGTATTAGATACTTTCAGCCAACACATTTGTCAACAATCAGCTAAAAATGAGACATTTTGAGAATGGAAAATTGAAGATGTTTCTAACAGTGGGGAGTGGCGCTGAGGACTACCTCATATCTTAATGAGGTTCTGTATGGTCAGGCCACTCAAGATGGCTGTTCTCTTGCTCTCTGTACACGCCCTGCCCGACCAGTGCCTGCTTCATCTACACCCTACGCCAAGTGACTGGCCTTCCTAGTACTCGCCCCGGGCCCCAGCTGTTGACTGTTCTCATCAAAGGGGCGGTGAGGGGCGTGCTCCTCTACTCGTTTCCCTGGTAACTAATGAGCCCACCTGACATCAATTCCCCTATAAGTAGTAATCTCCCCTTTCCCCTTCCAGGAGTGAAGACTGCTGCCTCGTCTTGCCTGCCATCCGTCCCGTCTGGTGGGGTGTCGCTCCAGGACTTTGCTTCAGACAGGTCAGCTCCCCCATCCGTTAAGCCATTGATGTCTCTGTTGCTGACTCTGGGCTCTTTCTTCGGTCTTGAGGCTGGGCAGGTGCAGGCCTTGTAGGCCTGCGGGGTGCAGTCCAACAGGTTCTTAGGGCCTACATGAGGCTCAAGAGCAGGGTGACAGCAGCAGGAACGTGTGCTGGGAGAGGTGCCTGTTGCATCCTTGACATGATTAAAAAGATGAGCTTAAAATTAAAAGCAAACAAAAATGCACAAGCAAAACCTAGCTCTGTGAAAACAGCCAGGTCAAAATATTTGTTGTGCCGAGTAGGGGAAAGGAATCAGGCCCAGAAGGGAAGAAAGGGCGTGTGTTTAAGGTGTTGGGAGAAAGAGAGTGTGTGAAAATCGTGAAGCTACTTGTATTCTAAAGGCTCTGAGACCAGAAGAAGCGGCTGCAGGGGGCCCACCTGTGCAGTCAGAAAGGGTCGGTTAAATGGTTCTTTGCCTCCCATTAGCAGTCAGGTGACAGCTCTCAGTCACCTTGTTGTCTGGGATTAGGGGTCTTCACATGATGTACAGGGTGACTCCACCTGGTTCCAATGACTGTGGCTTTTTTGTATCTGGTTTTATCCATTTACCAGGGCTTGTTTCTTGTCTCCGAAGAAGTTCCCCGCCCACGTTCCAATCACAGAAGGTTTCTCCCTTTAACGAATTGGTTAATGCCGTCAACATCTTAAACAGTCTCAGCTCTGCCCATTCAGTATAATTTAAACAACGGAAGCCTAAAGTTTTAATTAAGTAGCCTATATTGTTTACCTATTAATTCTCTGGAATTCTCCCGATATATACTTTCTATTAGTAGCTTGAGATAGGATACTGGTTTGGGGATAATGAACCAGTCTCTTTTCTATCTTTGTCATCCTTAATCCTGAGTCATCCTACAGCATCAAGGACAGGAGACACTCTGCAAGGACCCCCAGTTGTGACGTTTTCCCTGTTGGATAGAGTATACTGTGGATTCTCTTTTCTGAAACCCATGGTTTATGCAGAGAGGTTATGGAAAGCCAGTGCAGCTGGCTCAGTCCCTAGGTGTTTCTACTTCATGCCATCCTCTCTGCACCATCGAGTGAGTGGAGTCCAGGCCATAACTGAGGTTCTCCTAATGGTTTACAGCCTCCCACATACCCCATCCTCTATCTAGACAACCTCTCCTCCTGCTGTTTCTAAAGCCCGTCTTTCTCTTCATTCCCTTGAGTTTAGCTTGAGTTGGAGGAGAGGCTGAGGTGGGTGTACTTCCTTGTTGCCCACCTTTTTCTTCTGCTTCACAACACATTAAGGCCTGAGAGGCGGTTTATTAGTTTGCTGAGTCTGCCATAACACAATACCACAGAATGAGTGGCTTAAATAACAGAAATTTATTTTGTCATGATTTGGAGGCTGGAAGTCCAAGATCAAGGTGTTGGCAGGGTTGATTTTTTTTCTGAGGCCTCTCTCCTGGGTCTGCAGCTGGCTGCCCTCTCTCTGTGTCCTCACATGATCTTTCCTCTGTGTGTCTGGTGTCTCTGTGTGTCCCAATTTCCTTTTCTTATAAGAACACCTGTCAGATTGGATTAGGGCCCACCCTAATGGTCTCATTTTACCTTAATTACATCTTTAAATGCCCTATTCCCAAATACCAATACATTCACATTCAGAGGTACTGGGGGTTAAGGCTTCAACATACGAATTGTGGGGTGGGGGGCAGACGACACAGTACAGCCTATAACAGGTGGGTTTTGGGTTTGTGTGGAACTCTGTATTAGCTGTTGAACTCAGAACTTCAGGACCTGGATTACCTGAGATGAAAATACATTCATTTAATGTCTATCATTATTATCTCCATGACAGCTTAGGGCCTCCTAAGGGATCGCTAATGGTACCAGGTCTCAGAAAGCTCCAACAGAGGAGAGGGAACCAGCGACAGACATTTCCAAAGAGAAATTAGATGATTTTTTACAGATCAGGGCTACAGAGAAGAAGAAACTGTAGTTTCATGCTGCGGGGCTCTGTATTCTATCGGCCCCACCTGTAAACTGAAGCTTAAGCCCAGGTCTTTCTCTGTCTCAACAGGAAATTGAGATTCATTCTCCTTAAAGTCAGTTGACTGGTAAAACAAAAGAAATGATCATGTCCCTTAGCACAAAGAAACCAAGATCACTGAAGTGAATAATCCAAAATTGAGCAGTCTAATATAGTAGCCACTAATACATGTGGTTATTTAAATTTAAACTTTAATAAATTAAAATTAAGTAAATGTCAAAATTCAGTTTATCAATTGCACTAGCACGTTTCATATCTTCAGACCACATGTGCTACTGGCTACCATATTGGGCAGCACAGATAAAAAACATTCTATGATTGTGGAGAATTCCGTTGGATAGCACTAATACTTTATTCATGCATGGTGAGATTAATGCCTACATTTATTGGAGCTCTGATTATGTGTGTTCAGTTTGAGCCCTGAACCCTCTTCACTGATGATCAGATTTCCCAACAAAGAATTTGCAACAACCATGTAGCAATTCCGCACTCCCATGGGTACCAAAATTCTTGGGGGATTCACAATACTTGAAGAGCCATCTCTGCCCGTAAAGAAGTCTGGGCATCAAATAATGTCCTTCTATCTACAGTGCAAAGTAGTCTTTCAGGCATAAAATCTGTGGCCGCATTATTGTTTCTGAAGAAGAGAAAACTGTTATTAATTTGGTTAAGGCCCCATGTGGGTCTACTTGACACTAGGGGGGAGGGTTAATAGCACACATTATTCCTCTTCACTTAAATAGTTTCATACTCAGAGTTTCTTCATAGCTACCAGGTGACTGAGTTTGATTGCCAGTCATCCTCTAGCTTTCGAGTCTTGTGCTATCAATTCTTCCAGCTCAGCCATCTCATCATCAGCTCCATCCAGAGAAGGCTCATCCTTGCCAATTCGGGGTCCTCCAGGAAAAACAAACTAAGTGGAACTCGATGCTCTAGGGCCTTAGAAAGTCATAAAAGTCAGTGCTTGTATATTTCTTATCTATAGAAACTACATAGTCCTATCATAAACTTCAGGCTTTCTTGATTGGCTCAGCCAGCCCACCTCTCTGCCTGCCTTCTCTCCTCCTAGAAATATTTGTTATAACTTACTGCAGAGATGACGCATTATTAATTTATTAGGTCTTTGTGTGAATGTCATCAGCCATGATCTTTTCCAAGTATGTTAGTAGTTTAATCATTGTCTCTCATTGATGAATAAAAGTGCTGTAGCTCATGTATAAGGACTTTCAAGCCAAAGAAAATATGGTGGTGCATTTTTCTCCTGTGTTTTCTTCTAGAAGTTTTATAGTATTAGTTGATCCATTTAGATCCTTGATTTCTTCTTAACAGTAAAGGGATTCCTTTTTTAATATGATCTCTTTGGTGCATCCAAAAAAGACATCCTTTATAATATGAAGGAATTTCCCTCATATTCCCTGTTTGCCTAAGGGACACCTTTGGATCCTCATCTTCCTTGATGTCTCAGCTGCTTGAATAATTTCCTTTCAACCCCCTGGGTTCTTATTCTCTTTCATCTATTCCTCCTCTTTTTCTGACTTCTACCTATTTTCTGAGATCTGCGTCTTGTCTTTCTCAGTGCTCTGATTTATTCTCTTCTCGTGGTCTTGAGATAAACGTGGCTGCTTTAGGGGAATAAATAATCATGAATAACATGGTTTGTTATGTACTAAAATCAGGCTCCTGCTATTTGAATACTGAGGTGTGTGGCAGAGAATAAATTTGCAGGCCAGTAAAACACCTAGCCAGCCCACGTCGAGCCCTGCTGACAAATGCAGCAGGAGAAGAGCCACAAGACTGCCTTCTCGTAGTCGACTTGGGCCTGACTGAGTGGCGTAGCTCTTCACAGAATCCTGTCCCCATAAGGGGAGCCTCGCAAGGCTTCAAGCTATGCATGCCCATTTTTGTATTCTAATTTCGTTAAGCAAAAAACTCATCTTACCTCCTTTGGAAAGAAATGAGGGAGAGAAATTGGGGATGATTCCAAGTTACTTTCCCAGCGTTGTTCTCTCCGGGGGAATGGAGCAGAAGTGAAAATATGGAAATACGAGGAGAGGGCACTAGGCCTCCTGTTATAACCATTTCTCTGTTTATTACTTACAAGTATATATCTGCAGCACAGACCTGTCCTCGAATTTTCCAATTTTAACTGTTGCTGTGACTTTTCCACTGAGATGTATGGCTGGCAGCTCAGGGTTAGCGTGTCCAGCTTGTTAGCATGTGTCCTTCTACTTGTTAAACTCTTCATAGTACGAGTCACCTCCACCTACCTGATTGCTCTGGCAGGAAATCTGGGAGTCTTCTTTTATTTCTCTCTTAACGTCCTATGGGCTCCATGTCCAAAATAAGTTTTTGTCTCATCCGTTCATCTCTGTCCCTTCTGCCACCAGCCTTTTAAAATAAATTTATTTATTTATTTTTGGCTGCGTTGGGTCTTTGTTGCTGTGCACAGGCTTTCTCTAGTTGCAGTGAGTGGGGGCTACTCTTCGTTGCGGTGCATGGGCTTCTCATTGCGGTGGCTTCTCTTGTTGCAGAGCGCAGGCTCTAGGCACGCAGGCTTCAGTAGTTGTGGTGTGTGGGCTCAGTAGTTGTGGCTCGCGGGCTCTAGAGCGCAGGCTCAGTAGTTGTGGCACACGGGCTTAGTTGCTCCGTGGCATGTGGAATCTTCCCGAACCCATGTCCCTGCATTGGCAGGCAGATTCTTAACCACTGTGCCACCAGGGAAGTCCCTGCCACCAGCCTTTGCAAAGCAATTATCACATGTCATCTGGACTATTACAGTAGTTTTGTATTTCCTTCCCTGCCTCTATCCTTACTTTCCGCCAGTCGGTGACCCATGCAATAGCCACAGAGAACTTTTAATCATGTAAATCAGATTTGAATGAGCCTCTGCTTTAAAAGCTTCCATAGCTTCTGATTTTCCTTAGGATAAAACACACACTTCCCCTGATTACTCCATATCTCAGGAGCTTCTTTGTTTTCTTTTTTACCTTCCACACAGTCATTATTTTCTTTCAAGAAGTGTCTTAATTAGATGTCCTCCACTCCTCTACTATAATGTCAGCTCTGTGAAGGCAGAAGGTGTCTTTCACCTGGTTCATCACTGTGTCCCCAAAACTGGGGGCCTTATGTGAGTGAATGCTGGGCTGTGGGGAATGCTTTGGATACATGATTTCATTTGACGCTCACAGCATCCTGAGGAGGTTGCCAATATCTCCAGCTTAGATGTGAGGGAAAAAATACCCTGAGACTTAGCATGGCTCAATAACTTGCCCAAGATCACACAGCTCTTAAGTTATAAATATACACATGTGGTATATGAACCCATCCACTTTTGTTGGCCCCAAATTCTGCGTACCCCACCACTTGCTATTCTGTTATGTATGTGCACGTGTAAACTGGGAAAAAAAGTAAAACATCTGCCCAACCCTTTTCTTTCCAAATGAAGTTACCCAACAAACAACTAGGCTTAGGAAACAAGACAAAGCAAAGCCAAAAACAGAAAAGAATAACTTTCCTTTCTATGGGGAATATTTTAACAGGTCGAATAATTAAATTTGAGGGGACTGTCCTTGCCTCTGAGAGTAGAACATTTGCTGTTGAAGAGAAACAGCAGAAGCACAGTTGAATACAATGCAATATTACCACAGTCTGCAGAAATGAGCTCACCCTCAGATATTTAGAATCGAATCCATTCCTTGATTTATAATTTTAAAATTAGGAAACGATTTGAGGGGCACTTAGTGTGTGTCAAGCAGTATGACTTTGTGTTATAAGAGTTACAAAGACACCGGCTCTGCTCTCAAGGAGTTTAAAATCCAATGAGAAATGTGATGTTGTCAAAAAAGCTACAGTGAAGGTTGGACACAGGAGCCAAGTGAAGGAGCTCCCAATGGCCAAAACGAGAACAATTTGAACAACAAAAAGTAACGTAGTATTGGATTATAACTAAAAGCATTAAATACCCATGAGTCCATATTGATATTAAGTTAATTATCAAATAAATATATGTGAATGAGAGCTGACAAACATGCAGGAAAATTCCAAATAATTGATGTTTGAAAATTGATAATTGAAATCAATTATCAATTGATAATTGAAAATTCCAAATAATTGCTGAAGGCCCACTCAAGGAGTCAGGGCCTTACTTTTTGCCCGCCCCCCCCCCCCCCAAATGTGGGCTACGCTGAGTAATTTCCTCCAAAGAGTGTAGTGTGGAATGGGGGGGAAGAAAAAAGAGTAACGTTAGAGTGGAGAAACATGACGAACGCTACCTCAGCCATGTGGTCAAGGTTAACATTAACGGTGATGTCATTTTGACAGCATGTATCCTTGGTGTAAGATGTGATGAAGTGGAGCTTTACCTCTGTGGCCATCCTTTTCAAAATCCATAACTCCAGACTAATCATGAGAATTATATTAGACAAATCCCAATTGAAAAATACCCTTAAAGCTAACCAGTATTCCTCAAAATGCTCGACCAATACTCCTCAAAACTGTCAGGATCGTCAAAAATAAGGGAACTCTGAGAAAATGTCACAGCTAAGAGAAGCCTAAGGAAACATGAGGACTAAGTGTAGTGTGGCATCCTGGATAGGATCCTGGAACAGAAAAAGGCATTAGTTAAAAACGACTAAATAAACTATGAACTCTAGTTAATTATTGTGTGCTAATACTTGTTCATTCATTTTAACAAATGTACCGTAAAAATATATGGTGTTGCTCCTAGTGGAAACTGGGTGTAGGGTATATTGGAACTCTCTGTACTGTCTTTGTGATTTTTCTGTAAATCTAAAACTGTTCTAAAAAATAAAGATTTTTCTTTAATTAAAAAAAAAAAATCCAGGGACTTCCCTCGTGGCACAGTGGTTAAGAATCCGCCTGCCAGTGCAGGGGACACAGGTTCAAGCCCTGGTCCGGGAAGATCCCACATGCCATGGAGCAGCTAAGCCCGTGTGCCACAACTACTGAGCCTGCGCTCTAGAACCCGCGAGCCACAACTACTAAGCCCACACATTACAACTACTGAAACCTGTGCACTGCCACGAAGAGTGGCCCCCGCTCGCCACAACTAGAGAAGGCCCGCACGCAGCAACGAAGACCCAACACTGCCAAAAATAAATAAATAATAAAGTAAATAAATTTTTAAAAAATCCAATGAGAAAGACAACCGGGCAAAGAACTAAATGAGATACAAGTCAGAATAAAATAAGAACTAAAGCAGAGGAATAAGCCAAGCATCTTTTTGACGCACGGTTTGTATTTTGAGTACTGAATGCACCCATGCATAAGATACCTGATAAGCTTGACGATTTTCGTTCAGTCGTTTTGTTTTACTAAGTCAATTGCTTCACACCTCACATTTTTATTTGCCACGTGTCTCTCTGTATATGAGACTGAGAATGTGTAGCGTGCCGTTGAAGACAGAGAGTTGTGATGGCACCGACCAGCGTCCCAGTGTCTGCGGTGTCTACAAGCTCTGTCTCCTGGGGCAAGTTCATTAACTCTGTAAGCCTTTCCTTCCTTATTGGTGAAAGAAGATAATAATAGCATCTAACTCCCAGGGTTTGGGGGAAGATTAAAGGAGACAGTGTCTATAGAATTCTCAGGGTTTTTGGCACCTAGTAAGCTCTGAATGGCAATGGCTATTATTATCATGATGGTAATGCACATTGAAGGTGGTATCGAATTCCTTTCTTTTTAAATTTATTTGGCTGCGTCAGGTCTTAGTTGCGGCTCGCAGTCGTTGCGTTATGCAGGATCTTTTGTTGCGGCTTGGGGACTCTTCGTTGCAACACGTGGGCTTCTCTCTAGCTGTGGTGTGCAGGCTCCAGAGCGCGCAGGCTTAGTTGCCCCGCAGCATGTGGGATCTTAGTTCCCCAACCAGGGATTGAACCCCTGTTCCCTGCATTGGAAGGCAGATTCTTAACCCGTGGACAACCAGGGAGGTCCGCTATTGGATTCTTTATAAAATACGGAAACATGCGTGGTGTGTTTTTTTTTTTTTTTTAAAGCACCTGACCCCTCCCCCCAAAAATCACATACCGTTAAGCTCTAGTTCTTGCTCTACTGCTTTCTACTCAAATGCCTTTAGTGATGTTCATCCTTGATCTGTTCCAAACAGAGGTACTGTGGTGACAGTAAGGCAGTGGAGGTAGAGACCGTTCCACACACACGGGTTTGTTTGAGAAGCTGCTTTCTCCACAGATAAGCTAAAAGGTGATTAAGTGTGTATACTTAAATTTGTTGTTTATCAAAGGTTATAGATCCTGAGAAGTAAAAAAAAAAAAAAAAAAGTCTGCATTTCTAGTGTATATGATTGCTTTATTCTCATAAAAGTTCCAATGGCCTTCATAAATTTCATAAGTGAGATATGTCAAAGGACTAGCCACGCCCTTCCAAGGGGATCTGAATTTCTTGTTCAATGACTATGTGCTAATGTCTCCCAAGTGGAAATCTACAGCCAAGATCCCCTTAGGTCCCCCTCATTTGTACAAACAGTTCCTCTATCATAAACTCTTCCAACTCCCTTTGTTCAAAGCAGGTGTTCATTGTTTGGTGACACAAGCCAGTTAGCCTTATGCTTCCATATTAGACAGTGGCTTTTTAAAAAAAAATTTATTTTATATAGCATGTTCTTATTAGTTATCCATTCTATACATACTAGTGTATATATGTCAATCCCAGTCTCCCCGTTCATCACAGGAGTGATTAATCAGGAGTGATTTTGCCTGCCAGGGGACATTTGACAATGTCTGGAGATATTTTTGGTTGTCACAACTCGTGTGGAGGGAGTGCGGGGGGGCGGGGTGTGCTGCTGGCATCTAGTGGGGAGAGGCCAGGGGTGCTGCTTTCGTAAGCCTCCCACAACGCACAGGACAGCACCCCTCCTCCACCAAACGACCTGCCCCAGAAAGTCAAGAGTGCTGAGATTGAGCAACTCTGATATTTAGGTGATTTCCACCTGGAGGCCCAACGAGAAACCTGGGAGGCATCTTTGATTCTTCGTCCAAACACACAATATATAGTTTTTATATATAGGACAATCCAGCAACAGAAAATTTTCTATCTACTCGTCCTTTCAACCTTCCATTACCATTTCAAGCCAAAGTAACTATAGCCTCCAGCTTCTACAGTTTCCTCTCAACGGGTCTTCATGACTCACTCCTTCTAATCCACTTTCTGTTTTGTTTTCAGAATTACTTTCCTAGTGAAAGGTTGTGAATGTATCTATTCTCCTCGTAATATTTCAAGATTAAACTAAAACTGCTAAGGACAGATTCTAGAAGGCCCTTCATCATTAAAGACCACTAGTCCATCTCTCCAAGACTACCTCTTGCCCAAACTCTGTCTGCACCCTAGGCCTCTAGGCTCCAGGCGTGTTGGAGGGCCTGCCATGCTTGAGAGCTCTCCCTCTATTCCCATCCTTTGCTTTCTCAAGCCTTCGTGCCTTTGGCACCCTGGGCCCTCTTATGGAAATGTCCTCTAAGCAACTCCCAGTCATCCTTCTAAGGTCTTGCTCAGACATTGTCTGCTTGGGAAGCTTTCTCTAACCCTTATGTGTAGATTCAATACCCCTTCTTTGTAAATTCCTCTGTAATACTATTGATCATATGTATTGTTGTCCTAGATTGTGAGCTTCTTGAAAGCAGGTCTGTATTTTAGATCTTAGTGTCCCTAGAACCTAGCAGTGTCTGGAAAATAGTAATTGTACTTAACTTTGTTGAAAGAATAGAATCAAACTAATGTTTATAGAATGTTAATAAATTGAAAAAAGCATGGCTATATCAGAGTGTCAGCAGGAAACAGATGGAATGCTCAGATTAAATAATTTGAAGATACCGTAATAAGGGAACTCTGTACATGGGGGTAGGAACCAGGAGAGAAGGTGCAGTGAATTGGGGCTAGGTATATCAGGGAGGTTGATGGCACCATGGCCTGTATGAGCAAGGGGTGGGAGCCGTTACTGGAACCTAGGGGCTGGTAGGGGTGGGCAGGGAGAGAGAAGGAGAGAGAGAAGGAAGAAAGGAGGGAGGGAGGGAGGATGAAAGAGAGAATGAATGAATGAATGAATGGAAGAATGAGAGAGAGAGGCAGCTTCTAGATAGTAGCTGTCAGATCTCCTGCAGGGACTCCCTTTGGCTGAACCCAAACAAAAGCTGGAAGGAAATGGAGCATGTTGACGTAGTACCCACAGACCAGGCTCCAAGGACCAAAATCAGGATGTAGAAGGGCGGAAAGCAGATCTGAACAGGGTAACTGGAAAGTATCCAGCACCGTGACATAGTGAAGACAATCATGGTTTTGAAGTCTGACAAACCTTAGTTTCAGATCCAAGCGTTTGTATTCTCTAGTTGTGTGGTCATGGGTAAGACGTTTACGTATCTAAACTTTAGTTAGTAGTCATTGTAACAATGCCTCTTCGAGGTTATGATTAGGATTAAATGATGTGTGTATATATGTGCCTTATAGTTTGTCTAACATAGGGTAGGCCTAATAAAATCAAGATGCCATGTTTTTATATCTTAAAAAAGTTAGATTTTTTTTCTAAACTGAGTTAAAAAAAAAAAAAGATGGTGTGCCTTATCTTTGCCAGTCCTCTCAAGTCCATCCACAGATGGTGGAACTATAGCAGAACTAGTGCCATGAATGGAAAAATGTTCCAAATCATCCCGAGTCAGTATTATCCTCACGAGCTTTTGTGTATATGTACATACAAAATGAAGCTGGAAAGCTCAAAACTGCCTGCATCTGTACCTTTACTAGCTGTTTGTTATTTTACAGTGATGTACAATTTGCTGGAGAAGTATTTACATTTTCCTCATATAGGCTATATCTGCTTTCAGAAGTTGTCCAGTTTAAATAGCAAGAATTCATCCATTGAAGATACACAATTTGGTCAAAACATCTGTTTAATATTCTGTGCAACGAACTTCATCTATTCTTCATACAGAAAGAACACATTCTTATAATAAACGTTTTTTTTCGGTCGCGGCAATCACGCAGCTGCAGGAAACATGGTTTATCATTAGATAATCACATCCTTGGGGATTGGATGCACCCGACTGTGTCTTATGGTTTCTGTGTTGGAAATTTAATTTTCTCATAAATGTCAGAACTGTTGCCTTGCCACATATTGCTTAATTAATAATTAAACCATAATTCCATCCTCATAAGCTATATTTAAATCTATATGCTGTATGTCTGTATACATAATACGAGTGGGACTAAACACAGATAACAGAATCTTTTGTATTTCAGATAACTGCGTTTACATTTCATACCCTAGTATTAACTTGTACTCGTTGGTACATTATTCCATCAGTGAAAGCTCATAAAAATAATTTTATTGAAGAAACATAGCCCAATTCTTAATATCCTCCCCCTGCTTTCTAATATGTATCATCAGCCCAGATTTTTAAGAGATCAAGCTAAGGGTAAGAATGACTGTGAGTAATAAGTAAAAATTAACTGATCACTTTTGAGATGGGCCCTGAATCTGAGTCATGATTATGAACAGGCTAGAAATATTTTGGTCATTCAGAAATGATTGGCCACGTGTGTTGTTATAGCAGCAAGTGACCCATCGTTTTCCTGTATTTAAAGTGGAAAATATCTGTCACTGCTGTGGTCAGATTGCTGAGAGCCTGAAGATCTGTGAGGACCTTCCTGTTATATCAGGTGAGATTTAACTCAGTTTTTGAGCAAGATGGCCCCTGAGCGTGTGCCTCCAGGGTGAATCCTCGCCACTAGGGGGCAACAGAGTGTGGGGAGTTCTGAGGTGATGAGCAGGGTTTAGAGGTGGACAGCTAAGGGCGCTTCACACTGGAATTCGTTTTAGTTGGTAGGAAACCAAATGGTAAATTACAATGAAGTTACTTTTTTTTAACTATTCAGTATTTCTCTCATTAACATCTCTTCTCACTGTGGGACAAATATACTAGTCCCAGGAGGAGGATGAGAGCCACGCAGAGCAGAGCCATTCCCCGCTGACGCCAGCCTAAATCAGTTGAATTTCCAGCTGGCAGCAGACACAGGGGTGAGCCCAGCCTAGATCAGTCAACAGTCAGCTAAATAAATGTTTCTTGTGCTATGCCATTGAGATTTGCTGGTTGTTTGGTTTGTAGCATGATTACGACCATAGTTAACTGCCCCTTGCCTTCTTGATCTTAGTCTCCCCTACCAACATTCGTGTAGATTTGTTGGATAGTAATGGTGGTTACCATTCACTCTATCTATTACCCTTTATGTGCCAAGTTCGTTATGTGTGCTAGCTCTGATTCTCACATAATTATTACCCAACGTTAGAGATAAGCAGAACAAAGTTCAGAGACATGAAGTTCATCTAATTGCTTGCTTGACATCTCCACCTTGTGTTCTTACAGGCATCACAAACATTTGTTCAAAACTGTGAGCGCCTTATCTCCCCCTACCTCCGCCCTCCACAACCCCCAGTCTTCCCCACCTCGGTTAATGGCAGCTCCGTCTTTCCGCTACAAAACCTTGGAGCTGTATTTGACTTTTCTCTCAGACCTCAAATCCAGTTTATTGATAAATCCTATTGACTGTACATTCATAATTATTTCTAGAATCAGATCACTTCTCACCACATCCACTGCCACCACCCTCGTGCAGACCATCACCTCTTGCCTGGATTATTGCGTTAGTCTCTCTCTCTTTTTTTTTTTTTCCCGGTACGCGGGCCTCTCACTGCTGTGGCCTCTCCCGTTACAGAGCACAGGCTCCGGACGCGCAGGCTCAGCGGTCATGGCTCACGGGCCCAGCCGCTCCGCGGCATGTGGGATCCTCCCTGACCGGGGCACGAACCCGTGTCCCCTGCATCGGCAGGCGGACTCTCAACCACTGCGCCACCAGGGAAGCCCTGCGTTAGTCTCTTATCTAACCTGGCCGCTTTCACTCATGCCGTTCTGCAGTTGATTCTTCACATAGAACCTAGAGTAATCTTCTAAAAATATTTGTTAAATCATGTCACTCTTCTGTGAAAAACATTCTCAGAATAAAATCCAAAGTTCCTGCAGTGATATATAAGACTCTACACAAGTTTTCCTTAATGGAATATAAGCTCCGTGAGGACAGGCGTTATTATATCTTGCTCGCTGGTATTTCGACAGGGGCCGAACGATGCGCAATACGATTGTAGGTGATCGATAAATATTTGTTGATTGAATGAAGGCAGGTAACCTTGAGTACAGGTTATTCATTTAGATGGAATGTAAATTCGGTTTGATCTAAGTTCAGTAACATTCCAGTTTTTCATCACTCAGCCTATGTTCAACTTTTGTGTATTATAGACAGATATTTTAGTCCTTTCCCTAATGACTTGTCTGTCTCCTTCTTTCTTCTGTTCTTTAATAAATTTTACCAGGTGAAAAATGGATTGGTAGTTGTGGTAAGGGTGGGGGTAGCTTGCTAAGATGTTTTGTTTGCATGATATTAGGATTGGAGGGTGAAGGGTATGACTGTTATCTCCTCTCTTAGTGGCAAAAAATGAATCTACGAGGTAAGGCGGGGCTGAAAGGGCTCCCATGGGGGAGCTTGCCTCCCATCTTTGATAGTGACTTTTAGTTTTACGTAACTACAAAAATTTCCATTATACAATCTGAAAGCAGTGTCTTCTGAGCTTGTGACAGAATGTCTCACAGCCTTCTACCAGAAAATAGGTGGTCTACTTATCTTTCAATATTTCCTTTTATTCTGTCGGTACCAGAGATGGAGACTCACTTCTTTTGTAATAAGCGTTCATGTTTTAGAGATCATTATTAAAACACCTCCTGTTTTTCTTTTCTTTGGGTTTAAATTATGTCAAATCATTTAACCTTTATTCCTCAATTCTATTTCTAAATCTTTTAATCATTTTCATTACTTTGCTGTAAGTCCTCATCAATTCTTCACATATTAAAAGTTGAAGGTCCTCTCCTGGTATTCTTCAATAGGGTATTTTTCTATTTTAGTGTTGACTATATAAGCACAGACATGACTAATTACACAGACTCTTCTGAACTGAATACTTAACCGGAATACAGATATATTCATGGTGTAAATACTATATAATGCTGCTTTATGTCATAGTGATATTTTTGACTTTTAGTTTTTATATTATTATTCAGTCAACTTTAGAACACTTAAAAAAAACCTCTATGTACATACCATACTCTAAAACTTTAAAAAATAGTTTTAAGTAGCTTTCCAGGGCCTTATGATCTGTGTACCATTATAGTTTTTAGATTTAGAGCACTAAGCTTCTTTGTTGTTGTTGTTGCGGTACGCGGGCCTCTCACTGTTGGTGGCCTCTCCCCTTGCAGAGCACAGGCTCCGGACGCACAGGCTCAGCGGCCATGGCTCACGGGCCCAGCTGCTTGGCGGCATGTGGGATCTTCCCGGACCGGGGCACGAACCCGTGTCCCCTGCCTCGGCAGGCGGACTCTCAACCACTGCGCCACCAGGGAAGCCCTAAGCTTTTAATTTATGAGTGAAATGACTATTGCAGTGATATTGCAAAAAAAGAAAAACACTTTGAGTCCCACCAAAAAAAAAAAAAAAAGGTAATTCTATGATATTTGCATTGTTTCCACATACATTACCAAACCACTTCCTTTCCACTAGGCTAAGAAACACTATGATCTGGAAACAGAATTCTCAGAGATTCCTTAAAAATATAACTCCCTCCTCCACCCCCTGTAGCATAAAAACAATGAGTCACCAATTTGTTCATGCTTACTTTCTGATCTTATGTTTTTAAGAATTAAAGAGATAATGCGCATCCCTGGTATTAAAGGCCAATTGTGGCATAATCTCTTCTACATAGATTTAACCAATAAAAGAATTCTTGCATTATCCTTAAAATACAGGAAAAAGACATAATTGGTGCACCTCGATTAGCTTTTAAGACTTGCAGATTTATTTGATGAGGAGAATATAACTTGATTGAATTGTCCATTTTGACATCCATCCTTTCTTGACTAAAAATGAACTAGGAACCATGTTTTTTGGGAAAGGGAAGAGACAGTTTTTCCTAAGTCCCTCTTTGGCTTTGAAGAAAGATGATTTCTGAGAAAGAGGCTTTGCATTTGTTTCTACAAGAATTATTTTACGACCTGATTTTCTGTAAATGAAATTGTTGTTAAGTCAAGTCAGTTTACTTAGAGGCGCTTGATCCTATGTTGAAATTTCTTCCTCCTTAAACGTCATTGAATTGCCATCAGGAACATCCCTGAAAACTTTTATTAGCCAATGTCTGGCTGATCATATCCACTTTGTGGAATCAGTATATATCATGGAAATTGGTTTTATAGAACAAGGCAGAGATGGTACATTTTGTTGGTTTTGGAAGACAAAATTTTTTATTGTTTCAAATGAGAAAATTCCAAGACGTGGACTGCATCCAATGCAATCTTCAACCTACGCTAATCTTGAAAGTTTATTTTTAAATTAAAAATCGTCAAACGAGCCAGTGTCTTTTATCACCAAAGAGTAGATGGAAAGTATACCTAAGTAAAAAAAGAGAATTTTTATGCTTAGTATTAGATATTCAGAGCAGTGCTGTTCAATAGAAACTTCTGTGAAGACAGAAATGTCCTGCAAGAGGGAAGAGATATGGGGATATATGTATATGTATAGCTGATTCACTTTGTTATAAAGCAGAAACTGACACACCATTGTAAAGCAATTATACTCCAATAAAGATGTTAAAAAAATACATAAAAAAAAAAGAAAGAAATGTCCTATATCTATGCTGTGTAATATGGCGGCCTCTAGCCACAGGTGGCTGTCAAGAACTTGAAATGAGGCTCATGCAACCGAGGAATTGAATTCATATTTTTATTTCATTTATAATTTTATTTCATTTATAATTTTATTTCAGTTTAATTTAAAGATAAATCATCCCACGTGGCTACCATAATGGACAGTGGAGAATTAAAACAGTGACTGATTAAGACCAGTCCCCTAAACTTGCCAGTGAACAATCTTGACCAGACTTTCTTATTCAGAACTCACATGTGCTTTCTTGGCAAAAGATTTGATCATTATTTGAGTTTCTTTGTTGACTTGAGCAACCTTATGGGGCCTGTGATCAGTGAGGAAGAGAGTCTCAGAGAATCCAGGCAAATAAAGAGACAGAGAAAGGTCAACTGGACTCTAGACCCACCTTCTAATTGCAGAAGACATAAATGTAGCTATAAGCAATATTTTAATCTTAGAAGCCACCATGCTGTGTAGGACTCTACAAAGACGTAGTTTACCGTCCAGCGTTCTTAAGATAGTGAGTTTTTAAGCCGAGGGATGGCGAGATACCAAGGGCTGCTGTTAGCATTTCATTTTCATGAGTTTCTCAGGGCCCAGTGGGAAAAGAAAAGAAAGCAAGTGAAGCCTGCTTTGGTCAAGGTCCTTGTGTTCCAAATTTGTAGCTTGCTAGAAGAGCCTGTTGCACTCTCCGTGGCAACACTGAGAGGGCACTTTTAGGCAGGTGTCCTTACTTGGGGCTCATGGACCAGATCTATTCTGGTTATCTATTGCTGCATAACAAACCACCCCAAACTTCGTGGCTTAAACCAACAATAAGCATTTATTTGCCTCACACACCTGCAGTTTGGGCAGGGCTCAGTGGTGACAGCTCATCTCAGCTCCATGTGATAAGGGCTGGGGCAGCCAAAAGTCTGGGGATGACTTAAAGTTTGGGAGCCTGAAATCATACAAAGGGTCGTTTTTCTTGTTCAGTTGTTGAGGCTGGCGATTGGCCGGAACGCCTCCATGTGGCTGCCTGGCTTTCTCACAGCGTGGCAGTGAGTTTCCAAAGCAAGCCGGGGGGTCCAGGCAGACGCTGCACTGCCTTTTGTGACCTAGCCTTGCAAGTTATACATCACCACATCACAGTCATGACCCCATCCAGATTCAAAGGCCAAGGATATCTATCCGACCTCTTTATGAGATATGGATGGTTGCTTTTGAGACATCTTGAATTTGTAGGCAGATTTTGTTTTTATTTCCTTTTTCCTGTGGGTAGCATCCATAACTTAATATGATTCTCAAAGTAGTTTAGAGATATAAACAATTTTCATAACCCAAGGGGGAAATGCAGACTTCTTCACCACCTAACTAGGGGCACAGTCTTGAAAGTTAAGGAATAGTATAATAGATGATACTGCTTGGTGTTATGTAGATTAGTGTTTCTGAAGCTTTAGTGTACGTACAAATCAGGATCTTGTTAAAAATGCAGACTCTGAATCAGTAGTTCTGGGTGGAGAGCAGGCCTGGAGTTGGTCTTGAAATTCTGTATTTCTAGTAAGTTTCTGGGTGCTGCCGCTGTTGCCGGTCTGAGGTAGGCTACACTTGGAGCAGCAAGAATATAAGCATTTTTCCCCTCCTGCAACTTTGGAGCTTTGTATTGCTAGAGATATTATCATATATTATAACCCAATTATTAATAAATAATAGTTTTAATTACTAATAATTATGCAATCAAGTGGTATAACATGAGCAAAGTGCTAGCACGTAGAAGCTACGAATGATTCAATTCTAAATCCTTAATCAACCCAGATGTTCTCCTGGAGTGACACACCAGCAAGGTCAATGCTGTATTCGAGGCAGCCACACACAGTCTGGGCTGTACGCTGCATACCTGTAGTGGCTGCCATTTGCATAGACGAGGGTGTGAGCATTGATTTGTGGAGTTGTGAAATATAGTGGCCTTGAATGTTCTCAAAAAACAAAGAGAAGCAGTATTATTTAGAAAAGTCATCTCAATTTTCTCTACTGTTGTTCCTTCCATTTGTTTTGTTTTGAATTATCCATCCTGATTTGGGTCCTAGTCTTGTTAATTCATTGACTTCTAACATCTAGAATTGGGTAATGCTATCTGAAACCCAGTTTCCCCCCTTCGTTCCCAGTTCTTACCCTTTTATCAGAGTTCTTGGTCAAGGACAGTAGGTACTTAGATATTGTTTGTATAAGCAATAGTAAACATATAGAGGGCTTTTATTCAACTCCTACTCTAGATCACACAGTGGCTGAGGATGACGATGTCTGGAGCCTTGTTGATGGGGTTGGAGGCTGCATGACCTTTGCTGTCGTCTTGTTAATTTCACATTTTCCTCACAGAAGCTATCCACTATATACAGAAAGAGTACTCTCAATTTTTAAAATTAAATAACGTGCTATGGAAACAACAGTAACAGATTTCTTGAAATAATTACATTTTGATTGGGAAACTTCGAGGTATATCAGGTGCTCTGGTCCCTGAAGGGCATGGCTGAGTAATGACAACATTGATTTCTCTGGAGCAGCTGCTTCATTAGTATAACTGAAATGATTTTAGCAGAAGTGTAACTGGTTTATAATTTACAGTCGCATCTCACACGTGTGTGTGTGACTTGCTTTCTTTTGTACTGAACCTTAGTTCACAAACCCCCATTTCTACCAATTTTTCCAACCAAAAGTAACAATTACTTCCAGATTTAAATGTGGTTAACTCAGAATTTAAACTCAGTTAATTTAATATTTTCTATTTTCCTATTTTCACCTCTACCCAGGGATATTCTAACGCCTTGGAGAATTTACATTCATAAATTGTACATTCACACGTTTCTCTGGTTGTATCAGTTAGCTATTGCTGTGAAATAAGCCACCCCAGAACTCGGCGGCTGATACAATAAACATGTATTAGTGCTCATGAGCCATCAGCTAGATGTTGTTCATGGTCTCGGGGGATTCATTTAGGTATGTGCAGCCCTGCTGGGCTAGGACTCACTCACACATCTGGGGTTCATCTTGTCAGTCGTCAGGTCTAGGATGACTTTCGCTGGGTTAACTGGGCTCTCCTGCACGTGATCTCTCATCCTCCAGCTGGGTAGCCTGGACTTATTCAGGCGGTAGTGGCGGGGTTTCTAAAGAATACGTAGAAGAGCGAATAGGCCCTTGAGGTTCAGGCTCAGAATCACACACTCGTGGCTGCCCTTTGTTCTATTAGCCAAAGTCAATCACAAAGCCAGACCAGTTTCAAGAGTTGGGGAGATAAATTCCACTTCTGGCTGGGAGATGCTACAAAATCACGTTGCAAAGACTGTAGATACAGGGAGAGGTGAAGTATTGTAACCATTCTTGCAATCAATTGACTGCACTGGCACTGGGGGAGAAGCCGCAGGTTTTTTCTGAAAACTCCCATCCTTGCCCACCTCTCTCTATTGTACTTTGGCCCCCCAGGTTGTTGAACCTCAAGCCCTTTGCTTAGATCTACAACTGGCGGTCTAAACTTCCTATGATGCCCTTTGATCATGATGGCGGCACACTCTGTGTTCTCCTTATCCTGGTGCGAGATTCCTTTTGGGTGTCCGCTCTATTTCTTGACCAGTTTTAAGCTACCTGTGCACTACATTTAACTTCATTCACAGTTATTGCCACACAACTTACTAAACATTTTACTGAGTTATCTCATTTTGGGGGGTCTGTTTCTACCACTTAGAGTGTAATCTCATTCAGAGAGGGATTTTTGCCCTTTTTAATTATTGCTATATCTCCAGCACCCAAGACCAGTTCCTGGAACATGATAAGCCGCCAGAGAAGTTAGCTGAATGAGTAAACGATCACATGGGAGGACTCAGAGAGTTCTCCCCTTCATGTCCATCTGCCTACACATCTTCCTCTTTTTTTTTTTGATTTTCTACTACTTAACTCTCAGCCGTCTAAACAATTGCTTGATAAATCTTTATAATAAAAAAACAAAATTTGTCTCTCTCTCAAGTTTGTGGCTCTTGAAATTGAGAACTAAGACTTTTGGAAATATTGTCTCTGCTATTTTTCTGTTTCATTTTTACTTCTTGTAAAAATGTAATTGATCATGAAAGAAGATCAGTTAACTTCTCGACTGTATTCATACTCCCCTTGTGGTTGCTGAATGGTGGAGGGAAAAGTAATGGACTCGAGGAAACTTACCCAGAAAAAAACCCGTTCATTAACATCTCAAAATATTATCATGCTTTACAAGTTAAAACTTTGCCATTTCTAGCCGATTCCAATTGTGCTGATTACTTAGAAGACTGAAAATTTAGCTGAGCCAAGCAATTTCACTGAATTAATTTCATTTTTCAGAATTTAAGGCAAAAATATCATGTCTAAACTAATTTGTAATGGATGAAATGGCACTAAGTTGAGTATCAAAAATCACACACGTGTGTTTTTGCTGTTCTTATACTACGTTTGTAAAATTTCATTAACACTAATTGAAGGAAACCCCAGTCTGAAATACTGGGTAAATAGCAATAACTATATTACGACAACCTACAAGTGCACATGAAGAATAGATTAAATTTCCTATGTACCATGTTTCCCAAAATCTAGTCCCACAATTACTGTCATCATGTCGGGTGCTCTGCCTTCTTTGGTTTGCCTTTCTGATCTGTTTTGAACGATGTCAGTATAACTTTCCTCAACTTTACATTATATCAGGCCACTGGCTAAAAACTAGAAGTATATCAGTTATTACCCATTAGATATAATCTAGATTTCTTCAGTCTGTGTTCAGGATTTGCTACAGAATGGTCCAAATCCCTTTTCTTACTTTATATTCTGTTTTTGACCACCTCCACGTGACAAGTTTACTACACGCTGTCGTGAAACTCAGTCTATGATGTGGATGTGAAGTGGCCCAGAGGTAGATAATATTGTATCGAACCTAGTAGAAGATGTCACAGCAGCACACAGTGGACTCTAGAATGCACTCTATATTAAAGCCTGTCCTAACTGATCCAAAAGAAGAGGTATGCATATTACGGCGGTCATAGAATAATCCAGACAAATGCATTTGGATGGGTTTTCTTCAGTGCCTCAGGCTCACAACTACTCACCCCTTCCCAGGATGCCACCAGTCATGTGATTCATGCTAGTTTGTTCACCTGAGCCCGGTCAGCCAACCGATTCTTCTTATTGTTGTCAGAAGCATTCTTACTGATTCAAACAAGAAAGGAAACTGACATTTATTGAGAACTTTGTGTATGACAGTTTCAATCCCACAGATTTGACAGAATCTACGCCCATTGTGCTTCATGTTAGTGGTAGGTGTTTGGTCCTTCTTTTCTTACTTATTTTTCCTCTTTTGCATGCCATCAGCACAGGTAAGCTATTGAGTGTAGATAAATGTTACTTAAGATTTAGATTGTGAAATGCCAATTTACATTCTGAATTATGACGGCTTCCAAATCTTAGAAGATTTATGTAAATTATTGTTCTTGGGAGTGTTTAGGTCTGTATGCATAGATCTGATCAAGTAAACTTTGGCTTTTCATTTTCTGAGAGTGAGGAAGAAGGTTTTAGTTAGCTGTGTCACTCTACACAATTTTTTCTTTTTGCCAGTCTTTATGCATGTTTTATATTTATGGATGGACAGCAAACAGTTAATTTCTAGATTTTTCCAGGAGATGAGCATCTTGGTTGCTGTTTTTGTTTTTGGCAAGATGCAGTTGTTAGGCACATACAAACAATAGGAAGGACAATACTTATAAAATTGAAGTTGCTATACTCAAAGATGTAGAGCAGTAAAAGCTAAGAGAAGCCAGTATTTGAGGGAATTATGGGCAAAGACATCTCTCCTTGTATATTATTTGAAGCAAGGGGGACTTGCACAGAGAATATAATGTTGTTAGAGCTATGATATGTACTCTCTTTCAGAAAAAGACAACTGATTTGTATCATGGCTTCTGAAACTAAAATTTTACTTTAAAAGAATTACACATTTTGGGAACTGGGTATCTATAAGACTATTTGCCACTTAGGGAAAGAAATTGCCTCTTTCTACTAATTAATCATCAGCCCTCTCCCGAGTACTTCCTACACATAAGGGCCTTTGGTGGACGCTGGCGCCATCCAAGGAGAGTGGAAAGCACGCCTCTTCTTGAGGGGGTGTATAGTCATCTGGAGAGGATCACTTGAACAAATTTTCCCTTCTCTTCCAGAATACTCTTATTTTTTACTGTTCTTTCTAGATCTCGAGATACTTTTTGCCCTTCTCCTCTTTTGGGGCCCTCTTCCTCCACCTTTCTCTTGTTGTTGGTATTTCTCAGGTTCGATGAAAATCTCCATTTGTGTGATCTCGCCCTTTACCTCTGCTTTATCTACTACCCATGTGCTGATGACACCAAAAGTCTTATCTCTAAATTGAACACAAGTGGCCTAAAATCCTGTGCCATATAACTAGGGTGACCATATAATTTATTGACAAAACTGGAACATTTGGGGGCATTGAAAATAGTGCTATTAATTTTTTTTTTTTCTGGGGCAATGACCATAAACAGAAACCACCCTGGGCAAATCTGTAGCTATGGTCACCCCACATGTACCCAGGAGCCCATTGGATAGCTCTACTTGGGTGCCTTTCAGGCACTAAAATATGATGGGCTGAGAGAACTCCATTTCCTGCCCTTCTGTTTCTGCTCCTCCTGCATTTTCCACCTCCACACAATCATCCCTCCAGTTGCCCGAGCCAGAAATAGGGTCAGTAGCCATGACTTTTCCTGATCCCTCACCTTCTCTTTTATGGGTCACCAAATTCCATCATGTGTTTTTCGTAATAATGACTTCTAAATCTGTCCCCTGGGTCCATGTCTCCATGCCTGTTGCTATTGATTTAGTTGAGGCTCTCAGTTTCTCACCTGGATTAGGAAATAACCGATTAAAAGTTTTACTGCAGACCTTCTGACATGAATTCCTTGAATCCTTTCTTCAGATTGCCTGTAGGTTGTGTGTGTATCTATATACATCGCTCCTCAGTTTTAAATCTTCCAGACTTCCTCCAAATTTCTTTCAGGATGACATCTAAATTCCTTAGTAGGGCATTAAAACCCCTTATGACTTGGCTCTCGTGGGCCTTTCAGCCTCCTTTCCCATCGTTCCTCACCTAAACCACACCTTTGTGTTTGCTCCTCCCTCAGCTCCCGGACTGGCCTTCTCTCCTCCGTTCTCTCATTCAGGATCTTTCTTCACATCTGTTACTGTCTGCTACTTCTCCAGGAAACTGTTCCTGAACCTTTGTTGAACATCTGCATTTATTCTTCCTTAAAGAGTAATTCTGATTACAGTTTTCCCTCAAATATTCAATTATCTATTTATTATGTTTTTTTTTCAATTGTATAACGTATATACAGTGAAATACACAGGTCTTCATTGAACTATCAGATGAGTTTTGACAAATGTATGCACCCATTTGTCCAACACCCCATCAAGATATAAAACATTTATTATCACCCCTGAAAGTTCCCTTATGCCCCCTTCTAGTCCACCCCCATGAACCACTATTCGGATTTTCATTGCCACTCATTAATTTTGCCTGTCTCTGACTTCATAGAAATTACTTATTTTCACTAAGCAGTAAGCCAATATTCATGTTTATAAATGGTATTGCTTTATTAGATTTTTGGTGGACACAGTTGACTTAAATGTCTAATGTTGATGAAGAAAACTTTCTAAGTATTGCTATAACCAACAGAAATTATGGTCATTGTATAGGCTGGTTTTACATTTTCATAGACTGCTTAAGGCCTATGTTTTGGGAATTCAACAGTATCTTCTTTTTCTGTTATAAAAATGAGGAAGAGAGTGGGTGTCTGCCTCATTCAGCAAGACGCTGCTTAATAAGGCGTACTCGTAATGTTAGAACATATGCTAGCTATGAACCAGAAGGCATGTAACTTGAGCAAGACTCCTAATGAGCTCTGTAGGGGCAATTGCGCATTAGAATTCCAAATAAGGAGAAGCTAATTGTCAGCCAAATTTACAGTCAAAGGAGAAGGATTAATGATTATATTAACGTCAAGCTGGGAACCATATTGCATATCAGGATGAAAACCTAGTGTGTTCTCACACGTCACTTCTCAGTTGAGGCTACTTTTATAACAGAGACTTCTACCCGGAAGTGGAGCGGGGGAAGACCTTGTCAAATTGCAAAGCAAACGGATTCAAATGAAGGCAAGAACTTTATCCAGTTCATCACCGTTAATTGTTCCACAGCACTAAGAACAGAGTCTGACGTAGACACTTAATAAATAGTTAATAAATAAGCAAATCATTTTGGTTATTCCTAATGCATGGGAGTAGCTATTGAATTTTTGAGTATGCTGTCACATTTAATAATCTTCTGAGGAAAAGAAGTACTTTCATCTCTTAAAATAATATCTGTTCAGCTCTCCAGTGAAATATCGTGTGTAGAAAATGGAATAGTTGAGATGTTTGGAGGGGCTAATGAGCCTTGCTGGTATTATTGAAGAAGTCTTGATAGTTTTAAATGATCTGCATTTGGAGCCAGACTCCTTCCACCTGACACTAAGGTTAAAACAGCCGGCAGTTTTTTCAACTTTTGGCCAAAGCGCTGAATTTCCACCCAACTATAGTTCAGTCCCCATGCAGCAGCCATCTCCACGCACACAGTGCCTTTCAATTGATAGCCTCTGAAGGGCTATACTTTTGGAAAAAAATAATAATTTTCATTTTCCTCAATGTAACCCATAAACCATACGAATACCCCATGTTTTTATGAAATTGCTATAGAACTGAGAAAATAGGTATTGACTGAGGCAAAGGACCAATTCTAACACTTCGTTTTAAGAACGGGGTAGCAGTTTGTCAGACTATCTGGAGTTGTAGCTTAGCTGGTGAATGTTGCAGATTTCAAAGTCACTCTGCCTCTAAGGACTCTTTTGCAAGTAAACTCTACATTAATGGGTGTCATTGCACAGTTGTTTATCCCAAAGAGAATGTGTCGTCTATTCAGGTGAGCAGGTATTTTGTGTATGCTTCCTTGGGAAGTTTAAAGCCCATTAGACTAATAATTATACATGTTTATTAAATGTTAAATGTGTCATTTGGGAGTCTGATATGGGATAGTGGGTAGTGGAATTAAGAAAATAAGATTAATCAGTTGAGTGGACCACAGAAGAAAAGTAAGAGGTGTGGCTCGCCGATAAAGTCATTTGACTTCCTCAGATTTCAAGTCCCGTGTTTGTAAAACGAGAGGGTTATGTTATTCAGTCTTTGAAATCCCTGTATCTCTAACTAGCTGAGATGTTGTAAGCATCCTTGCAATGAGAATAAGAAAGATGGACGTTGGCTTTTTAGAAAGAATTATGAATCCACTTAAAAAACCAAAGAGACTAAACACCGGTGAATAGGACCAAAAAAAAAAAAAAAAAAAAATCTTGGAGGAAATTTGAAAGTCTATAAAATAGTCAAGGTGGTTAATTCCTTGGTTCCTGTTAAGCTGTACTGTAAGATATTCTGTTTGGGTCTGAGCAATGATGAAATTACCTTAACATTTCTTTGAAATGAGTATTGGGTAATTAAATATAGGACTGTTCTATTTCTTTAGCAGGAAAGTCATCAGAAGGGGAGAGACCATGGGGTGAAGGTGGGAGAGTGAATAGAATCTGGGTGATTAAAACCAAACAAGTTCACATCAAGACTGAAAGGGCCTGTTTTTAGGGCATCACAAGTTCCTAAAGCACTTGAAATACAACACAAGTCAGCTTAGTTACTTTATAATTATCAATTTGTTTTGGCCAGGGAAATGAAGTGTTCTTATGGAGATCTTTTCTGCTCAGCAAGTAGAGTTGAAATGTAGGAAAACAGAGCGATGAAAGAAGTTCACGCTGTGTGTAGGGCTGAAGCATTGCCATTACCGAGCACCATGGGCCCCGTGGGCTGGGGTAGGTGACTTAAGCATTAGTTCATGTTTTTCCAATTAAGCATAAGTTGTGTTTCTTTATGTGTTACACAAGAGTTAGTTATTTAGTCCCCATAAGGAGTATTTTATCAAAAGCAACGATTACAAAAAAAAAAAAAAAAAAAAAAAAGCAACGATTACAGCCAGAAACAAAGGAGTCTGTAACTGGGTTATAGGCCCTCCCCCCATTCTAACTGGATTCAATTCCATATATAGCTAATTGTGATGTAATGGTGATAGCTTTTGGAATGAAAATAGTTGTCAATAGAAGAGGAAGCTGGCAAGATATTATGAATGAAAAGATGAAATGAGCAGATTTATAATATAAGCATTTAATATTTAGCTTGACTTTTTTCTTAGCCTGTTATTTGTTCAGTCTGTATGAGTTCGTCTTTCTGGGTCTTAGTTTATCCTTATAGCCCTGAGACTTACTTGGAAGAGATACATCAAATAGGTTAGATATCTTCAAATTTCAACTTTAGATGTAAGTTAAAGATTATTTGTTATGTCACAATGTTGTTTTAATCTGAAATCTATGTTTTATGCCTACTAACATCTACATTATCTATTGCCCTCAAAAGGAAAAGGAGTCTCCCACATACATCATTCCAAGATAGATCGGGATCTCCAGGTTATACAAGTGGTAGATCAGGTGATGATCACTCTGTAAACATATAAGATGTGCTTTTCTGGTTGAATCATACAGGCTTTGCTCTTACACGGGCACCAAATCAGATCCAATAGCCCATTAAATGGGAGTACAGTCTGGTTGTGGTGTCCATCATTCCCTTATTTGCAATAGAACATGACGGTTGTGAATTTAATTTTGGGTTTCGGTTCAAGACCCACCGCTTCTACCAACTAGTTATGTTTCTCCTCTGAAAAAGCAGAGGTAAGAATAATGCAATCAGAGGACTATTGTGGATAAAACAAGGAGATAGAAGATAAAGGACTCAATAGACCAGCTGACATATACTACAGTCTCAGTGGATCTTAGCTATGATTGTTACCATGGGTAATCTGACCAGCCAGACGGGGAATTAACCCTTCCCTTCATGTTCCCTACACTGTTTCATGTGCATGTGCTTCTCAGATCTGGGTCAAATTAGAAGTTCTTCCTTGTGAGAATCCTACTTGAGGGCATCAAGAGAGGGAAGTCTTGTCTATTTATTTTTCAGAAGGCAAAATTAAATCCTGAGTGGCATGGTGTAGTTAGTTTGGAGTTGTGGATGCTGTGTTCTCATTCGATCTGATCATGCGATTTCTCTGTCCCATGTCATGTCACTGCTGCTTCTTTCACTGTGGACAGTTATGGGATGGGGAGGATGTCCAGTGCCACAATATTTCAAAAATAATTGTGTAACAGAGTAATATTTTTGAAATATCAGCCTATGCTTCTTTCTCTTGAATTTCCTCCTATCCTTATACTCCCCAGTGTTTGGATGGTTGGGTTAACTCTGTGTTCACAGCAGACGGCAGAAGTCAGTTTTTGGTGTTTGGATTTCAAAAGCTTAAATTTTAGAGGGGACGAAAAAACCCGGGGCATAAACAAACATTTTGGAAAAATTGTAAGTCCTGGAGTAGGTCTTTCCTCCTCTCAAGATTAGCTAGATGCCCAAAATGAGGCAGGAGGAATCAGAAGCGTGGCAAAGAAGCTTGGTTTGGGGGTTCCCAGATAAGGGGCCCTGCGACCTATTAATCCCCACTTTCCCTCGAATCTTGCCTAGGTTTGTGGAATTCAAGGACAGAGGACGCTTGTAGTTCACGCCTGTCTCCTCCCCTTCCTGGAGGGAGCACAGGAAAGTGGGAGACATGATTATGTGTTAAAGATAGTGGATTTGAGACCCTGTCACAGAATTTCCTGGTGCCCCATGCAGGGCACGAGCAGCAGAATATGTTCTATGCCCCTGACAGTGGCATGAACCTGGCACAGGTAGCTGGTGCCTCTGAAGAGGCCTTGCAGTTGAGACAAGGGGTTCAAACAGTGACCTGTGTGGAAAAACCGCACACATACACCCAAATGATGGCAATTTGGACGTCACGGTACAAACCAGCATGAGAGAATATTGCATGTCACCCAACACCTTGTCACTATGCAGGCCACCTACCTTTGGGAAATTTCCTGGCATTTCAATTTCTATCCAATGGTAGACTGGGAACTCAAACTGTAGTGTACGTTCAGATATAGAAAGACCTAAGTTTGTGGAATGAGATTATTATCTGCTCAGGTACAAACATAGTTTGGGGACCTGAACACTGAAGGGTATGCCAGTACTAAAGCTGAACATGAAGTTGGATTTGGATTTTATTCCGAGGTAGAACAGAAGCAATGACAAAGGAAATGGGAGAGAACTGTCATTAGCATGAGCACATCCATTCCCAGTGTGTGTGCAAGAAAAGACACAATTGGCTTAGGACTGTCATGGTGGCTGCAGTTCATTTAAAAGGCAGATGAAGCTAGTTTCATCCTGGCCTGTGTTACCACGGAGAACAGGAGAGGTAATGAAGCTCTGTGGCAGAAGCCAAATGAGAGCCGGGCTCTGCGCTGTGTGGGCCGGCTTCTTGGAACGTGTGTGTGCTGACGGTCTTGACATTAACGAGACGACCGATGTGCTCTCAGCTTGCAGCCACAGCTAGTTCTGAAGAGGGAGCCCTAATTTGAACAGTATTTCTCCAACCTGAATGATCACAGAAATCCCCTGGGCACTTCTTAGAAATAGGAATTCCTAGGCCTGAGTCCAGATGTCCGGGGTAGAGGCTTTAGAGTGATATTTTCAATATGCGTGTCAGGTGACCCTGAAGATAATGCAAACATAGGCCAAGCATAATTTGGACTTAGATACAAAATGTTGCCTAAGTATATCAGAATGAATGACAGTTTGGGGTAGGGCCAAAGACAGTGGCTCTGGAGAAGATTGCCTGGGTTTGAATCTGTGCCTTCGTTCTCTCTCCTGTACGATGGGGACAGGAAATGCTAACTCTTGGGCTTGTCGTGTAAAACGATAGAAGAGCACCTGGCACACGGTAAGCACTTAATCACTGTTAGAGACCATTGTGATGCTTTTTGAACACTCCACCAGGAATGAAACCATAAGGGCATGTTCATTGAAGAGTAGCAAGAGCTAACATGTCTATAGGTCCTTCTTGGTTTTAAAAAGTATGATCTTATTTAATATTCATAAGTTTGAGACCTGGGCTGTGGGAAGCCCATTTAGTCCGGGAATTTCAGCTTCAGGAGAGCTGGGTAACATGTGAAGTGTCCAGCTGGAAATCCTTGAGTGCATCTCGGCGCTTGGGGTGCTGACACAATGGCAATAAGTACTGAGCTGAGCTTTTCAAACTTTAATGTTCATAGGAATCCTCTGGGAGCTTGATAAAATGTAGATTCTGATTCAGTAGGTCTGAGGTGGGCCTGAGAGCTAGCATTTCTAATGACCTGAGTTGATGCTGACACTGTTGCCCTGCAGACCACAACTTGAGGAGCAAAGCGTGCCTTCAAGCATCTTAACGTCCCTGATGTATATCTGGCATATGAACTGCGCTTAGGCTTATGAGGATTCCCCAAAGGGCAGTAGACCTTTGCTTCCTAGGAGCAAACGTAAATGATTTCTTGAGACAAACAGTGTAGCCTCAGTAGACTCTGTTACCCCTGCGGTACAAGAGAGACCAACTCGTTCTAATTAAGCAAATTGAATGGTGTTGTATGCACCATGCATGATCTTCAGTGTCTGGAGGACTGAAACTCCAGTGTAGCACAAAAACTACACTGGATATAATTTACTGTTACTGGTGAGGAGGTATTTTAGGGTCTTGTAGATATGTTGGGATCATTACCCTGGCAAAGAGTAGAAGAGCTGGTTAATAGAGATATCCAATTGATAGAATGCTACATAAACCGACTTTCAGGATACTTTTGGTGATGATATCCAGATGAACTCGGAGAGATGACACACCAGAAATACATGGACCAGTATCCCATTATCAGTCTTTGAACGATCCAGTTAGATTCACAGTTTATCTCTTCTGTGGCCTAAAAGCCAGGTGAACAAGGACAAGCTATTACTTCAGTCTGCACTTGAAAAAGGCTGTGTGGCGTAGAGATTTACTGCGTATCTGCTTCAGTCTCAATCACGTTAAAAGTAAACGTTCAACTACACACACTCTTAAAAAGTGTACTGGAGAAGAAATTTAACTGTGGGGATGTTTGTGTATGTTAAAGCCTTCAGATATGTAGGAAAATATATCTGAGTGTGAGAGAATTGAACTACAGTTCGTTGGCCTTTAATAAAGTTATTTAGCTCTAATCCTTAGGTGGATAGAAGAAAATCAGAAGTGCTTGATTCAGCTAGATGCCAAGTAAAATGAAAAGGACAAAAAAAGCCTAGAATTCAAGGAAAATAATGCTATACAAGCTTTATCAAATCCTCCCTACCAACACTGTAATTCTCAATAAACCTCAGCATGGCGGTTCAAAATAAAACAGGGATGTGACAAGACAGTAATTCTCGGAGCATCAGAGTAAGGTTCAGTAAGTTTCCCTTCTCAGTGTTTTTTTTGCGGTACGCGGGCCTCTCACTGTTGCGGCCTCTCCCGTTGCGGAGCATAGGCTCCGGACGCACAGGCTCAGCGGCCATGTGTCACGGGCCCAGCCGCTCCGCGGGCACGTGGGATCCTCCCGGACCGGGGCACGAACCCGTGTCCCCTGCATCGGCAGGTGGACTCCCAACCACTGGGCCACCAGGGAAGCCCCCCTTCTCAGTGTTTTCCCTGGGATTCTCCGAGGCACCTGAGAGAGCCAAGGAAGGGTAATATAATTTATTCTTACCGGTCCAGGGACTGATTTCTTTTCTCCTTTTGTGGCCTCTTAAGGCAGCCAGCATTGTGATTATTGAACTTCTCTTTTAACACACCTTAACCATGAAGTGGGAAGGGAAGTATGAGTTACTGTGATAACAGCAGTGCCATATAACAAGCAACCGAGAAATATCCCCACCAGTATGCATTGATTTTGCTCGTGAGTCTGGGGATTGGCTGCGAGTCAACTGGTCTAGCCTGGGCTCAGAGAGGGTAGCTGCATCCTCCTTCTGGGAGTCTTCTGGGAGTCATATAGTGATGCTGAGGTGCAAGTGGACAGGAGAAACACCCACAGGGTTTCTCAGCGCTCAAGCTGGGAAATGGCACACTGTCACGTCTGCCCTGTTCTCTCGGTCGAAGCAAGTAACACGGCTGAAGTCAAAGTCAAGGGGTGGGGAAATAGACTCTTTTAAGAGGATGATCTGCAAAGTTAGAGTGCCCAGGTACGTGGATGGTGAAGACTTGGGTTGTTACTGTAATATACCTTGGAAGAGAGAAGGACCTGAAACTTACATCTGTTTTAAGTAAAAAATGACCTGTGTGGGGAGGAAGAGAAGACCAAGATGATAGAGTTGCCCAACAAAATACAGGCTGCTCAGTTCAGTGTGAGTTTCAGCTAAACAATAATTGTTCCTGTCTAAATGTGTCTCATGTGCTATTTGGTGATTGGCTGGCGGTAAACTGGTTTCTATGGGGTCCATGCCATGTTTTGGACATACCTGTACTACATAATTCTCCGTTGTTTATCTGAAATTCAAGGTGAACTCAATGCCACGTTATTCTGCTGATCTATATCTGGCAATCCTAAGGCTGAACTTGCCGAGAGTGAGAACTGTGCCTCCAAGAAGCCAAGGAGGGGTGACTCTTAGAAAAGCTTTGAAAAACTCTCTTCTTTCCTGCCTCCCAAGATACTCTACCACATCCCTACCTTTCTTCTTATCTGTTTCCCTCCAGGGACACAGTTTTTGGCAGAGAGATAGTTGGCCGGTGCCAGGACGGTAACCGGCTTGCAGCCTTTCTGATAGATTGGGCGGCCGAGTGGTTGGTCCCACACCCATGCGGTATCCGCTGTTCAATGTTTTGATTTTCACTCCTGGTTACTGGCAGACATGAAGGCACCTGAGTGTGAGTTCATGATGTAGGCACACTGAGAACGCTGATAATTTGGTGCTTGACAAAGCATTCATCTTTTTTTTTTGGCCTTGCCCCCTGGCATGCAGGATCTTAGTTCCCCGACCAGGGATCGAACCCATGCCACCTACAGTGGAAGAGTGGAGTCTTAACCACTGGACCGCCAGGGAAGTCCCAAGGCATTCATCTTTTAATATGCCCTAAAATATTTATTTAAAGGTGAGACTGAGCATTGTAGGAGGAAAGAGCAAATTGGATGACCCCCTCAGCAAATGGAAAAGCTGGATGGTTACAGGAACTACGCTTCTAGAAAGCAATTTAAAATGTATCTGTGCTTACCTGACTCTTACTTTTCTATTGCTAAATAATAAATTGGCACAGACTTAGTGGTTTGAAACAGCCCTCATTTATTGCCTTACAGTGGTCTGGGTCCAGCATGGCATGGCTGAGTTCTCAGCTTAGGGTATCACGGGCTGAAATCTGGGTATCCACCAGGCTGTGTTATTTGGAGACTCTGAGGGAAAATCCACTTCCGAGTGTGTTCTTGTTACTGGCAGAGGATTCAGTTCCACTCAATTGTAGAACTGAGGTCCCCATCCTCGTGCCGGCTGTCAACAGAGGCCACTCTGCTCTCGAGGCCACCTTCATTCCTTGACACGTGGCCCCCTTCATCCTCAAGCCAGCAACAGCACCTCAGATCTCTGACTTCCTCCTCTGCCCCCAGCCAAAGAAAACTCTCTGCTTTTAAAGGGCTCGTGTGATTAAGTCAGATCCACTTCGATGCTCTCTGTATCTTCTTTTCTGGCCGCACCACGTGCAGCTTGCAGGATCTTAGTTCCCCAACCAGGGACTGAACCTGGGCCCTCAGCAGTGAAAGCGTGGAATCTTAACCACTGGATCACCAGGGAATACCTTGCTTGCTGTATCTTTTTCTTTTTTTCTTTTTTTCTTTTTTTTTTTTTTTTTTTTGGTACGCGGGCCTCTCACTGTTGTGGCCTCTCCCGTTACGGAGCACAGGCTCCGGACTCGCAGGCTCAGCGGCCATGGCTCACGGGCCCAGCCGCTCCGCGGCATGTGGGATCTTCCCGGACCGGGGCACGAACCCGTGTCCCCTGCATCGGCAGGCGGACTCTCAACCACTGTGCCACCAGGGAAGCCCACTTGCTGTATCTTAAGATCAACTCATTACAAAATTCCTTTCCAGCAGTGCCTAGATTAGTGTTTGCTGGAGTAACTGGGTGAAGGTGTGTGTACATCAGCGGCCGGGAATCTTGGACTAGCATCTCAGAATTCTCGCCTACCCCCAGTGACCATGTCCTATAAGGGGGCTTCACAACATTTGTCCCACCCCGGAGATTCCTCTCCCATCTCCAAATCCAAGTATTCCATTTAGCCATGTGTAACACTGTCTCAGAAATGATTGCGTCTTTCTTCATAACATAAATTTCCCAGGGATGGCTTCAGCGCCCCTGACTAACATATCCCAGATGGAACTCTGCCCTACCGTTTAGTGACTCTCTGTTTGGTCTGCTGTAGTAATATTCTTTTGTCAGCTACTTCATTCCATTTTATATTACATGTACCTGGTAGTCAGGAAGAATATTTTAAAAAATTTTGTTCATCTCTCCCACTTCCCCATAGCAAAGTGGTTTGAAACTACTGGGATCTTATGATTCACTTTCCTTCAGTAAATTCGTGGCACATATTTTTTCCTCTAGTTCTGTCTCATTTTTGTATGTATCTTATACATTAAAAAATTCCACAATGGCATGAGCTACCCACGTAATCTTGCTGCTGGAAGAGAGGTTTGCTGCCCTTATGCAGTTGTTCATTGATGTCAGCAATTGACTCCATGTTAATTTCTTCTTTGACGATTAACAGCTCAGATTTATTTGCAGACTTTTCATTTTGCTGCTTGCACGTGGATGATCTATTTTTCCTCAGGACTCTGGCTTTTACAAACACCATAATTATGTCCTATTCCATTTATTCCAGAAGATGGCGCTGCTGCTGCTTCTTCTTCAGCAAAAGAGCCTAGTAAAATAGGATGCAGAAAGCCTCGGTGGATATTTTAGCGTTTCAAAATAATACACCAAGCATCCATATTGACAAAAATATATTTAAAAGATGGCATTTGAGAATACCTACTACCTTACTTTTCCTCCTTATGTTGAGTTTAGTTTTATAGAAGAAATCACAGCTCACTCATTAAAAGAATTGGGTTGAGGCAAAAGGGGTAGAGACCCTCTGTGGTGCTCTGTTGTCACAGTCAGGACTCACTTGGTGACTGACTTGAACAGTTACTCTTTTTAAGAGGACAGCAGTGGTGTCTGATACTAGACACACAGATGCCCCACAGAGGCTGTCTTAAGTGATTCTACTTTTTTTTTTTAATTGTAGTTAATTTACAGTGTTGTGTTAGTTTCAGGTATACAACAAAGTGATTCAGTTACATACATACATATATATATATATATATTATTTTTCAGATTGTTTTCCCATATAGGTGATTCTGCTGTGAATGATGATGTCACCGATGGTTTCACTTAATGAATAAACTGTATACACTGTCATTCATAGAAACTTGAGCTCTTGCCTTAAATTATTTACCTTTTAAAGAGTTCTTTTAAAAAACTACCTTAATACTATGAAGTAGTCAATAAATGTCAGAGATTGAACATTCTTTTATTCCTGGAAACCTCATGTTGAAATGTAAAATTTGGTATTCAGCTGTTTAGGTGCTAGATGTTTTACCAATGGATCAAATCCTATTAACTAGTATTGTAATATTCTTCCCCTGTTCTCCTTTCATTTGAGGCTGTAAAGAAGTAGAATGGAGGGAAATAGGGACTAAATGTTTACTAGTGACATGAAATCAAGACAAAAAGTGATTTCTACCTAAAATAAGAGGCTTGCAAACAAATGAGTGACACTGAATGCTTCAGGAAGGTAGGCTTTTAAAATATCTTAATTCCATGATTACTCAATATACTGGATATTTTTATGGATATTGATGTTCACATCATGGCACATCTTTTTTTTTTTTCCTAAAAATTTGATACATTTTAATCTACATCCAGTGAATTTGATGGTATCTCACTAGACATCCTGGTCTCATAGTGTCTAGTCATTCACTCGTTCTTTAAACAAATACTTATTTAGTGTCTATTTCATGGCCAGCACTGCTCTAGGTTCTACATAGTCAAGAATCCCTGCTTTGATGGAACCTACAAGATAGTGGAGGGAGGCATGTTTTAGTCCTAACCTCCAGTATCTGTGAATGTGACCTTATTTGGAAATGGGTTCTTAGTAGATGTAATCAAGTTAAAATTAGGTAGTACTGGATTAAGGTGGTCCCCAGGCCAATGACTAATGTCCTTATAAGAAGAGGGAAATTTGGACACAGATACCAACACGGAGGGGAAAGTAAATTTCTATTGTTATAAGCCGCCCAGGTTGTGGTAATTTGTTATGGCAGCCCTGGGAAGCTAATACAACAGGTAATAAAAATTCAAGTAGCAAATTATATAATAAGAGGTAGTTTTGAAAAAATAATGCTAGGAAGGGGGATAGAGAGTATCAGGCAAGTTGCAATTTTAAATAGAGTGATCAGAGAAGACCTTGCTGAGAAGGTGATGTTTGAGCAAAGAGTTAAAGGAATTGTTGGAGACAGGCAAATATCTGAAGAGATTGATTGATCAAGGCAGAGGAAAGAGCAAGTGCAAAGGCCCTGAGACAGGAGAGTTTCTGGGTTGTATTGGTTTCCTAGGGCTGCTGTAACAAATTACCAGAAACAGGGTGGGATAAAACAAGAGAAACTTATTCTGTCACAGTTCTGGAGGCCGAAAGTCTGAAATCAAGATGTCAGCAAGGCCACATGCTATCTGAAGGCTCCATAAGAGAATCCTTCCCGGCCTCTTCCAGCTTCTGGTGGTTCAAGGTATTTGTTGCTTGTGGTTGCATCAATCTAACCTTTGCCTTTGTCTTCACATGACCTTCTCTGTGTCTCTGACTTGGCCTTCCCGTCTGTATATCTGTGTCTCCTCCTCTTCTGTTATTTATAAGGACATATCATTGGATTTAGGGTCCACCTGTATTATCCAGAATGATCTCACCTCAAGATCATTACCTTCATTATATCCGCAAAGGACTTCCCCCCACCCCCCAATAAGGTTGTATTTACAGGTCACGGGACACATCTTTTTTTTTTTTTAATTATTAATTTCTTTTTGGCTGTGTTGGGTCTTCGTTGCTGCACGCGCTTTCTCCAGTCGCGGTGAGTGGGGGCTACTCGTTGCGGTTTGCGGACTTCTCATTGCGGTGGCTTCTCGTTGCGGAGCACGGGCTCTAGGCACGTGGGCTTCAGTAGTTGTGGCACGCGGGCTCAGTAGTTGTGGCTCACGGGCTCTAGAGCGCAGGCTCAGTAGTTGTGGTGCACGGGCTTAGTTGCTCTGCGGCATGTGGGATCTTCCTGGACCAGGGATCGAACCCGCGTCCCCTGCATTGGCAGGCGGATTCTTAACCACTGCGCCACCAGGGAAGTCTGGGGCGCATCTTTTTGAGGCCGACCATTCAACCTACTTACACGTGTGTTTGGACAACAGGAAGGAGGCCAACAGGGCTGGAGCCGAGGGACGGAGAGGAAGAGAAGTAGGAGATGCTGTTGGAAAAAAACCCGGGTAGAAAGTGGAAGGATCACGTAGTGCCTCAGAGAACGCTGTACAGACTCTGGCTGTCACTCTGAGTTAGAAGGAATACATAGGTTATTCATTAGTAGTTGATTGCCTGACAAGTTTGAGTTTTAAAAAATTGGGGAAATACAGCTAGAGTGTTTAGTTGTGTGCCTTTGTAATTTATTCATCAGGACTGAAAATCTGTAATGCTTTTCATTTGTAGCTCAAGAGAAACTGAGAAGGTAAACAATTTTCTTAAGGCACATACTAGACTAGATTACCACCGGTTCACCGGTGCGTCTTTGAACCTGTCGTATCTCAGTTGGAAGAGGGAAAATAAGCCCCCCAGGAGGCGCAGATCAGCTCCCACTGCCTGTTTTCTGCCTTTGAAGGTAGAAGTCTCTTAGCTCAGAATTCCAGGTCAGAATGCCAGGTCAGTGCTTTCATGCAGCCTGTGTTTATTGTGTATAATTTCCATTTCTACCTGGAGGAGAAGCACGCAGATTCCACCCCCAGTGCAAAGAACGTCCTTACAGCACTGGCCAGTTTTTCCGTCCACGTTGGCTCTGCATTTACTACCTGTGATCTTCTGTGCAAGGTGGAACTTTCAACATGGTGTATTGGGCATTTCAGGCCTGTTGTACAGTAATGCTAAGACATAATAATAATAGGGCAAAATATAGTATTGAGGACAGCTACTGTTATTTTCTTTTTTTTTAAATCAAGTCCCTGCCACTACCAATGGCTCCTGAGACCTATTCTCAACCCAGCAGCCAGAATGATTTTTTTTTAAACATATGTCAGTTTATGTTACTCCTCTGCTCAAAAACCTTCTATAGCTCTGCGTCTCACTCAGCATCAGCGTCATAGTCCTTACAACGAACTTCGAGATCCTAAGGGATCTGTCCCTGTTACTCCTTAAACTTCCTCTCCTGCCACTCTTTCCCCCACTCACTGCTGCTGTCACATGGCCCCCCCTCCTGTTCCTGGATCTTGCCAAGCCTGCTTCAGCCTCAGGCCCTTTGCACAGCTGCAAGGAATATGTATGCTTCATTCCCTCTCTTTATTCGGGACTCTGCAGAGAGGGCTGCCTGCCTCAGTCAACCTGCTTAAAGCAGCCACACTCTGCTACCACCAGCTGCTCGTTCCTTTTATCCTTACCTTGTATTTCATTTCCCCAAAGCATTTATCAATGTCGGCTTTACTGATATATTCTTTATTCCTTTGTTAAGCTATGTGACATAATGGAAGTCACATAATGGAAGTCTGTGACATAATGGAAGCTGCTTCATGCTCAGCACTGGAACAGTGCCTGGCACACATTGGGCGTTCAATAAATATTTGTTTAATTAATGAATATGATGTGCCCGACACACTGTGGTATGCTACTAATACATTATCTCACTTGATCCTCGCAAAGCAAATATCACGTTATTACCCACATTTTACATGTTAGAAAACGGAAGCTTAGAGAAGCTAAGTGAATTTCACAAAATTACAAAAAAGTAAGTGGCAGAGATGGAAGTGAAATCTGGGCAATCTGTCTTGCGAGTCGGGGCTGTTATATGCCTCCATTTTATAGATAGTATCATAGCACAGAAAGTTTGGGTCATGTTTTCAAGGTCACAATACTAGATCGCAGTAGAGCCCCGGTTCAGATCCAGTTTTGATCAATCATAAAGTCCTTATTTTTAATCACGATAGTAACTGTGGTGAAGCTAATCCATGGCTGATCTTTTTAAAAAAAATAGAGTAAAACCCCCCACATAACATACAATATACCATCTTAACCATCTTGAAGGGTACAGTTCAGTAGCGTTAAGTATATTCACATTGTGCACCAGATCTCTGGAAGTTTCTCATCTTGCAAAACCGAAACTCTATCCCCATGAAGCAGCAACTCCTCCTTTCCCCCTCCCCCAGCCCCTGGTAACCACCCTTCTACTTTTTGTTTCTATGAGTTTGATTACTTCAGGTACCTCACAAGAGTGGAATTACAGTTTTTGTCTTTTTGAGACTGACCTGTTTCTTTATTTCACTTAGCATGATGCCTTCAAAGTTCATCCATGTTGTAGCATGAGATGGGATTTCCTTCTTTCTTAAGGTTGAATAACATTCCCTTGATGTATGTACCACATTTTCTTTATTCATCCTGTGATGGACATCGGGTTGCTTCCATCTCTTGGCTATTGTGAACAATGCTGCATTGGACACAGGCGTGTAAAGATCTCTTTGAGATCCTCCTTTGAATTCTTTTGAACATAAACCCAGACGTTGCTGATCATTCCGAAAGTCCTGTAACTGTTCCAAAAAATATTAGTGGGATTTCATAACTCCTTTTTTGGCCCTATTTTGTTTGTTTGTGTATTTATTTATTTCCGGTACGCTGGACTCTCACTGTTGAGGCCTCTCCCGTTGCGGAGCACAGGCTCCGGACGCGCAGGCTCAGCGGCCGTGGCTCACGGGCCCAGCCGCTCCGCGGCATGTGGGATCTTCCCAGACCGGGGCACGAACCCGTGACCCCTGCATCGGCAGGCGGACTCTCAATCACTGCGCCACCAGGGAAGCCCTATAGTTTATTTTTTGTAAATGTTTTTCATCTCTTTGATGCTATGACTATATTCTTTCAGTATTAGCAGCCAAGTAATCTAACATCCAGCTATTCTAAAACGTCAGACGAGTCTAATTGTTCATCATTTATTTTTAAGGAAAAAGGGCTCACCCACGATTTATTTTATATTTTATTGATGTGTCTGCTCAGCTCCTTAGTGATAAATCCAATGGGAAATTCTGGTGATAACTGCCATTCGTTCTTAACCCAAACTCTAGATTTGCTCTTCCTATTCTGTTAGAATAGCCTTAGAAGTCTGAACTTTCATGGAATTTCCTAGTATTTTCCCCTCTCTTTCCTGCCTTTGGAAATTTATTTAAAAGTAAAAATTTTTTTGATTTGATACATTTATATGCTGTAATATGATTGCCATTGTAATGATAGTTAAAACCTCTATCATGTCACATAATTATCATTTCTTTTTTGTGGTGGGAGTAATTAGGATCTAGTCTCTTAGCAAGTTTGATGATTATAATACAGTATTGTTGTCTGAATTCACCATACTGTGCATCAGATCTCCAGGACTTGTTTGTCTACTAGTTGTAAGTTTGTACCCTTAAACAACATCCATCCTATCCCCCCTACCCCAACCCCTGGTAACCACCATTCTACTCTCTCTGTTTGAGTTCAGCTTGTTTAGACCCACATATAAGTGAGATCATATAGTATTTGTCTTTCTCTGTGTGACTTATCTCACTGTCCTCAAGGTCCGTCCATGTTGTTGCAAATGGCAGGATTTTCTTCCTTTTCATGGCTGAATAATATTCCATCGTAGATATTAACCACATCTTCTTAATTCACTTATCTGTTGATAGGCGTTAAGGTTGATTCCATATCTTGGCTATTGTGAGTAATGTTGCATTAAACAAGGGAGTGCATATATCTTTTTGATATCCTGTTTTCATTTCCTTTGGATATATACCCAGAAGTGGGATTGCTGGATCATATTGTAGTTCTATTTTTAATTTTTTGAGGAATCTGCATACTGTTTTCCATAATATCTGTACCAGTTTACATTCCCAGTGACAGTGCACAAGGGTTCTCTTTTTCCATTCACTTGCCATCCCTAACTCTACTTGTTACCGTTTGTCTTTTCGATAATAGCCATCCTATCAGGTTTGTGGTGACAACTCATTGTGGTTTTGATTTGCATTTCCCTGATGGTTATTGATGTTGAACATCTTTTCATGTACCTGTGGGCCATTTGAGAAATGTCTATTCAAGTCCTTTGTCCATTTTTTTTATTGAGTTACTTGTTTTTTCACTATTGAGTTTTATGAGTTCCTTGTACAGTTTGGACATTAACCCCTTATCAGATACATAGTTCGAAAATATTTTCTCCCATACTGTAGGTTGCCTTTATACTCTGTTATTTGTTTCCTTTGCTGTGTAGAAGTTTCTAACAAATAAAGTGTAAGTTTCTCAAATAAAGTGTAATTAGTAGAGGGAATGTGGGTGTCTTTGCCTTATTCCTTATAGCATTCATACTCATAGTATTTCTTTATTAAATAAAATCCTGGCTTTGGTCCCTTCATGTATGTAATCAGATTTAGAAAAATAATCACTGAGCTTTTCTTTTCATCATAAATGGATGCTGAATATGGTATTGTTGAGTACCTTTTTAGCATCTGTGAAGTTCATCACATGATCTTTCTCCTGAGCCCTATTAATACAGTGGGCTGTTTTAATAAGTTACACGTTCTGAAAAAACCTTACTTGTCTATGATATACTATTTTTTAGTGTCTTAATTCTGTTTGCTAATATTTTATTTTGGAATTTTGCTTTGATAGTCATAAGTGACACTGGGCTATATGTTTCATTATTGTCCACTTTCTCTTAAGTTTTGGTATCAATGTTATATTCCGTTCATAAAAACACTTCGTAAGTGTCCCTTCTTTTTCTATGCTTTGAAACCGTTAAGTGGCATTGTGTCTCTTTGTTCTTTGCTGAGCTGGCTGTGCTCCCTTGTATCTGGGCTTGGTCTTTTTGGTGGGGGGAGTTATTTGATAACTTTCTCTATTTCTTCTACATTTGTTGGTCTACTTAAACTTTCTCTATTAAGATTAATTTTAGTAAATTATATTTTTTAAAAATTAGAAATTTAACCTACATTTTTCTGATATATTTGCAAAGAATATGGGATTTTTCGATCAGTTAGAATCCTGGCAAGAAACAGATGGTATAGTTAACCTGGGCATTTTGAGGAAAGTTAAATTAAAGGGCAGTGTACAAATATGTGGGCAAAGTTTAAGGAAATCAAAGAGGAATGTTAGAGAACTCTGGGCTTGTAACAATGGGGAGCTCTCACCAATCCAGGGATGGGGTAAAGAGAAGGCATGATTACTGGAACCCACAGGGGGTGGTTTTATAGTGAGGGCCACCTGGCAGGAGCTATAGCTTTTGGAGAGGCGTGCAGCCAGTCCAAAGTAGCCTAGTTGGAGGGTTCTTAGAGGGAATAAATATCCCACTTGCATTTCCTTACCATTCTCTGATTTTCCATTTACCCAAAACCAGATGGGAACCAGGGGACAAGAAAGCTTGCAATGTTTATGAGTCAGCCCTCCCTCTGCCCAGGGCAGGGAAGAGAAAGTAGGGAGGGGTAAATGGGAGAAATCCAGCACAATTTTTAAAATGTAATCTTTTAGTGGTTTTTTTACCCATGCCATTTCTTATTTTGTGTATTTTGTGCTTTATCTTCTTGATTAGGTTAACTAGTGGTTAATCTGTAGCTTTTTTTAAAAAAGCTTATTTCTTCCACTATCTTTCTGTTTTCAACCTAATTGAATTTTGCTTTTATCTTTATTATTTTCTTTCTACTTTCTTTCCATTTCTTTTTTTTTTTCTTTTTTCTCACCTTTCCAGTTGGGTGATTGATTAATTTATATTAATCCTTTCACTTGTATTTTTTAAAAATTTATTTTATTTATTTATTTTTGGCTGCATTGGGTCTTTGTTGCTGCACGCGGGCTTTCTCTAGTTGCGGTGAGTGGGGGCTACTCGTTGTTGCAGTGTGCGGGCTTCTCATGGCAGTGGCTTCTCTTGTGGCAGAGCACAGGCTCTAGGTGCACGGGCTTCAGTAGTTGTGGCACACGGGCTCAGAAGTTGTGGCTCATGGGCTCAGTTGCTCCATGGCATATGGGATCTTCCCGGACCAGGGCTCGAACCCATGTCCCCTGCATTGGCAGGTGGATTCTTAACCGTTGCACCACCAGGGAAGCCCTCACTTGTATTTTTATCAGTATATAACAAGGGTAAGAAGTTTTCTGTGTTCTAAGTGTATCCCAAGACTACTACTTCTGTTGTTGTGTCTATTTCATGCCTCTTCCTTTGGACTTCCTGTGTTCAAAATTTGGTAACTGCAGATATTCAAAATTGTAAATAAGACTTTTAAGGAATGCTAAAAATCAGCCATCCTTTGCTGCATACCACCAAATACCCATTTACAGGATGAATACAAAGAAAACAGCACCCCTACAGTTATGAGAATTGGTGCTTCTGGGTTGCGATACAATTATCAGTGACAGCATTATAGATGGAGTGAGAAGCGGTTAACGCGCAAATAATCTTGGTGAAAGTAACAACAGAGTGTTCTGGAAGCTGTATTTGATGCCTGAAAGCTGGCTCCAGGGAAGAGACGATACTGATACCACAGTGTCACAGTAGAAATTGCTTCCCAAAATGTGATAATAAAAAGAAATGCTATATTTCTTAATTAATATGTTGTTTTACGTTAGGGGATTTTACATATACTTATGCATTATCATATTAATAAATATTCAAATGGGGCATTTGAATATATCAGTTCCATTCCCCAGACATTTTTAATATATTCAAGTTGGAAGAATTACTTTTTTTTTTTTTTTTTTTGCGGGGTATGTGTATGGGGTGGGGAGGTGGGTGTCTTCGAGATGGGAAAAGAAGATAATCACCTTAATCTGAGATTTCCTTAAGAGCATGCATTTAAATATGAGTTCTGTCTCTTACAAACTCTTTTCTTGGGAAAAGTTATTTAGCTTCCAAAACCATGGTTGCCTCACTGATAAGTTGGGAATATTGAGTCTGACCTAGACGGATGTTGTTAGAATTAGCAGTTTTACATGTAAGTACTTATCACAGTGTTTGACACATAGATATTAATTCATATATTAATTAGAGGTTGGTTAGGATATGATTATTACTGTGTGTTTGTTTCTCCGTTTACCCTTTTCCCTACTGGGGTTCCATGAATCATGTCTTACTCTATCCTAATGTCCCAATGCAGTGTTGAGGACAGAGTAGTTACTCTAGGAATATGTTTTGGAAGGATCTTTTTTTAGCCCATGAAGGCATAGTGTAAGCCAGGAGTTTAGGGAGGGGGAAGGGAGGAAGCAAGTACAATAGTGATAGTGCAAAAATTAAATTGGAAATAGAAACTAAGCAATTTGAAGGCAACCCGTTAGACTACAGCTAGTTAGGGAGCTTATGGAGGCAGTGTGATATAATAGAAAGAACAAATGCTTTGCAATTAGAGCTGCATTTGTATTCGATTTTCTTCACTTCCGAGCTGTGTATCTTTGGGGAAGTTGCTTGACAACTCTGAGCTTCAGTTGTCACTTCTAAGATGTAAAAATAAAATAAAAGGATAAGAAAATGGCTGGAGATTACAATTGAATAATATTTTTCTGAGGATGAATTGAGATATTATGTGCATGTCTGTGTCTGTGTAGTACTAACAGTACTTTGCAGGATAGAGTAAGCATCCAATAAGTCTTTCTTTAAAGAACTTCCTTTTGAACGTGAATAAAATTTAGATCCGAGTTTTAGTGAAACTAAGTTGACAAAGAAGTGCTTCTTTGACAGTGAGCTATAAGATAAGGCCTACAGTCATTTTTCATGAACTTCATTGTGTGATTTTTCTTCTATTTTCTGTCCTTTTCCTGTGATCTACACGGTGACATACAATTTTGATAAGGAAGAGTTTAATTTTTCATAATTCGAGTGCTCTAAAGAAGAGAGAATATAAAATATAATGGACTTTTTATGACTTGCTTTGGAAAGAGAAGAAAGCGAATATTTTTGCTGTTAAATCTAATAAAGGGAAAATTGTGATCCTTAAGACCAAAACAGGATGCTGCTATGCCACAGTCAGTGATATACGCGCTTAGAGTAGCTTGGGACTAGCTGTGTGCATTTGCTCAGCTCTCCTTGTGACCAAACATATTTTTCTGATTAACTTCATTTAAAACATTTGGTTTATCATTTTGACCTATATTTGGTATATAAGTAGTGTCAATATAGGCTTGCTAAGTAAATGTTTTCCCCAAACTCTGATACTATTCTTTGGGAAAAAATAGCTTTATTACTCTTTTAATGTGGTAGAAGCTCCCCCATCAAAGGATGATAATAAACCATGATGTTAATAGCGTGAGCAATTCTTTGTCATCTGTGCAGCCATTATGCTGAGAAATAGCTGACAGAATGAACCACATTTCTTGTAATGGTGTCAGTGTTTTGTTATAAAGCAAACAAACCCTCCACAGCTAAGCCCAGCTAAGGGGTATGTGTTGGGGAAAAAAAAAAAAAAAAGTTTCAGGAGCAGAATCTCAGGTGCTTTAGATGTTCTTTTTTCCTCCTCTAGATGTTTTTTTTTACACTGATGAACGAGCCATTGTGCTGATTATTATCTGGAAGTTATTTACTGACAGTTAAATATACTTCCTAATATTGATTATCTTGAAGGGGTACAGTGAGTTCATAAAACTGTTTTCTACTTTATTAAGCTTTAGAAGTTTAAGAGATGGTGAAGCAAATTTCAGACTTAGTCAAGAAAAGAACATAGAGAAGGCTAAGATGTCTGATGTATAAAGGTTCCCAGAAACTTATATAAGTATTAAGGAATCAATATATGCATCTTCATAGTTTGAAGTACCGATGGAGGAAAAGAGTAAAAGAGTGAACAAGGGCAAAGTGAAAAATTAAGTGATAACTCATGCTGAATTTCAATGTGTAATATCAAGAAAACAAATACAATATATTTGTGAAGTTCATGGGAATATAATCTAGGGTTGTAATATTAAAAGTTAATAAGAAAAACTTAGTAATGTTACCCATTTGTGAACAACTCAGGGAAATGAGGGCTGGAAAATATGTTTCTAGTCATAGCTCTATATAGTGTTATTAAAAATTTTTGTTTCTCAACTCAGGTCCAATGGGAAATATGTATTGGAAAGCCTAGTTAAAATAAGGCATATATATATATATATATATATACACACACATAAATTATATATACATATATATGTCTGTGTGTATATATAGGAGTGAGATCAAACTATGACCTTTAAACTTAAGTATGGGAATTTCATATAATTAGATATCGGGTGGCCTCTAAGATCATGGTAGTCAAATCTCTAGCACCACTCCAGGATTGTAGTAGTTTGTTCTATTTTTTTTCAAAGTTTCACTTAAATTTTCTCTCCATGATTTTGGTACCGCTAGATTTCATCAATAAACGCTGTCACTAAAAATTATTGTCAAGCTGACTTTTTGCACCAATGGTATAATTTTAGATCTAGTCATTTCCTTTTTTCTAGCCTTACAGATGGGCTTTTTAATATCACCTATCTACCCATAGCTTTCTATTTGAAGCTAACTCGAAGGATTAGATATAGGATTCATTTTGGTTTTCCTCCTTTTTAACAAGTAATTTGGAACACCAGAATGGAACTCCTGAGATATGGCACAGACTTCATAGCCTCAGACAGAGTGATGTATGGATAAAAGGGGTTGGCACGTACAACTTGGTGACTTCAGAGAGCTCGCCCAAACCCCAAGACAATCGAATTTTAAATCAGGTCAGACGCATCTAAGGCACTTGGAAAAAGATACTCAATTATTAGCTCTTCTGAAAACTTGTTCAGAATCTTATAATGGATGCACCCCAAGGGGGACTGAGAGTATGAGGTGGCGATTCCTGGGAACACTTGGCCCATAACTTCAGTGGGAATATCTGAGTTCTCTTCATACCTTGTCTAGGCACGACCCTCTTCAAAAGGCTTTGGCGCAGTGATCATGGTAAGAAATAATTTGGCGTGATCACAAGAGGAGTGCGTGAAAGTGGCTGAGCAGTCGCTTTCATGATAGATTTTCTACACAGTGGAGCCCAGGACAACTTAAATCACAGATAAAAGCTACCATTGAAGATTAGTATCTGAAGAACTTCGGTATACATCAGCCCAATGCATTCTTGTCAGAAATGACGAAAGCCAGGCTCGGGGTAATTAAATTAAAGGGTCACACACCCATATAGTGGAAAATTCCAACTCTAATCCTTATCCCCTGACTGCTCTTCTTGGATCCTTCTTGTATACATCATTCTCTCGATTCTCTGGGAAGAATATTAATCAGTTCTAAGCCCCAGTTCATCCACGGCTTCTAGCTCTACTACTAATTCTAGCTAACACTGATAAAGCGCTCACTGTGTGTCAGGCCCTGTTCTCAATTACTTACATATGTTCGCTAATTTCAGCCTCACAAAAATTCCAAGATGTCATAATAATCCCCATTTTATAGGTGAAGACATTGAAATTTAAAGAGATCAAGCATTGTGTCAAGGTCATAGTGCTAGTGATTATTTTAATAAGATAAATCCCTTAAGCATTCAGATATTACACTCCGATTAAATTCTTGAGAAATGGAATTGTATGATAGAATTTGTGAGCTGCATCTGTCTTGACGTCTCCCCTGCCCCATCCCCCTCCCTCCCTCCCTCCCTCCCTCCCTCTCCCTCCCTCCCTCCCTCTCCCTCCCTCCCTCCCTCCCTCTCCCTCCCTCCCTCCCTCTCCCTCCCTCCCTCACACACACACACACACACACACACACACACACACACAGTCAATGATGTATGTTTAGAATGTGACTGAGTATGTTTAATTAAGACTCTTCTCATAGGACCTGTGCCGAAAATTTGTCTGGCGATCAAGACTGTGTGATTTGCTCAGCGGTTCCGGTTCCAAGAATACGCTTTTCGACCCTGCATTATTGTTTCTCTTTTCACCTCTCTCTCTTCCTCCTTTTCATTCTCCTCTTCCCTCCCTCTGTTACACTCTGCCTTTTCCATTTTTCTCCTTCTCTTTTTCCACTTCTTCTCCTTTCTTCCAAGTGTTTTTGTCAGAGTTCCTGTGACCCTCCTTCCTAAATATTCCCTTTATAATCATCTGAGTCATTTGTTCCTTTTCTGCAAGAGTTAATTACTTAGTTTCCTTCCTTCCCCCCCCCCCCCCCCCACCTTACTGGAGACATAACAACTAAAATGCTGAATCAGTCTCTCAAATAACTTGCTGCTTTTTTCTTTTGGATGTTGACATTAATTACAGTAGTCAGGGCCCTGTCTTTACTTGTAACAAATGCAACCCAAACCCTTTAATCCTTATCTGCTCAATACCATGCCTTCTGAAGATCAGTGAATTTGTTTAGGATGCTGAGAAGCAGATCTGTTTTTCTGCCTTTCCTCTGCTGTTTTTTGGCTTACTCTGTTTTCAGCATTTTAGAGTGCTGTGGCTTTCAGACATAACTGTGCTTAAGGCTTAAGGAAACCAAAACATGCACCATGAAAAGGATAGAAATGAAAAACTCTTAATGTTTCCAAAGGAATGATGCTAAGAAAAAATCATTCAGAGGAAGATAACTCTTATTATATTAATAATGACTTATAAATATTTTGATAGATTTGAAGTTTGGCTGGGGGAAATATTAACTCAAGACTGTTCTAGTAAGGATATGAAACAGAGAAAATGAGAATGGTTTCGAATTAATTATCATGTGATAGAATTTCTCTAAGAAAAATAATGCATAAATGTTTGTAAAGAGGTAACAGAAGTGGGAAGTTAATCAGCTCATGTCATCTTTTACATTTGCTTTCCTAAAACTGACGTATTGAGAAATATAAAAAAAGGAGATGAGACTCCTCTTCAAATGAATACTATCAATCACGTTAAAGGATTCAAAAACTGGATGAAAATTACTCAAAGGATTATGATAAAGAGAGCAGGGGAAGGGATAATTTGTCTTGAAATGATGCCGACAGGGAGAGACAATGTGGCAATTAGCGGAAGCGGAAATGGGCTGACCTTTTGGACGAGGGGTGACTAAGGTTGGACACCCAGCGCTATTTTGGGGGAAATCAGTCAACAGATGTTTCTAGCATCATTTGGCAAATGTAAAGTTCAAATTGTTACTTAGAGCTGAGGTGGGCAGCATGATAACAGAGAACAGAAGCATTAGAAGTAGCTATTGGCCGCCCTCATCTGGAATAAATTTGCATAGGCTTCTGCAAGTATTTGAGAATTAACAGCCGTTATACTAGTGTTTACAAACAGAGATACTCAAGAGAACTAGCAACTGCTGGGGCCGCTGGTGGTGAGAGGAGAAGGAAGGGAAGGTTCAATGTTTCCTGTTGGTCCGGAAGAGTTTTAGGACAGTGAATCCGTTAATAGCATAATATTTAAAACTCTGCTTTGAGAGTTTATCCATAGCTCAGGGACATCTTGTTAGTTAAATTAGAATTTTAAAAGCTTCTTTTGAGAGATGTAGACTTCTATAAAAGAAAACATCGAGTAACAATGTACAAAAATTAATTCATGTGTTTATTTTTACTGGGATTTGTTTTAGGGGGAAGGAAGAGTCATAAAACATCTTCGCTAATTGTTCAGAATGTCTATATTCATAAGTTGAAAATCATGAGATTTTATATCAGTAGATGTCTCATGCTATTTTACCGTAAGTATCAGTCATTGAATCTGAAAGTTTTTCTAGATATGGAGGTGGCAGTTATAGTATTAATTTTACCCAGGAAGAAAGTCGTAGGCTGAAAATCACCCCTTAAATCAGTGCAACAGTTGGGGTTATTGTCGCCCAGAGCTCTGTGTCAGCTCTCATATTCCCTTCCCGTGCTGTTTCTCAGGAATGTGTTGTATCTGTCCAGTTTTAGAGGCCTTTGCCAAATTCAAAGGTTCACGGAGGCATGACACAACTGCATTGAATCATTTATTATTGTTTAAAATCAGGTGTTTTCACCGTTTCCAAAGAGGGGTCATAATAAGGAAAATGTGAAATTATGAAAAATTGAGATAAGTTGATTGAACGAAATAATAAACCTAGTAGATGATGCTTTCTAAGGCTTGGGAGCCATGCTTCAGAGAAGACGAGTATGTTGATATGCGAAATTAATATGTGATTACAATGAGACTGGAAATCAGTGGAGCAAGTATGGAATGATGGATTGGCTGGTGGATGGCATTAAAACTAGCTTATTTTAAACTTACTTTATGTAAAACATTAGAAATATATACAGTCAAGGTGGATTAATCACTAAATATGAGAGGTAAAACTATACAGTTAATAGAAGAAAAAATAGAAGAGTATTTTGGGAACTTAGGGGTGGAAAGAGCTTCTTAAATAAAATTCGTAAACTTTGTGCCATTCTGAAGAAAAATCTGATAACATTTAGTGAAATTAAGTGTTTATATACCATATGTCCTTGCATTTCTATCCAGGATGTATAGCTCAGAGAATTCTCATGCAAGTCCATAAAGAAAATATTTAAATAGAAATTTGTCACAGGATTGATTTTGGTAACAGGAAGTTGGAGATAACTGCTTATCATGATAATCATTTTGCAATAGATATGTGTATCCGATCACCGCAGTGTACACCTTAAACTTACATGATGTCACATGTCAACTATATTTCTATCAAGCTGTAAAAAAAAAAGTTGGAGGCAACTTAGATGCAGACCTCAGAGGGAAGTGATACGTACAGTGTGGTTGATGCATTCTATGCAGTGGTACATGTAGCGGTTAGACTCAACTAGACCCATGGCTACAAAACGATCAATAGCTCTTAAAAACGATAGTGCTAAGTTAAAACAAAAAGAGAAAACAAAAAAGAGAAAAAAACAAACCAAAAAAAAAAAAAGAGAAAAAATGAACATGCATGCATATAATACAATACACAAAAAAGAATGAATATCCAACATATTAGGAAATGAGTCAGTGGTAGGAGAAGGAAATAGTATACTGGGGATAAAAGAGGATCAATACACAGAACAAGAGATTGGTCTTCTAGGGATGAATGATGATCGTGTTCAATGAATTACAGAGTATGATTAATTCAGACTCCTGCACACAAAAAGCAAACAACCTAATAATGACTTATAAATGCAGATGAAGTAGGTATCATTTGGACAGGAAGAGGTTTGTTTATTCTAATGACCTCAAGTAAAGCAGGTGGCACGATGGCGAGGGGCATCCTGGTAGGATGGAGAAAATTTGAAAGATGCAGCATAAAAAAACGGGTTCATTGTTCAGTTCTGGCAACACAGTGTCAGCTGTGCACATTATTTAAACTGAGTCTCATGTCCCTGATTTGTATGTAACAATGATACTGATGTACCACCCACAGATGACAGTGGTGCTTTATGCATTTTTGAGGGTCAGAAAAATAATATTATAAATATTTACAGTTCATAAATGGGTTTTTTAAATGATGGCTTCAATTATTTTGTGTATGCTGCTAGTTCCCACATCTGTCCAGCAGTGACTTTTCATTTCTCTTCAGAATCATATATTTAACTTTTGGCTTGATATCTCTACTTGGATATTCAACACACATCTAAAACTCAGAATGCCCCAAAGTGAATCATTATTCTCAGTTCTTTGTGCCCGTTCTTCTTAATTTTCTCCTCAGTGAATCATATTACTAGCCACGTATTTCCTAAGACAGACTCCTCAGAATTGAACCCTGTCTTTCTTCCCTCATTTATCCCCTCTTCCAAACAATAACGATGTATGTTAATTACAACTTCTTTTCTTTTCTTTTCTTTTTTTTTTTGCGGTACGCGGGCCTCTCACTGTTGTGGCCTCTCCCGTTGCGGAGCACAGGCTCCAGACGCGCAGGCTCAGCGGCCACGGCTCACGGGCCCAGCAGCCCCGCGGCACGTGGGATCCTCCCGGACCGGGGCACGAACCCGTGTCCCCTGCACTGGCAGGCGGACTCTCAACCACTGCGCCACCAGGGAAGCCCACAACTTCTTAATTGTTCTTCTTCATCCTCAAAACAACTATCTTGATTTTGTTACTATTAGCAATTGCTTAAATTACCTCAAGATACTCCTAACATTTAAAAAAAATTTTTTACTGCAGTATAGTTGATTTACAATATCGTGTAAGTTTCAGGTGTATGGCACAGCGATTCAGTTATATATATTGAATATATATATATATGTAGTCAGTTATATACATATGTTTGTGTGTGTGTATATGTGTGTATATATATATATATATATACGTGTATATATATATATATATATATATATATATATATACTTTTTCAGATTCTTTTCTCTTATAGGTTATTACAAAATAGTGAGAGTAGTTCCCTGTGCTATATGGTAGGTCCTTGTTGGTTATCTGTTTTATACATAGTAGTGTAAGAAACTCCTAACATTGACCTTCTTTCCCATAACCTTTCCAATCCTTTTTGGAACAGTTTAGAATGATCTTTCTAAATCCAAATAATACTTCATTTCCCTGCTCAAAAGCCTTCCATGACTCCCCATTCCCCAATCCATAATGTCTAATCTAAACAGCTTATTATGATCTGACCTTTGCTTATCACCCTTCAACCTTCACATGAGTGTCTTTCAAACAGTAAATCATGACACGGTGGTGTCTCGTGACCTTTATGTTTTGGGTGAAACATAAGCAATAGGGATAGAAAACAGAGTGCATTGCTTATAGTCTGGCTAAGTATTGTGTCGTGACCTTTTGATTCACACATCCATACATAGACGCACCCATACATACACATACATACTCTAGATGGATATTTTATTTTTTATCCTGATGCCCAGAATCCTCCATCTTACCGTTATTTCTGTGTGCTGACAATCCAAGTAGACTGCTCGTATCTCCCAAAACATATGTGGTTTTTCTTTCCTTTGGGGATTTCTATCCCCGCTTCCAGAAATGCTCTGCTCCACGTGACCTGCACAACTCTTTCTTGATTTAGCTTCAGAGTCACCTCTTCAGGGAAGTTATTTTTGATCCTCACATAGTCCCCAAAGCAAGACATAATGTCATTTCTATGTAATCCTCTAATATTCCATGCTTATACCTATTTGCCCTCCATTACACTAGATTATAATTTCCTGTTTAGGGATCCTTTTCTCATGAAAGTGATAGCTCCCTGAGAACAGGGAATGTGTGTTACTATCATCATTTTGATTTCATCTTCCACAAAAGTGATGGATCAGATTTAATCCCCCAAATCCCTCCCAGCTTTTAATTTCTAGATAAATCTAATTCTTGGACTTGACATTTAGGTGATATTTATGATAAATTGCATAGGTATTGAGTGATCTAATTTGGTCCTCATTGTGGCTGAGCTATTACTTATGATTTGGCAGTTTAGACATGTTTGCGTCAGTTACTGATTTAATCTCATACAGTTGTGACATGGGACATTTTCCCCAATCATCCCCCATTGTTACCAAAATATAAGATGGAAGAAAAAATGTTAAGCTTCTAGGATTGGATGGGAGCACCTACGCTCTTTCTGTAGGTTGGCAAACATGCTGATAAAATACGAAAAACTTACTCAGACATGTGTCCCCAAATACCTGGTTGTCTTGTATAACGAAGGTAGTAAATCTCATTGCCATTTCCGTTTTAATCCAGATGCTCTGTTTTTATATGCACACACTTAACAGTGCCCTTGCACCAGAGATACTTTAAATGATACGTTTCTCAACATCCAATCATCCGAATGCCTAATAAACTATCCTTCCCTTAGTATTTTCAATAAACTGAAGTTACTGTGTTTCCCTAAGGGAATTTTGCAACTACAGAATTAATGACAGTGCCAGAACTACCAATTTTGTTGAGGCCAAGAGCAAAAGGGGAGAAAAAAGCTTTAGAAAACTAACTACTTACCTAATGAAAACAAATCAATGGTTAGAGAAAGGACGTTGTTATAAATGCCCTAGCTCTGCTGACTAAACATCCATTTTTCTTTTTAGAAGGAAAAAAAAAATCCAAGAGAATCCTTCAGGGCAGACAGTTTCTTTGGATTTTGCTAATACATATATATATATATATATATATATATATATATATATATATATAAAATAAACTTATACTGCCAGACACTGTTTGAAATCCATTGACTTTTAGCACTAGTTTTAAAATGCCTTTGTAGTTCAGTTATCACTTTAAGTCCTAGGTTTATTCAAAGAACTATTGGAGCTTTGAATGAAAGCGCATCCCATCTTGTCGTCTCGCCCTCTGCAGCTGCCATACTCTTAGATAGAGTAGTCCTCTATCTAAGGGCCGTTTCCTCTTTCCTATCTAAGAGTAGTTCTGTCTGATGACCATACCCTTTCCTCCTGCCTTCTGCAAGAGCAGTTTCTTATCTCCTTAAGTCAAGACCATTCTCTCCTTCTCTTGAGGAAGCCGGGAGAGAACCTAAAAATATTTGTTTCATTTTGCCTCAACCTCCATCCATTCATTCATTTAGTGAATATTTATTTAGCACCGACTATGTGAAAGTCTGTGTTCTAGGCACTAGAGATCAGGGAACAGGCAAAAATGCCTGCCCTTGTCAATCTTACGTGCAGTGGACTCCTGGGTCTGGCTTTGCATAATCTAAATGATCTGTTAGTAGACTTTCTTAAATGTAAGTGCCTTGTACTTGTGAGATAAATCCAGAAGATATTTCACTCAGGAAGACCGGATTTAATGAAGTCTCGAAAAGCTATATCAGTTAAGGTTGAGTTATGTCATATTAAGATACAGGGAGGTATAGTACTAACTCCTCTTTGTATTCCTATGACTGTGATGTTAAATGTTTTAATATATTGCTAACACACACACAATTTGGTTCAGTTACACACACACACACACACACACACACACACACCCCCTTAAAAGAGTGGTAAAATTCCTAGATTTACAAAATAATTAGGGGGCCATGCCTGTTCACTCGAGGCATCCTTCATGCTACATTCCTGAGAGCTTCGCAGGTCATTTTAGCTTCCTTTCAAAGCATCCCAATGATGGGAATTTCATTTCTTTATATGCAACGTCATTCTCATATTAGTCTTAATAGTTTTTTCTCTACTAATTTGAAGTCTGCTTTCTAAAATATTCACATATTGGTTCTAATTCTTCCTATAAAGTACCCCATGTGCCAGCTTCCCACGGTTTTCCCTTGGCTCTTCTTACTTGGGGGGGTCATTCCATATCCCTCATCTTTCCTTTCCTGGCATGGTTTCTGGATCTCCCTCATTTTGGTCACCTTCCAGAATGATGTGAATAGACTTTCTATAGTTCAATATTCCTGGTAAACTGTAGAATGCAGAGCTGGACATATCATCCTGGATGTGGTCTGTCTAATATAACTCTTACCACCAAATTCTCGACAGTCTACATGCATGTATGTCCTCTATGTGTGCTGTATGTTCATAACTTTTTTCCCCAACAAGCCCCAGCACAGTGAGCTTGTGGTGAGCTACACATACAACATATAGAAACCTTAGGGTCACCACGAAAAGCCAACAATAAGGTTAAATCCACAAGGTCTATAGTGACTTCGTTAGTTATTACCGCAGGGATTCGCTGAGCCAGTTACCTTGTTGTTCAGCATTCGCCAACCATCACAAGTGCCGACAAGGAAATTTGCACCTCTGGGTCCAGTAAAATGTGAATTATGAAAAGAAAAAGGGTTTCAGTTGTACTTAAGGGGTAATATATTTTTTAAAAATGTATTCTCTAAGGACGCTCTTTAAATGAAGAGACCAACTCTACTCTTGAATATATTAAATGTTTCTGACCATGTTACTATTATGTTCCAAAGATAAAGCCAGGTTTTGAAGACTAAAACAGGAGAATCCAGAGAGAACAATAAACAGTTGAGGAGTTAATTATAAAAAGAAATGGTTCTCCTTGAAGATGTGTGGTGTATCTTAGTCACTTCAGGCTGATATAGTAAAGTACCATAGACTGGGTGGCTTATAAACAACAGAATTTATTTCTCACAGTTCTGGAGGCTGGGAAGTGCAAGATCAAGGCACCAGCAGATTTGGTGTCTGGTGAAGGCTCCCTTCCTGGTTCATAGATGACCTTCTTCTTGCTGCATCCTCAAATGGTGGAGAGAGTGAGAGAACTCTCTGGGTCTCTTTTTTTTTTTTTTTTTTTTTTTTTCTGGGTCTCTTTTATAAGGGCACTAATCCCATTCATGAAGACTCCACCTCATGACCTAATCATCTCCCAAATACTCCACCTCTTAATACCGTTACATTGGGGGTTAGGATTTTTTTTTTGTTTTTTTTTTTGCGGTACGCAGGCCTCTCACTGTCGTGGCCTCTCCCGTTGCGGAGCGCAGGCTCAGCGGCCATGGCTCACGGGCCCAGCCGCTCCGCGGCATGTGGGATCTTCCTGGACTGGGGCACGAACCTGTGTGCCCTGCATCGGCAGGCGGACTCTCAACCACTGCGCCACCAGGGAGGCCCGGGGGTTAGGTTTTAACATACAAATTTGGGGGGAGGGCACAGACATTCAGTCCTTAAAACACAGTGTAGTAAACACCACTAAAGTGTGTTTCTTTTTTTTTTTTTTTAAAGTGTGTTTCTAATGATCCTCAAAATGACAAGGCCAAGAAGAAAAATGAAGCTTAAAAAGTATAAACCGTCATCATTAAAAAGCATCCATGATATTGGTTGCAGACAACAGAGTAAAAGCTATGTAACTTTGGGGAATAATTAGCTGGTCATTTTTGCATACACTATATTAACCTGCAATCAAACAAGCCAACACACTGAATTATATCAGAACTGATATAACCAGGTGTGGGTAAATGGCAAATGTCAGCTTTTAAGCTTTTTATCCTTGCATTATAAAATTCAAAATATCAAACATGTTCTATGAAGACAGATCTAAACAGACCTGTCTTGTGGGCGTAAAATTTTTGTAACGTCATGGCTAGTCCTGAAATAGATCTCTTTGGGTATCTATTAGATGGCGTTTATATGGAGGAGAGATTTTTTTTTCTAAAGGAGAAGAGAGGCTTTTCTTTTTGACACCCAAGAGTAGCAGTTGGCATGGAAGTGGAGGGTGAAGACAATGGAAAACACAGGATGGTGGCATTTCTCTCATTTGCTCTGAGAGATTTGATTTTTTTTTTGAGATCTGACTTTGTTATCAAATGAAATATGTACATTAACAATTCAAGCAATATAGGAAATAATAATCTATAAATTTGAATCAACTCAAATTGTCACCAGAATTCATCAGTGTTAATATTTTGGGAATCATTACAGACATCTCTTATATTAGGTTAGCCCTCCATGTCCATGGCTTCCACATCTGCAGATTCAACCAACTGCAGATGGAAATTGTTTTTTAATTCCAGAAAGTTCCAAAGAAACAATACTTGAATTTGCCACACACCGGCAACTATTTACGTAGCATTTACATTGTATCAGGTATTATAAGTAATCTAGAGAGATTTACATTATATGGGAGGATGTGTGTATATTTGCATACGTATGCAAATGCTGCAACATTTTATATGAAGGACTTGAGCATCCACAGGTTTTGGTATCTGTGGAGGAGTCCTGGAACTCATCCCCTGTGGATACTGAGGGACAATTGTATACATACGGATAGAAAAATGGATAGAGAAATAATTTTATAAAAACTGGATCATATTATATATGCTAATTTAAATAAAACTATTAAATTTGATTTGATTAATTTGATTAAAGACAAGGAAAATGAAGTGAAACTGAAGTTATTATTTGTATACTTCAAGATAAGATGCACCAGTTCCTAAAATATCCATTTAAGACCTAGACAAAAGGTTGTATAAAGCAAATAATTAGCTTCCATTATGCCCTTTTTACAAGCTAAGTTTCATTTTTAGGTGGTATTAGTTTTACTGTCTTTTATTAAAGATAATGTAGTTAACATTCTTAAAATTTATTCCACCTTTTGATATATATATATATTTAAATTTATTTATTTATGGCTGTGTTGGGTCTTCGTTGCTGCGCATGGGCTTTCTCTAGTTGCATTGAGCAGGGGCTACTCTTCGTTGCGGTGCACAGGCTTCTCATTGCGGTGGCATCTGTTGTTGTGGAGCATGGGCTCTAGGTGTGTGGGCTTCGGTAGTTGTGGCACATGGGCTCAGTAGTTGTGGGTCGTGGGCTCTAGAGCTCAGGCTCAGTAGTTGTGGTACATGGGCTTAGTTGCTCCACGGCATGTGGGATCTTCCCGGACCAGGGCTCAAACCTGTGTCCCTTTCATTGGCAGGTGGATTCTTAACCATTGTGCCACCAAGGAAGTCCCCCACCTTTTGATTTTTGTAGTGCTTTGTTTTACTTTGCAAAGATTTACAGTAGAATCTTTAAGTTACACACTGATTTTACAAGCTAACCTTTAATCTTTACAATCACAAGCAAATTTATTAATATTTACTATGTTTACAGATGCTAGATATTTAAACAAATTGAAGTAAATTCTGTAGGCAAGAAGAAACTCTTTAGAATTCTCAATCCCTTTTCCATTCACCCCTGGATTCTATTGTTTTGAATTCCCAGAGAGCTGCATAGTGAATCAATGCACAGTATTAAGACAGTGGAATCAACACTGCACGAGAACAGAAATAGTTTTGAATTCTCTCCCCAATCGCTCATTCACAGTAGTATTTGAGAACTCGCTTAAAGGCAGAATTGTTTGAATACCCAGTTATCTGCATATAGATTTCCTTTTGTTCCTCCGTGTGTCTAGGGAGTAGTTTTCAAGTAAGTGTTAGTATTTAGAATATTTAACATATTAGGTTGTAGGCACAAAACCATGTATGTTGAACTCTATTAGGGTTTTTAAGGGTAACTTTAACCTTAATATGACTTATCTTTCACATGTATTAACCTCCAAGTTGAGAAGTCACAGTGCTTTATAATATTTAATGGGTATATACACATATGTGTATGTGTATATATATGTGTGTGTGTTTACATGTATGTATATATACTTGTATTTGTGTGTGTGTGTGAAAGAGAGAGAGGAGGTGACAGAGAGAGCGTGTTTAGTAATTGCTCTGATCATTTAAGCTTCTATATTTAGTTTCAATGTTCCCCATCAGTCCTTTTTATCTCTTGGTTTCCTGAACTTTTTTGTAGAGTAGTTTTTCAAAAAATGTCTTTAGGAATTGACTTTTTAATGTTGAAAAATGTCTTTCTGTTGCTGATCTTCTTAAATAACAATGTGTCTAGATATCGTAGGCTTGAGCCTCAGAACTAGTAGATGGTGTTCCATTGCCCTCCGGCATTGACTACTTCTGTGGAGAATCTGAGGAAAGTCTGTATTCCCCCCTTGATAGGTGACTTGATTTTTCTGCTGGATGCCTGAGAAATTCTTTATTTACATTTGAAAGCTTATTGAACCTTTGCATTAGAACCGCTTCAAATTTTTGGTGGTGTGACCTTTTGATTTTAAGATTCCATTCTTCATTCTTTTATATAAAATCTTCAATAGTTATCACTGAATTCAGTTTCATGTTTGAATTATTGTATTCTTTATTTGTGGAATGTCAGTTACACATATGATTTTCTTTTCAGACAAGGAATCTGTGGCAGTTACCCTCGGTAATTGTATGTATTTGAATATCAAATACTGAAATTGTCTTTTTCCTGTATTAACATGGGAATGACAGCTTGGTTAAGATGAAAAATTTTACATCTCTTCTCCTCTTTCTATATTGTTTTTTTTGCTACATGGAAATAATCACAGATATACCATAGTAGAGATAATAGTATAATGGACCTGATGTATCTATTTCTCAATTTTAAAAGTTATCATACATAATTGATGCTGTGGGCCGTGGTAGAGTCAGAAGGACTGGAATTACCCTTCTGCATAAATAATTACAAAACTGGAAAGATATATGTGGCAATAGTCTTTGGACATTGGACGACAGTAAATTCAGGACTGTGATCTCCGTGAAAAGCGAAAAAATTGACATGAGCCTAAGCCTTGTGACTGCCCTGGCCTGTTGCCCTTTGCTGTCCCACCTTCTAGTGACAAGGATCCCAGAGCAGGGAAGTTTCCATGATTTGAAGAGACAGAAAGGCCGAGGTGGCTGGAGCTTGTAGGGCAGAGTATGTGAGGAGAAGAAGCTTCATGAAGAAAATGCTTCAGAAACCTGCACAGGAGTCCCCTGGAGTCTCTTCCGGAGAACTAAACTGTGTGGGGGGAGAAATTCCATGAAGCTGAGTAAAAATCAACCAGAAAGCTGTAAAGCTGAACAGCTCCCAGAGGTCACACAGGGCTGACAGGAGCAGACCGCTGTTCCAGTCCCCGCTGTTTGTGTATTCCTGGCATCACCCGCTAGATGTGGTAGTGAGCAAGCCTTCAGATGCTGCCAGCTCCCAGCCTTGGAGCCACTCCGGCTTGATCTGGGGTGGCAGCAGTGCACAGCAGCTTTGCGCGGCAGCTTGAAGCAGGATCTCAGTTCCCTGACCAGGAATCAAAGCCAGACCGTGGCGGTAAGAGCACCGAATCCTAACCACTAGACCACCAGGGACTAGTGCCTAGAAGCAGGGCCCTGGCTCTTGTCTTCTTTGGAAAAAGAATTTCAGCAAAGAGACAGAAATTTGTAAAGCAGACAAAGCATTAGGAGCAGAGTGCGTGCGGAAAGACACACAGGCGGGCTCAGAGGGAGTTGTGTGCCTTTGGGGACAGTTTTCTGGGTTCCTTCTGGCCAATCATCTTGCTTGTCTGGCTCCATGTCCATATCTTGTCTGACTCAGGGCCCTCCCAGATGCGCGTGTGCATCTTGTTAGCCAGGATGGATTCCAGCGCGAGGGTCTCTGGGAGGTTGGCAGGCTATATTATGGGCTAGCGCCCTCTCCTTTCTCTGACCCCTGAGGAACTTTCTGTGCATGTGTAGTTTGGGAGGTCTCCTTGACCTCGAGAATGAGAAATATGTAGCCTCCTTATCTTTTTACCCAAGCAGGGCTCAGCTCCTCTCTGCTCCCGCCATTATCTTTAACTTGACATGTCTATCCTCAGGAGACAAATTCCAGCGGTTCAGCCTGGATCCCGTTTATCTCCTGCTGCAGGCTGATCTGTGTGGAGCAGAGACAGGCTCTCTCAAGTGAGCCCTGCCCAGGTTGAAAATTCATGAGCAGAATAAATGTTTTCAACCAAAAAAATTTGCTGCCATTTCTTACTCAGCACTAGATTTCCAGAACGCGGCATATATGCTTTCAATTTGCAATTGCTACATGCTTTTCTCAGTTACTGTGTTCTTACCGAACACCAAGGTAAAAGTGGTTCTCTGGAGAGGGATTCCTCTCTCTCCTGTAACTCACACTTACCTCCCATACTTGCCCTTCTAGGTCAGGGCAACCTCCTAATTCCAGGAAGTGCTTCTCTACATCAGAATGATGCTAAGTGCCTGGTCAGGAGATGGGTCTCTGTCAAAGCACTGCCAGAATGTTTTCTATTTGGTGAGTCTCTCCCGCTAGAATAAGCTCTGAATGAAATTGTCCTCAGAGCAAAAAAGTGCTGTAACAGAGTCCTCCCCTTTCCCCCTGCAACTGTTCCAAGTTCAGAGGTACTGATGGTGTTTTCTGGGTCTTCCTTTACTTATTTCCTGCCATACGCCCTCATTTTCTTAGCCAGAGCGGCATTGTCCCTAAGTGACTTTTCTTCAGTCTGAAATTCATGTCATACATTTGAAACTATTTTCTAGTTCAGCTCCTGAGGAAGAATGTTCCTTACTCTGTTTCCCTTTGGGCATAAAGGTCACTTTTTTTCACCTTATTCTACCGCTGGCTCATTAGCTAGGAGGTCCTCTATTTCCCAAGTAATCTATTATGACCATATATTGTCCCTTCATTGGGGATAAACGCACACACACAGTATGGGAAAAGTTTTATATACTTCAAAAACCTACTACAAAGAGAACTTAAGAGCCAAAGATAAACTGGGAAGTTATTACCTGCAGATATGATAGAATTAGGGCAGGCCCTAACCTCAGTACTATCAACATTTTCAGTGGGATAAACTGTGGTTGTAGGGCCTATTCTGTACATTGTGGGATGCTTTAGTAGCACCCCTGGTTTCTCCCAACCAGAAGCCAGGAGTAGAACCCCCAGTTGTCACAAATAAAGATGTCAATGCCAGTAGCCCATGTGGTGTGCAAAATCCACCCCCCAGTTTGGAACCAATGATTCAGGACTAGTTTCCTTTATCAGCTAGGCTGTGCTCTGATATATTTCTTAGGTTACGTAAGGTCTCAATGTAAAATGTTTATTTTTACTCCCATCACAGTCCTTTGCAGGTCAGTTGCCTTTTCTCTGTAGCTTTTCCCCTAAGAAGGCTGTCTGGGACGGCTTCCATATTGATTATTTAGCATTATTTTGCATTGCAACCTCAGGTTTGCTTATTGCAGTTTTGCCACCTTAAGAGTTCTTCCCTTCTTGCTATATGGATGAGAGAGAGAGAGAGAAGAATTCACGACACTTAACGGCCTCAGGTGAGAAATGATGCATGACTTCTGCTCATGCTACAGTTGGTGACCTAGCAGCCATATCACCGCCATCTAAGTGAAATGAAGAAAATAAAACTTCCTGTGTGCAGACGAGAGTAGTGGTGTGGTAAACCAATCTCACTGTTATTGCAAAGCATATCTTATCTGAAAATGGTCCCTTGAAAATAATTTTAAAATCTTCACTTTTCAGTGTCCAGTGTGAAAAATTACAAAACCTGTAGAGCAGGCATTCACCAAAGAAATACAGATGAATAATAGGTATATTCAATTGTTCAACCTGCTAATAATCAAAGGAAAAGTTTAAAATTTTTTTCTCCTGTAATATTGACAGATGTTAAAGTGTAGTAATAGTGCTGACATACTGATGGGGATAAAATAAGATAGCACTCATATATTGCTAGTGAGATGGTGAATTAGTAAAAGCTTTGTGGAAAAACACTGTCACTACGTATCAAAGACCTTATAGCGCTCATACTTTTTAAAAATTGAGATATAATTAACACGTAACATTATATTTGTTTCAGGTATACAACACAGTGATTTGGTATTTGTATATATAGTGAAGTGATCACATTAAGCCCTGACACCTGCTTTTTAATATTTCTGCTCCTCCCTCACTACTGATTTGACAACTGTAACACTGTTTCCAGCAGGATATTAACTTTGCTTCAAATTGAAGCTTTCATTCTGTGTCTTTGGGAAATCAGGTAACTCAACCTGTTCAAAATCTATGCTGAGGGTTTCCCCGGTCCGGGAGGATCCCACATGCCGCGGAGCGGCTGGGCCCGTGAGCCATGGCCGCTGAGCCTGCGCGTCCGGAGCCTGTGCTCCGCAACGGGAGAGGCCACAGCAGTGAGAGGCCCGTGTACCGCAAAAAAAAAAAAAAAAAAAAAATCTATGCTGAGCAAGCTAATGCATTTCGGAGGGTTCCTACTTGAGTATCTGTACTTTGTGAGAGCTATTTTTGTGTCTTAGTGACCTTTAGTTTTGAACATGGTAAGGTTTACATATGGCCTAGAGCAGTGGTTCTCAAAGGATGCTCCCAAACTGGGCTCATCAGCACTGCCTGGGAATGCACATTCCTAGGCCCCATCCCAGATCTGATGAACCAGGAACTCTAGGGTGTGGGACACAGCCCTCTGTTTTAACAAGCCCTCTAGGGACCTCTGACACACGTTCAAGTCTGGGAGCCGCTGGGCTAGAGCCTTGTGTCTCAAAGCATGGATGGTGAAACACTAGAAATTACAGTTATGTCTATTAGTCATCTGGAATCTTGGGCTATGCTTCAGAATTACTCGATCAGACTCTACACTTCAAGATCCCCAGGGGTTTCATGTGCACATCACAGTTTGACTAGCACTGAGACTCCCCACCCCTGTGATCCAGTTACCAGGTTTGCTTAGGTTTCAGTTGATTGGGGATGTAACCCATGCCTTGGTTATGTTTTCTTAATGGTTTATTGAAGCATAATATACACGCGTCTTATAGTCATGGTATTTTTGAAAAGTCCCTCAGGTGATTGCAATGTGTAGCCAGGGTTGAGTACCCAGAGTGAGCGGGGAAAGCATAAACATCTTGTATTCTTAATAGCCTTCTTCCTTTATCCACCGAATTCACATTTTAATTTCTCTGTTCTTTTTAAGAGTCTGTCTGCAATTGATGGTAAAGTAATTATGCTTGTCTTTTCTCGACAATGTAGACAGTAAGCACATACACAATTAGGATGCTCTAAATGTGTTAACTTTTCATAATATTCTTTGAGGAGTCCTTTCTCGAGGCTGCCAAGGATTTGAAAAATTTTGCCCACTCAACTTTGTGAATATTTAGTGAAGAGCCTGGATTAAATTGGGCTGATCGCCAAACAGGTGCAAAGGGACCTGCTTAATAAACGGTGTATTTCCATGGCATCAACATAGTTATATTCTTTGTAGACAAATGAATGTGCTTTCGTTTGTATGCATGAAGCACACTTTCTCTGTTGGCCCAGATGTTGATTAGCAACACTAGAAGTGAGGGGGTCGATCTGAAAATCTGGATGGAAAGCTAAAGTATTTGTTCACAATCAAAAATATTTGTGGCTCAACTGGCTCAAAGGGTAAAAAGAAATATTATGCTGTTTAGCCTCTTTTCCACAAATACTAAGCACCAGAAAAACAGTCCAGATTATGCAGCCTAGGCAGAGTGAACAAAGAACGGCACTAATCCAATTTATGTGGTTAAAACTGTGCCACTGATACCTTCGCTCGTAACGGCTGCTGGGCTAAAAGTGAACAGGAATGTCAAACTATAAAATGAATATCCGCCTTTGAGCGTGCCCACCTTCAGTATTAAAAGGGAAACAAAGGAAACCGAACAAGCAGCAGTTATAGCTTTGAGTAGCATCCTTTTTACAATAGTGAGAAACAAGCTGCTTTTAAGCAGTGGGAACAATTGTTACTGAGATCCGGGTTCTGAGACCTCATGTTAAATGTGAACATAAGCATCCATAAACAAGACATATTGACAGAATATAATTTAAACTATGGTTCCCTGTTTGTAGTCCCAGTGATTTGAAATTCATCACTAACTGAAACATTCAGTGTTTCTGTCTCATAATCTATGCAGGTTCTAAAAGCCTGACATGGCTAAGCATAGTTCTTTACTACTTTAAGAGAGCGATAGTAATGAGATGGAGAAAGGAGGGTTGAAAGCTTGCCGGGGCTGAGGACAGATTGTGAAAGTGAGAAGCACCAAAAAGCCTGGATGCGCATGTTAAGCTTTACGCATTCAAATCTGGGGTTTATTTTCATGCTATAAAAACGTGAAAAGGGCATGGAAGAAATAAAAGCACCGAAGTAAAAACTAAGCAATATTTTGATTTTAATGAAATCAACATTGATGAATGAGACAATAATTCGTTTTAATATGGTAATTAAAGATGAACCAAGTATTGGAGCATTGCTGGTGGAAATGTAAAATGGTGCAGCCCCTTTGGAAAATTTGACAGTTCCTGAAAATGTTAAATATAGTCACCGTATATGGCTCAGCAATTCCCCTACTAGGTATATACTCAAGAGAAAGGAAAATATATGACCACACAAAAATAATGTTCATGCGTGCTCATAGCAGCATTATTCATAATAGCCAAAAAAGAAAACAGCCAAAATGTTCATCAGCTGATGAATGGATAAACAAAATGTGTTGTATCCATAATATAGAGTATTATTAGGCCCTAAAAAGGAGTGAAGTACTGATAAATGCTACCTGGACAAACCTTGAAAACATTTTGCTAGGTGAAAGAAGCCAGTCACAAAAGACCACATGTTATGAATTCTTTTATATTAAATATCCAGAGTAGGCAAATCTACAGAGACAGAAAGTAGATTGGTGGTTCCTTAGGGCTGAGGGGGGGTCGGCTGCTAGTGTGGACAGGGCTTCATTTTGGGGGTGATGAAAATGTTCTTGAATTCGGTAGTGGACATGTTTGTATAACTCTGTGAATATAGGAAAAGCCACTGAATTGTATACTTTAAAAGGGTGAAGTTTATAATTGAATTATAATGTCAATAAAGCTATTAAACAAAAAAAGGTGAATTAAGTAGTGTTACCAAATACTGATTACTTCAAAGAAGCTGTGACATGGGGAACAGCAGAAGTGGTATAGAATTTATCGTCTAAAACAAAGGCAATAATGAAGATGAATGGGCACTATGTAATTCTGTCAGCTGGCAGAAATATAAACTTCTTCAGCCAAAGTTTAAACAACGTAGAAAAAAAAAAATTCAGATCATGTCTATAAATTTCAGGTTTAGACTGAAGTGAGGAAAAAACCTCAACCAACCAAATTTAATGACTCAATGAAATCAACAAAATAACTGTTCTTTGAGGCCATTTAATTAGTAATATCTCTGTACATTGTCTAATTTTCTGAGACAATTCTTGTTTTATTATTATTATTGGTATACCTAAGAAATGTTTCAGGTAAGACAGAACGTGTGAGGTATTAGTCCACAGGAAACTGTGGAGTACATGGGTTACTTTATGCATTACCACAGTCAAGATTAATTAATGAATCAGTTAATCATTAAAAAAAACCATCATCTTACCCAGGGAATCCTGATTTTATATATATATTTTTTTTTTTTTTTTATAACAATGTGTAGAATGGGAGGTTTTTTTTTTTTTTAGATGTTGGGGGTAGGAGTTTATTAATTAATTTATTTTGGGCTGTGTTGGGTCTTCGTTTCTGTGCGAGGACTTTCTCTAGTTGTGCAAGTGGGGGCCACTCTTCATCGCGGTGTGCGGGCCTCTCACTATCGCGGCCTCTCTTGTTGTGGAGCACGGGCTCCAGACGCACAGGCCCAGTAATTGTGGCTTACGGGCCTAGTTGCTCCGCGGCATGTGGGATCCTCCCAGACCAGGGCTCGAACCCGTGTCCCCTGCATTAGCAGGCTGACTCTCAACCACTGCGCCACCAGGGAAGCCCCTGATTATATTTTTTCCAAGAATTTTGGACCTAAGGGTTTTTTTTTTTTAATTAATTTTTGGCTGCGTTGGGTCTTCGTTGCTGCATGCGGGCTTTCTCTGCTTGCGGCGAACGGGGGCTACTCTTTGTTGCGGTGCGCAGGCTTCTCATTGTGGTGTTTTCTCTTGTTGCGGAGCATGGGCTCTAGGTGCGTGGGCTTCAGTAGTTGTGGCTCGCGGGTTCTAGAGTGCAGGCTCAGTAGTTGTGGCGCACGGGCTTAGTTGCTCCCCGGCACGTGGGATCTTCCAGGGCTCGAACCCGTGTCCCCTGCATTGGCAGGCGGATTCTTAACCACTGCGCCACCAGGGAAGCCCCGGACCTAAGGGGTTTTGAATTTTAGATTTGGGATTTCTTATAATGTCCTTACTGTCACAGTAGTTATGGAGCTGAAACTTCGGTCCGTGAAAAAAGAAGTATTGCCTTTCTCTCCTCCCTTCCTCTGTATAGCCTAGCTCTCAAATAGACTAGTTCATATAACAATGATTAGTCAAGGGTGGGATCACATCAGATGGGGATAGAATTATAATATAAGCAATCATATACAAATGAAGTAAAGGTTAACAAGAGGCAGGAACACACGTGTTTAGCTAATTTCACTCGGGTGGGTAAGTCTCCGTAGACATTTGGAAGGGGTTAATATGACCAAAAAATTGATGAGGGATATAATTTGGATCATAGATTAAAGGATTTACGGGAACTGGTGTACATAGGACGGATACTACAGATCTGCTAATTCTCCAGCTTCCTTTGGTCAATTGTTGTAAGTAATAAATAATGCAGATTTTCTACATTTTCTCACAGGTTCTGATACTCATTATCATCTCCGACTGAAGGAAACATAGGAACTCAGAGCTGGGCAATCAATTAGCTTTCCTTTAGATGTAGTTTTCTCAATGCTCAGCATTTGTTTTATGGAGACTAAAACAATCTGGAGATGCGACAATGGAATTGGGAGCCATTGGGGAACTGAAATGTGTTATAATTATTTGTGCTTTTGTATTTTATGAGCGAAATCTTGTGGGACACAACATACTCATTATAAAAGTATTTTGGATGGCTAATATGTCAACTTTCTAATCAGGAAAATAGGCATTTACAAATTGTAGTAGTTAGCATATTTGATAATTCTGAGTATTAATGTGGATTTTTTTCAGATATCTTTTGCCTGGGTTGAGAGGACTTGGAGTGTTAAATATGTAACTAAGGTTTTCTGTAAAAATCAGAGTTCACTAGAATTCTTGTGCCCCGAATGAACATTGATAAAGGGAAAGGAAATTAGAAAGTAGATTAAAATAGTAGACCTCAAATACGGGGTTTCAAGCATGTATTTTGGTTCTTGGGCGTGAAAACTGGAAGATTTTATGCAAAAACCTTGAAACTCAATTATTTATTGTTATTTTCCACTGAATGCATGGGTTTAATTTGTTGGTCTCAGTGCTGTATGCCTTTAATATTTTCGTGTTCCTCTGGGACTAGTTTGGATTTCTTTGTCTTTTTAGAGAGGCTGGGCTCAGCTGAAGCTGATACAGTAGCTTACCTAGACCTGTACAGTTTCCAGCCAACTTCAGAATAGTTTGGCCACTGATCCAAATGAGCAAAAAGAAATACTCATGAAAGGAGGAAATACTCAGGAAAGGAGATTTAAAGTCTTACATGGGATGGGGGGAAATCACGATAATTTTAATCATATACACAATATATAGCATGGCATCTTTAAGAGTGGATAACTCTAAAAGACATCAGTCAACAGAGAAAAAAATAGTGACATAATAAGCTCTCCGAGTAGAGTCTAAAGATAAGCAAAGGTAGAACTAAGTTGGAAAAATCAATATGAACTCCTGACCTTCTGACAAGGGAACTCTTCGTTTTTCAGTAAAGTGACCTAAGTAATCTCTGGCGCCATCCTGGCTACTGAGGTCATTAAATGCAACATTCTCCTGTGAACTCTAGTTTCCCCTATTTTTGAACCCAGCATTATATTCCACTAAAAGGAAGAATTTCTCATTTGGGGCAGAAAAAATAAATATAAGCTTAGAATATCTTAATATCATGAGAAAGCTAGGATTCATCTAGAGAAGACAAAGTGGTCAGCGTAGAAAGAGGGCTGCAATTTGCCAAGAAGTGAAAATTCGACATTAAAAAGGGATAGAATGATTAAAGTCAATTAGAGCGAGTTTAGAAGAAGTTCTGGTTTCATGTTGATACTGTAAAGAATAAGAGAATTCACAACCTGTTAAATGTAATTGTAATGCATAAACTATAGCTTATGATCTAATAGTGTCTATAAAATATGTTATACATCAATTACCATAAATTAGATAATTCCTACACTGGACTACTGATAGATCATTAGGCTGTAAAATACAGACTTTTAAAAATAGAGGAATAAAAACTTTAATATGAGAATGCTGAGTGGGAAGTAGAATGGGAAGTAATAAGGGAGATTTAAAAGGGCAAGCTATTGTATAAGAGAAGGGAATAACATAAATGATATCTTATAAAAATAAAAGGAATGACTTTATACATTTAAAATAAATTTTAGAGATTAGGCTGACCTTTGGGAGGAGGGAGAGAAGGAAAAAACAAGCAAAACTGTGGAATAGTTTGCATTCTTTTGGCCACAGGAATGAAGGCAGTGAAAAACACAGTAAAGGTCAAACTAAATGGAGTTATTAACCATAGTGGGTGAACTGTGTATGTTCCAGTTTTGTTACAGTGACAGTGGGTCCAACTCCTCATGCTAATGGAAACATGATTAAAGGAAAAACATCACATTTAAATTGTGTTTGTTGAGAAGTGAGGATAGATGTTGTCTCTCTCTCTTTTTTTTTTTAATCTAGATGTAAGGTCTAGGACCAAGTTTGGCAAGGATTTGTATGGGAGACAGAGAAGTGATGTCAGTTGGGAAATCTGAGTTATGTACAAAAAGATGAATAGAAGCCAGCACACTTAATGAGGTTTCTAGGTACTGCAGACCTGCCTCTCCTTTTCTCTCTGCTCAAATCAGTGGGGTTTTCAAATAATGTAGTTGATCTGTATTGTCTTAGACACTGCACTTGTTGGTTTCATTGCTTGGGAGAATCCCTTAGGAACTCAGCCTGGAGAAAGACTGGGTCACTTGGCTTGAGTTGAGAGTAGTACAAACAAGCAGGAGGGTTTGGTCCTGTCACTCAAGATAGGGTCGAGTGGAACAGGGGAAGAATAATTACAATGTCTTTTAGTAAATCCTTGCTATCCAATATCAAAAGGCTAAACCAGAATGTAGGTTCCTTGAACACTGGCAGGTAAAAGTTTCATTTCCTTATGTTACACATGGGATCACGAAGCCTGATGTGGTGAAGTGATTCACCCAAGATCACCCAGATGCTTCACGGCAGAGCACACCCTTTGGCTTTTCAGTTCAGTGTTCTGTCTTCTGTAACATTAACAAAGAACAGGTAACTTCATGTGTGATCTGAAGATGACATTTTAAATGTTAACAGTTTCCCACATATAAATGATATACACACAAAGATAACCAAAGATTTAGAAAAGAAAGAGAGTAAATCAGGAGAAAAATATTAATATGACTTAATGTCAGAAATGTATAGACAGACTAATTTGTCTGAATTTTACCAAAGTTGGTTCCATTCACCATGTTAATGATGTGTAGAAATACCCAAATGCATCAAAATTTAAGCCTGGCAAATGAGAGAGGCCAGCTTGATTTAATGGCAAATCTGATTCCTAAAATATAATTAAAATTAATGGAGCTTTATTACTTTCAGAAAAACATAGTAACTAGTCATCATATGAAGTGTTTTTATCTTTTGTTGTGCTAAATTACTCACATCAGAGTAGTTACTAATTAGTATTTTATTCCATATGGGGACTACAAACATTTTAAAGAATACTTTGTTCTTTTTGGTATGTTAAACACCTCTCTTGCTTTTTTAACGAATTGCTGTGAAAATTGCGTTTACTAATAATTGCAAAGGTAGACACCTCAGAGCCGTATATTTTAACTTTTATGAATTATATTTTAAAAAGATTTTATTGAACTATAATGTGCAAAAATAAAGTAGGTGTCCAGGGACTTCCCTGGCGGTCCAGTGGTTAAGACTCCGCGCTTCCACTGCAGTGGGCATGGGTTCCATCCCTGGTCGGGGAAACTAAGATCTTGTGTGCCGCGTGGCACAGCTGGGGTGGGGGTGGGGGGCGGGAAAGAAAAGAGAGCAGGTGACCAGCTCAGCGCATTATCACAAGTTGGGCACACACGTGTACACACTACCCAAGTCAAGAAATAATAATTTACTAGCACCTCTGAAACTCACCTTTGGCCCCTTCTTATTTACTAGTTGCTCCGTACCCACCAATAATTTAGCACTGTCCTTACACCATAGATTAGTTTTGCCTGTTTGTGAACTTTATCTTATAAAGCGGATGATACGGTAGATATATATTTTCTTCTGTTTGGCCTTGTTTGCTCAACTTTGTTTGTGACAGTCATCCATGATGTTGCATGTGTAAGTAGTTCATTCATTTTCTTTGCTATACAGTTTTCCATTAACTGATTACACCACGATTGACGGTCAGTTTTACTGTTGAAGGACATTTGGATTGTCTCCTATCTTTGGCTGTTATGAATACTGCTGTTTCATATGCTCTTGAGCATGTCTTTTGGGGCACTTATGTACCTATTTCTGTTGGATATATCAATAAGAGTGTGATTGCTAGATCAAAGTGTGTGAGTATGGTCAGCTTTAGTGGGTATCGAAAATTGTTGTACCAATTTATACTCCCACCTGTAGCATATTAGAGTCCAGTTAGCACATACATGTGTCTTAGAGTTGTCAAACTTTGTAATATTAGCGCTTCTAGTGGGTGTGTAATAGTATGCCACTGTAGTCTGAATTTGCACTTCATTGATTACGAATGAAGTTGAGAAACATTTTTATGTTTATTTACTACTCTGGGATCATTTTGAAAGGGCCTCTTCATGTTTCTTTCCCATTTTAACATCAGCTTCTAGATCGTATCTTTTTTATATGTAGGAATTCTTTTTATATGATAAAGATTCCTTATATATTACATATTATGGTATGAGTTCTTTGTCAGTTACGTGTATTGCACATATTTTCCCCTAGTCTCTCTTAACATTTTGCTTTCCTAATGTCTTTTCATTTAGAGAATGTCTTAATATTAATCTAGTCCAATTTATTAATCTGTTACTGTATTGTTAGTGCTTTATGTATCCACTTCAGACATCTTTGCCAGATACTGACGATGCATTCTAAAATTTATTTTATCTCTTACATTTAGATTTACAATCTGTTTAATTAATTGACACAGTGTCATTTATTATTATAAGATGATCCCTTCCCCACTGCTCTTCAGTTTTACCTTTTTGATTACGCAGGTGTCCATACATGTGTGTGTTACGTACTTTCTATTAAGTTCTATTGTTTTATAGGCTATCCTTGGGAGAGTAACATACTCTCTTAATTACTGAAACTTCATAACAAGTCTTGATAGCAAGTGAAGTAATTCCTTCAACTTGTTTGACTCCTCGAGGATTTTCTTGCTTTTTCTTGACCCTTTACATTTCGATGTGAAGTATAGAATAAGTTTATTAACTTCCACAAAAAAATTTCCATAGATGCTAGGTTTATAATAGAAATTCTGTTGAATACAGATCATTTTGAAGGAGAATTGATATCTTTCAACATTAGTGTTCCAATTGATGAGCATGGTGTACTCCTTCAGTTATTTAGATCTTTATCTTCTCTTAGTAATATAGTATTTTTTGTGTAGAGGTCTTACGTACATTTTGATTTATTTCTATTTTATTGTGCTATTAAAAGCAGTATTGGTTCAAAACAGTTTTTAAAACTGTTCATTCAAGTAAAACATACATACATAAAACTGAACATATCTTATATGTACAGCTTGGGGAACTTCCACAAACTGGACACGCCTGTGTAGCCAGCACCCATGCCAAGAAAGAGAACTTTACCACAAGACCTCACTGTTCTCCCTTTCAGCACCTACAGCCCTAAGTGTATCCCCTATCCTGATTTTTACCAGCAGAAATTAGTGTTGCTGTAAAACCAGAATCATATAATATGTCCTGTTCTTGGTAGTTACTCTTTTGCTCAATATAGTATTAATAACTCATGCATATAAGTACATGTAATTGTAGATCATTTGTGCTGATAGTTGTATAGTGCTCCATTATGAAATATACTGCAATTTAATTATCCATTTTACTGTTGATGGGCATTTGGTAGTTTTCTGGTTGGGGATTTGTGCTGGTATTATCCTTTTTATTTTAGCCAACCTAGCTGATCCGGAGTGGTATTTCATTGTAGGTTTAATTTCCATTTCTTCAGTAATGATATTCAGGATTTTCATGTGCTTATTTGCTATATACCTTTGTAAATATCTTTGTAAATTGTTTGTCTTTTCTCAATTTTTTTCATTGATTTTTAGGACAGTAGAATGCTTTGTATATTCTCCATACAAATTCTATTTGATATGTGCTTTGTGAATATTTTCTCCCAGGGTGTGCCTTCTGTATCTTCTTGTGATGTTTTCTGATGAAGAGAAGTCTTTTAAAAATGATGTCAAGTTTATAAATTTCTTCTATTATAGTTAATGGTTTTGTTGTCCTATCTGAGAAAGCACTGACTCCCTCAAGTTTATGAAAATATCGTTCTTCTAGAAGTTATGTATTAACCTATATATCTAGGTCTGTGGTCAATAGTGAATTAGTTGTTGTGTATTGTATTAGGTAGAGCAAAGCGTCATGATATTTTTTCAGTATATATATTCAGTTATTCTAGGGTTGTTCGTCAAAATGATATCTTTTTCCTATTGAACAGTTTTGATGCCTTTTTCAAAATCATTACACTATCTAGAACATCGTCAAAATCTACAAAATAGCAAACAGAGCTAATAAATCGGCAGTGTTTCAGAATAATAAGTCAATATGTAAAGATAATTTTATTTCTCTAGACTGAACAGTTGAAAAATGCAATTTATAGAAATATATAAAATAGCACCAAGAAATATAAAATACTTAGGATCAATTTTAACCCAAGATGTGAAATGCTTCTATATAAATATTAATACCTCTATGAAATAGGATATTTTTGTATAGTGATAATAATACATTACTTTCAAAATTAGAGAATAACTAAATTAATGTAAATATGTCCTATGTTCATGGATTAGAAAACTCACTGTTAACATATAAAATGTCTTTAAATTCATCTACAGATTCAATACAATCCCAATCAAAATCCCAAGAAATTGAGGAAATGCAAATAGTATTGGCTTTAAAATTGACAAGGTTTACAGAAATTGACAAGTTTATTCTAAATCTTATGTGGAAATGCAAACAGTATTGACTTTAAAATTTTATTTTATACTTACTTGTGGTGGTTTATAGAAATTCAAATGACTTTTGAATATTAATCTTATATTCAGGACCTTACTAAATTATAGTTATACTAGTGTATACTTGATACTGATTATATATCTATATACACACATATATACATATATACGCATATATATATATATATATATATATACACACACTCTTTTGGAGTTTCTAAATAATCATTATTTTGAATAGCAAGTATTTTATTCATTTCTTTCCAATTCTTGTGATTTTTTTTCTTTTTCTTTCCTTTTTAGCACTGACTAAAATCTCCAGTATAATATGGACTAGATGAGGTGCTAACAGGCATTCTTATTTTATCCCTGTATCAGAGGAAGATCTTCCATCATTGTGTCACTAAATATAATGACTGTTCCCAAAGTAACTTTTATCTAATTAGGTATGTGTCCCTCTATTTCTGGGTCGTAAGTTTTTTTTTCTTCCCTGCATGTGTTAAGAAACTGTGTAATTATTCTTTTAATATAGTAGCTTATATTAATTGACTTCCAAAGTTAAACCAACTTGGCATTCTTCTAATAAATTCATTGTGTTCTTAATAGCTTATACTTTTGCTGGATTTGATTATTTATTTTTTATAAATTTATTTATTTATTTATTTTTGGCTGCGTTGGGTCTTCATTGCTGCGTGTGGGCTTTCTCTAGTTGGGGCAAGCGGGGGCTACTCTTCGTTGTGGTGCGTGGGCTTCCCATTGCAGTGGCTTCTCTTGTTGCAGAGCATGGGCTCGAGGTGTGTGGGCTCAGTAGTTGTGGCATGTGGGCTCAGTAGTTGTGGCTCGTGGGCTCTAGAGCACAGGCTCAGTAGTTGTGGTACACGGGCTTAGTGGCTCTGTGGCATGTGGGATCTTCCTGGACCAGGGCTCGAACCTGCGTCCCCTGCATTGGCAGGCGGATTCTTAACCACTGCACCACCAGGGAGGTCCCTGGATTTGATTTATTAGTGCATTGTTTAGAATTTTTATGTCTATATTTATGAGAAGAATCAGCCTTTAATTTTCCTTTCTTGTAAAACCTCTGTTATGTTTAGGTATCTGGATTATGATGGTCATAAAATTAGTTAAAGAATTTCCCCTTTTCCCCCTGTTCTTTGAAATACTTTGAAATGCATGTTATTTATCCTTAAATTTATGCTACAATTACTGGTTGAAGTTATCTGAGCCAGAAATTTTCCTAATGGTGGGAAATATTCAGCTTTTCTATTTTTTGTGGCAGTTTCAGTAAGTTTTGTTTTACAAGGAAATTGTGTCCATGCCATATAGTTTTAAGATGTACTGACATAAAATTTTTGATAATAACCTCTTATTTTTTGAATGTCTTCTTTCCTCCTTGCATCTTTGAGCCTTCCATTGGCATCATTTTTATTGTGCTGATAAACACACCCTTGGTCTTCTTTCTTTAGGAGAGAGGACCTGGTTATGATGAATTGTGTTTTCTTTGTCTGAAAATGTCTTTATCTTTTATTTTTGAGGAATATTTTACTGGAAAAAGAAATACAAATTGGCAGTCATCTCTTTCAGTCCGTTGATCACATCATGCCATTGTTCTCTGGTTTCCCTCATTTTGTTGGGAAGTCAGCTTTCAGTTTTATTTTTACTCCTTTGAAAATAATATATTCCCTTTGGACACTTTTTAGATTTTCTTTTTTGTCTTGGTTTCCATCAGTTTTATTATAATATATCTAGTTATGGTTTTATTTGAATTTGTCTTGCTAGAAATTCATATTACTTCTTTAATCTGTGGCTTGATGACTTTCATCAAATTAGGAAAATTATTAGGAATTATCTCTTCAAATATTGCTTCAATCCCCATTACCTCTCTGTGAGGCCCCAAATTCTAGGCTGACCTCCTTTCTGGATCTTAGTTCTATAAATGCTCACTGCCTTGGTAGCTTTCTAATGCCTTTAAATAGATATGGATTTTTTGTTAAGTATTTTATTCATATTTTCTGGTTGTCCTTAGTGGAAGAGTTGCTCTGAATCAACCTGTTCTGTCATTGTTAGAATTCAAGATCTATGGAATACAACTTAAATAGAATCCAAATAAATGGGGTTGGTCAAGTAAAATCCTAAAAAGAACACAATAATTTGTTAGTTTTGTCATCTGTTAAAAATTCTAAATAAAACTTTTGTTCTTGCAATGTTTTTATATGATATACTAATTTCTGTATATTATACTATATATCATGTATTTTACTTAAATGTGTTGTTTTATAGAAAATTTTTAAATGTATTTATTTATTTATGGCTGTGTTGGGTCTTTGTTGCTGCTCACGGGCTTTCTCTAGTTGCAGAGAGCAGGGGCTACTCTTCATTGCAGTGTGCGGGCTTCTCACTGCAGTGGCTTCTCTTGTTGCAGAGCACAGGCTCTAGGCAGGCTTTAGTAGTTGTGGCATGCGGGATCAGTAGTTGTGGCTCGCGGGCTTAGTTGCTCCGTGGCATGTGGGATCTTCCCAGACCAGGGATTGAACCCGTGTCCCCTGCATTGGCAGTCGGACTCCTAACCACTGCACCACCAGGGAAGTCCCAGATGTGTTGTTTTAATATAACCTGTATTGTTTCTATTAGAGGAGTATACTTGTGCTCCTTTAATTTCTCCTAGGGTTTTCTCAGATAAATGTTGCAGTCCAACTATGGGAACTTACAGGGAAAAATCCTTCCTTATTTCTCTCCCTAATAAAGTTATTTGGCTTTGTTTCTAAGCTAACCAAAGAGTATCATCAAAGTATGTAGACTATGAAACTGCAGTTTATTGCTGTGTGTCAAAATGTGATATCATATGGAAGTGATTTTTTTCCAAAAATCTCTTGACTACTACTGAAGTGATAACTAAAATTGACATGAATTCTTATCATGTTTTTATTTCAAATGTGCTTTCAGGGACTTCCCTGGTGGCACAGTGGTTAAGAATCCGCCTGCCAATGCAGGGGACATGGGTTCGAGCCCTGGTCCGGGAAGATCCCACATGCCACGGAGCAACTAAGCCCGTGCGCCCCAACTACTGAGCCTGCGCTCTAGAGCCCGTGAGACACAACTACTGAAGCCCACGCGCCTAGAGCCCGTGCTCCACAATAAGAGAAGCCACAGCAGTGAGAAGCCCACATACCACAATGAAGAGTAGCCCCCGCTCACCGCAACTAGGGCAAGCCTGTATGCGGCAACAAAGACCCAGCACAGCCAAAAATAAATAAACTTATTTTTTTTTAAATGTGTTTTGGGCTTCCCTGGTGGCGCAGTGGTTGGGAGTCCACCTGCCGATGCATGGGACGCGGGTTCGTGCCCCGGTCTGGGAGGATCCCACGTGCCGCGGAGCGGCTGGGCCAGTGAGCCATGGCCGCTGAGCCTGCGCGTCCGGAGCCTGTGCTCCGCAACGAGAGAGGCCACAGCAGTGAGACGCCCGCGTACTGCAAAAAACAAAACAAACAAACCAACAAAATGTGTTTTGCAGTCCTCCTCCTTAGACTCATATGCACCTGCCACTTATATGCTCAAGCATATATGGACTTGTATAACAATTAAATTAAACCATTAAGGATTGGTTTGCTTAAAGGTTAGACAGATGGCCTCAGAATTTGTACAGGGAGGGTAGGGAATTGAGAGCCAGAATTTAATAGCTGCTCATTTCTTTCTCAGGTCCAGACTCTGAACTTATGATTGAGTCACAGGAAGAGAGTGCTGAACTCAAATTAGAAGTGGTGGGCATCAGAGGCTATGGTCTTCCCTGAAATGTTGCAGAAAACAAAGGGCATTTCAACATATCTCCTTAATAAGGGATTGGAACAGCAGAGGAAGATCACGGCAGGTTCCACTCTGATAGGTAAGTTTATTCTACGTGCACATATGGGTGATTCCTTAGTGAATTGTGTCTTCAAAATGTAGTATATTTGCTTCTTTATTTAAAACATAGTGATGGTAGACAGTAATGAGAATATCAGATGAGAAATCAGGACTCAGACTGTCATTCTCTCTTTATTGTTGACACTTTAGTTAAGCTTTCTGTGGCACTTCGCCCCCCACCCCCCGCCCCAAATTGATGATGCTGTCAGTAGGTTAATTTACCAGCTGCTTCTATTCCTGGTAAGTTGAGAACGCTTGTGGAGATTCCCATATCACACAAAGAATAATTGTTAACACTGCTCTCCTAACCTGGGTAATAATAATAATAGTTATTATTATAACTATAATAATAGAAGCTGAGGTCCTTCCTTCATTTATTATTCATTCACCAACTCATTCGATACTCATGTCCTGAGCACTTTTGGTGGTCCAGAGACTCTGTAGCTCCCTGGAACTTCCTCTTACCTAGATCTCTACTCTTGTGCGAAAAAAAAAGTCATCATTCCCTTGATGGTTCTCTAATGCCTACAAGCAGATAATTTTTAAATGTATCCATTCAAACTTTTAGTCCAAAATTTCTAGTTCTTAGCAGGAGATTGATTTTTGACCCCTAAAAAACTGCAGGAAATACTCTGTACTCACTTTGTATCTCTGCAGAGTAGTACAGGACCATAAAAATGATTGTGTGGTTTGAAATCATGCAAAATGATCTTAATAATCAGTGGGGAAAATTATAATTATTCTCTGACCTTTGAAAATTCTTACCAAAATATTAAAACTCTTATTTTCAGTTATAAATGTATAGAGAAGTAAAATAACAATAAAACTAGTGTGTGTAGTACTCCATTATTTAAAACCCAGACAGTGAGAATTAAAGTGTTTCTTTTCTTTTTCAACAACTTAGCAAGAATAGTTTGAATAGTGCTTGCTTTCTTCTTGTCATGTAACTTATGACACAGAATAAGAACCTTTTCTATGCTTTGATGAATTATCACACCCTTTTTCTAAGATTGGATCAGCTTCCAGTGTTTTATCCATTGTTCATTCAGTGTCATGAAACATCTCCAAGAGTTCCTTGGAACTCTTGTGAAGATTTTGTTGCTGGCATCACTCCTTATGGAACAATATCATACTTCTTATCACAACCACTGCCTTTAATTATGTCACTAAGTTCACCTTCCCCGGGTTCCTCTTACTGCATAACGAGAGTCTCTTCAGTGGTTGTGATACCATTCCCACAGTCAACTATTTCTTCTATAAATCTATTTATGTTCTATTTGAATTTCACTTCTAGGGTTATCACTTTTTGTTTCTCTGTTGCACTTACATTTTGTTGCCCAATTCTCTATTTGGATCATCCTTTTAAAAAAATGTCATGTGGGTTTATCATGGGGAAACAAGGAGGCAACAGAACTGGACACTTTGCTGTCTGTGTGTGAACTGAATAATACATGCTCAGTGACTAATCACTGACAGATTTTGAAAGAAGGGACTTGATTTGTCATTAATCATGATATAAAACTGTTCCTTACAGAATGATCTATGGAACTGAAGAGCTAGCGTCTTGGCTTGTACTTTAGGCAATTTCTCACAGTTAATATACTGTGGTAATTGAAATTTGGATCGTGTGATTTCCAGGACTGGTATTTTTTAACTAAATTGGGGTAACTGAAATCTTTGTGTATCAGGACCATGCGAAGGGAAAGTTGTATGTATAATAGAAGCATTTTCTGCTCAGTGAAAACCTCTTACCGTGAGTGAAACTTAGGCTGGCGAAGTCACCATGAAGTGGAGCTTTTCTCAGGATTTTGATCAGGCGTTTCAATAGATGACAAATTCACTTGCTTAACTTTTGTGGCCTGCTGGCGTCTCAGTATTCTAGTTCCTCTTTGCAGAACGAGGGATTCCTTCATTCAAATAACATTTAATGAGGCACTAAGTTTAGAATGCAATATTGGCCAAATAGACTGCGAAACAATTCAGACACTTGACAGTTCACACATGCGGAATGACTTGTGAGTATTAGCGGAATCAAGAGATTTCACTTGACTGACTGTGGACCAAGTCTAAAAGGGAAGCGAGCCAGTTGGAAGATTGTGAATAAAATGAGATGGCGCTGTTGCAGGTGGCGTAACTCTGCAATGAAGCAGAGCATGGTGTTGCTGGACACCAGCTGTGGTGCCACCATGAAGATGAGCCGAACTCAGTTGCCAATGTTTTATTGTTTTCATCTGGTTCATTCATTACTTATAATCACCAAATTATTTTTAATATTTTCACTTAGAATAGTGTTGGAGGGATATCAATTATTATATGAAAGCCAAACAAAATATGTCCCCTGATGTGACATTGTGAAGTTGATGGTATGGCACAGAATAAATAATGTCCTGTAATTCAGGCTGTTACTGTCACTGCTGACTCATTGAATGACAGGAAGAAGCCACTTAAATTTTTTTTATGTTTTGGCTTCTAAGCTGTTTAAGAATAATTATAAGAGCTTACCCACATCACAGAGATCTGGGATTTACGAAGTATTGGTTTTAAAATATTTTGAAATTTTTGGATAAAATGTGTTAAAGTTATTTTAAGCATTGTTACTAAGTTACTACTTGAATCAAACTATTGTAGTAATAGACACTTTCCAAATTTTAGATAGTTTTTAATATTCTGTGCATGCCCAGATGAATCATTTATATATCAATCCAAATTAGGAATTTCACAAGGAGTGGTAATATGGGTAATATGACTTCTAATATTGAGGCAATATAATTGTGCTTTTAAGTGCTTTGTAGAAGGACGTATTAGACTGAATCGTATGAGTACCATTTTTGTAGGTCAAAATGTTAAAGTACTGGGAAATTCACATAGTTTAGCCTAAACTGAGGCCAAAGATTAATTCTATTTCCATTCTTTACCCTAGCTAATTATTTTAATCTCTAAGTCCTACCTAATTTTAAGTTGGGCGTGCTGTAGTCTGCCATTTAAAAGATGTAAGAATGGGCAGGAATATTTTTCTCTATCATCTTCTCCCCTATGTGCATCTCCTACTTGCCTATCTATATGTTAATGCTGATAAGTCCTTTATTTACTGGCTATGTGAAGTTGACCAAGTTATTCAATACCTTTAAACCTTAATTTTCAGCTATAAAATAATAATAGTAAATACTGAATCAGACTGCTATTCAGATTAAAAGAGGCGATATGTGTTAAGTATATAAAATAGTACCTGGCACTTAGTACGTGTTTAACAAATGTCAAGTATTAATTTTATAACTTCAGAGCAGAAATAAAGCATCATTCCTCATGTTTAGTCCTATCTCTACATTTCTGTCTAGTCAGAAAACTTTCTGTTGTCTGGTATGATGTTGGTGTGATTAATAAAATATTCTGATGAAGAAAAATACCATATCTATCATTCAATTGTACATAACAAGTAGGCAGTTAAAATGTTTAATTGACTTAATTTCTCATTTAAGAAAATAGATTGCAGTTGACTTCCAAATTATTCAAAATATAATTTGTTCCTTCCTTACTAAGAAAGTACTTCAGAATGCTGTAAAGCCTGAGGGTCTTTCTTGTAACCATATGTTATGATTGCATTATGGATGTGTAGGTGAGTCAATATTAGTCAATAGAGTCTTGGATAAAGTAGATTGTATTGTGTGGTCTGACTCATCTTTAAGTCTTTAAAAATATTTCTCTCTTTCATTATTGGAAGGCACAGTTTTGTTTTTCTGTTAGTAACCTTTTCTCCATAAGTGATGATCTAATTGGAGTTTCTCGTATTGGAAGTTACTGCTGTAATGCCTTTTCTGCAAATATCAGTGGTACCTATTGGAAGAGCACTGGTATCCATGTTGATCTTGCCCTCTTTGGAAGGCAGTTGTGCCAGAGCTGTCTTGTTTGCCTCCATCTGGTCACACTCAAATTCAATATCCATCTGGCTTCTGACTCTTGGCTCCTTCTCTGCCATTAGTGACCCTGCTTCTCTCTCTGGACTTGATGCTTCTTTCTGGTCTACCTGGCTTTGACTCTTGGCTTTCCCTCAAAGACTTTGGCCTGCCTTTGGACAGGAAGCTCTTCAGAGCACACTGAATATTCTGGTTTCTTCAGAATCTATTTCCTTGGCTCTAATAAGCTGGACCGATAACAGCTAGCTTGACTGGCCAGTGCATTCACTTATGCCAAAGAGCATTGAGAAATGGGGGTGTTCACAAAGGCTCTATCAGAAGCTTTGAGCTCATGCAGAATCATTTCCCTTAACAGCCTTGAATTACCTTTGGGGGAAAACAGACTTTGTAAGTCAAAATAAATGTTTGACATTTTAGGAAAAACATCATTTGAAGTATAGCGTTTTATTTAAAACTCTAGGGTTACATGGCTGTCATCTGTCCGTTTCTCTATTGTGCGTTGCTACCGAATACCACTTTCTTATAGGCATATAAAAAATGCATCTACATACTTCTCCCTCTGCTGTAAAAAACCTGGCCCTAATGACATCTTCTATCAATGTTGATAATTATTAGAGAAGACTTGCTATTTCTGCCACACAGAAGAAAATGCAAGAACACAAACCTCAAAGAGTCAGATTAGAGAGCTTTCATGATATTTGAGGACAGTTTTCCAACAAGCATTCTTGCAGGCATGATTAAATTCTGTGTGATTTTCAAGTATCACCCTAGAAATGAAAAGTTCCTCATTGTTTTATTTATATGTCTGACATAAACACTAACAGTTCCAAATAATAAAATACAATGGAAAGTGTTGACATTTTCAGTTTTCACATAGCACTATTGTTTCTTAAAAAAAAAATAAATAAATTATTGTCTGCACTGGGTCTTTGTTGCTGTGCGCGGGCTTTCTCTAGTTGCAGCGAGCGGGGGCTACTCTTCGTTGTGGTGCATGGGCTTCTCATTGCGGTGGCTTCTCTTGTGGAGCACGGGCTCTAGGCGCACGGGCTTCAGTAGTTGCAGTGCGTGGGCTCAGTAGTTGTGGCTCATGGGCTTAGTTGCTCCGTGGCACGTGGGATCTTCCCAGAACAGGGCTCGAACCCGTGTCCCCTGCATTGGCAGGCAGATTCTTAACCACTGTGCCACTAGGGAAGTCCCAGCAATATTGTTTGAGGCACTTACTTGGAAGTAAAAATTTGCAGAATCTTGACATTTATAAATGAAAGCATTCGGCTGATTGATTTTAATGGTTGAATCGTGAGAGATGCATATTTCAGGAAACTGAAAACTGCTCTTTTTTTCTCTATTATCTGGTTAACATTCCTGTGTGGCCATTTGTTTTAAACACGTCAGCTTTCTTTAATTATTCATTTTAAGCAATCACTGATTGCTGATGTTATTTAAGTGATCCGGGAACATCTGTAGACTAAAGCCAAGGTCAGTGTTTTGAATACGGGAACAAGATTGGAACGTCTTTCCTAAGGTCAAAGACTGACCTGAAACTGGGGGAGGTCATGTTATAGAAGAATCCAAACCAATTATAAGATCAAAGCCAATTGGTACTGGTGCTTGGCAGAAGCTAAAGCGCTTCAGAGATGGCAGAAGCTCAAGCAGTGCATTCAATGGGGAGCTCTGGTGGTGCGTTCTGGGGACCCAGACTCTAGGAAACTAGGCTGTAGGCGAAGTCAATGAAGTTAGAAGAGTGGCTGCAGGAACAGTGGTAGAAGGCAGTCAAATATGATTAGGGAACAGTGAAGGGAATCCCCCTACTGAGGACTCAGAAAAAAACAAATGGTCAAGCCCAGTTTGATGCTTTTTTACTGGGCTGAGTACTAACGTTGTCCCTGGACAAAAATTAGTCCCAGAGAATGGGGCTAAACCTTATGTGGGGAATAAGAATGATAACTTTTCTGTGTTAGAGTGTTACAATTAAAGAAGCCAGACTATTGTAACGTGAGCCTTGTCTGGGATCGTGGCAGTGAAAGAGAAAATACAAAGGTAGACTTGAAATGCGTCATGAGGGAAGAACTGATTGAATATGTGGATTTGTTGGAGGTTGAGAAGGTGCCTGTGAGCTTTTTAAACTTAGTGTGCCTGTGACCAGTTGATAGAAAAAGGATAGGCCAATAGGAGTGGCTCTTTGGTGTGAGGAGGAAGATTAGCTCTACGTTAGGCCTACTGAGTTTAATGTGATTGTGGAAACAGTGATAGAGACAAGTGCGCCGTGTGAGGAAAAACATTGCATGTCCCTCTACTGTGAATGTTCTTTCCTTATCTACATGACCATTTTGCTGGCATCAGTACCATTTCTATAGCTTGCAATCCTGAGTGAACTACTGAGATGATAACGAAGAAGACAAAACATTTAAACTTTCAAAGAATATTTGCCTTTCTTCTTAAAAGTACTAATTAATTTAAAATCAGAAATAAAGGATGTTAAAGTATACAATTTTTTAGCTAGAAAGCCAAATTCAATTAAGTATATTAAAATATTGAGGCTGCAGACAACTCCAGGGTGTATCATTTATATGGCAGTGCGTATGAAAACAGCACACTAGAATTTTACATTACACAGTCTGAGCGGCTATCCTCAATGATGTGAGAAAAAGTGTTCATAAATAAATTTTAAAATAACATTTACAGTTTGAAAGTTAACAAATATAACCAATTAGAAGTAAAATGAAACAAAATATTCTATCCCCATCAAACAAATTTAAAGCTGAAGAACAAACTTAACCACAAATGTGCAAGACTTATATGAAGAAAATTACAAAACTGTAAACAGTCTTAGAAGGATTGGTTAAATGGAGACACATACCGTTTTCCTGGATGGATGCCTTAGAATTATAAAGGTAATAATTATATCTCACATCGGTTTATACATTTAACACAATTCTCATAAAAATCCCAGTGGCATATTATTTTTTTCTGATCTTAACAATAGGGATTCTATAGTTTATCTGAACAAATAAACACATGAGAATAGCATGGGCAAAATTTTAAAAGAAATGTATCGAGAATTATGTAACATTGCCATAGTATTTAATCTTAAACAGATTATAATGTATTAGAAAACTACACTAATTAAAGTGGGTATTGGTTTACATAGTGATAGACAACTGAGTTGAGAAGAATTGAAAGTACAGAACAAATCATAATTTGAATACAAATTTTTCATACTTTGAAGTTAACATTTCAAATCAGGGTTTTAAAATGTTGGACTATCCACTAAGTGATATAGAAGCAACAAGTTAAGTATATAAGGTAATAAATTTAGATGCTTATGTTATCTGAGAGAAATTGCAGATATGTTAAAGATACAGATAAAATTAAGCAATAAAATGCATAGTGAAAATAGTGTTGAAAATGCTATAATTTTGACACGAAGGGGGGGTTTCATTAGGAGGGGACATGACAGTAGACAATAAAAGCCACGAAGAGAATTATAACTTGAATACCTATGTATTAATAATATCTAATTACCTAAAAACATATAAAGTCTACTGGAAAAAATAGAGCATAATGCAGTAGACAGAGAAAGATTTATAATAAAAATTCTTCCTAGTTAATAAGAAAAATATGTATCCTCAAAGCAAAAGATGTGAAAGACATGAAGAGGTAATCCACAAAATGTGAAGACAAAATACAAACATGTAAAAATCCCAAATCATTGTGGTAATCAGAGAAATTGAAATTTGCAGTTATAAGTCAGCATAACCTTAATATTAAAACAAGACAAAGACAAGAAGGGCATATTACAGTCAAATCTCTCTCATGAAAACTGACGTACAAATTCTAAACAAAATATGTTTATAGCTGTTATGGGTTAATTTATTTCCGTTCTCCCTCCCCACCTCCCCCACCCCCACCCACATTCCTGTGTTGACCTCTTAACCCCCAGTACCTCAGAATGTGACCTTATTTGAAGATATGGTCTTTACAGAGGTAATCAAGTTAAAAGCAAGACATTAGAGGGGGCCCTAATCTAATATGACTGATAACGTTATAAAAGGGGGAAATTTGGAGACAAACAAGTATACAGGGAGAGTGCCATGTGAACATACAGACGGATGTCTGCAAGCCAAGGAGAGGGGCCTAGAACATATCCTTCAATCATAGCCCTCAGAAAGAAGAAACCCTGCCAACATCTTGATTTCAGACTTCTAGCCTCCAGAACTGGGAAATAGTAAATTTCTGTTAAGCCACCCAGTTTGAGATACTTTGTTATGGCAGCTTTAGCAAATGAATACAATTGCTAATCTAGCGGTGAAGAAAAAGGGTAATAGATTAAAACAAATAGGACTTATTCTTGGGATGAAAAAGCAATTTACAGCTAAAAATCAAGCAATGTAATACAGTACATTAACAGAAAAAGGGAGAGAAATCATATGATTATAAAATACCTTAGGAAAAAAAAGAAAAAAATATCTTAGTAGATCAGGAATAGTAGGGAATTCCATAATTAGATAAAGAATATCTACAAAAGTTCGATAGCAATCCATATAGTTGATGGCAAAATATTGAAACCTTTCCCCCAGAGATTGGGAATGAGACAGTATGCCTGCTCTCACCGCTTCTATTCAACATAATGAAAGAAGTTTTAACCAGTGTAATAAGTAAAGAAAAAGAAATAGTAGGCATATGGATTAGCATAGAAGAAATAAAAAGGAATATGGGCTGTAATTGAAGAAATAAAACTGGAATAAAAATGAGAAAAACTCAGAAGCATCTACAAACATAATTACTTAGCAACATACAACATATACAAAAATCAATTATATATAGCAGAAGCAAACACATAGAAAATGAAATGTTAAAATATACTACTTACGGGCTTCCCTGGTGGCGCAGTGGTTAAGAGTCCGCCCGCCGATGCAGGGGACACGGGTTCGTGCCCTGGTCCGGGAAGATCCTACATGCCGCGGAGCGGCTGGGCCCGTGAGCCATGGCCGCTGATCCTGCGCGTCCGGAGCCTGTGCTCCACAACGGGAGAAGCCACAACAGTGAGAGGCCCGCGTACCGCAAAATAAATAAATAAATAAAAAAAATAAAATAAAATAAAATATACTACTTACAATAGCATAAAATACCCAGGAGTAAACTTAACAAAATATGCCAAAATGTGTGCAACTATGTACAATATAAACTACAAAACATTCTCAAAATAAAGACCCAAATAAATGGAGGGATTATACCACATTTATCGGTTGGAAAATGCAGTGTCCAGAGATGGCAGTTTTCCCAGGTTTTCCCTGTGGACTCAATGTAATCATAGTCAGAACCATAGCAGATTATTTCTTTACTTTTGGAGAAACTAAAAAACTGATTCTAAAATGTATATGGACATCAGTGGGCCAAAAAATAGGCCAAGGCAATCTTTAGGGAGAACTAAGATGGAAGATGTTCACCTGAGATATCAAGTCCTACTATAAAGCTGTGATGATTAAAAGTCTGGTGTTGGTACATGGCAGACAGACTGATCAATGAACTACAATAGCTCAGAAACAGTCCCACACACATATGATTGTGTGATTTATGACATTATGGTGCATTGGCAAAGGAACAGTTTACTAGCTGGTGTTGGGTATATTTGTTATATACATACTGAAAAAGGCCTATCTGTACTCTACCTCACAGTATGTAAAATTAATTCCAGATTGATTTCAGTACTAATTACAAAATTAAAGCCACCATAATGTTAGAGGGAAACAGAAAATATCTTCATGATTCTGGAGTAGGCAGAGATTTTCGGAACAGAATATGAAAAACATTACTCATAAAGGAAAGAAAAATGACAAATTAGAGTATACTAGAATTAGGAACTTTTGTTCATTGAAGGACACCAGTAAGAAAGTGAAAAAGCAACCCAGAGACTATAATAAAATACGTTCAAGATCTATATCCAAGAGAGACTTGTTTCCACATTACAGACAGATTCCTGCAAATCAGTTAAAAGCTGTACCATAACAGAAAAAATGGGGAAAAAGTTGAATGGGCACATGACAAAAGAGGACATCCAAAAGGCTAAGAAATATATGAAAAGGCACTAAAATATCACCAGGCATTGGAAAAAAAAAAAAAGGACAGGGAACAAACAACAGATTTTGCTTTCCCAGAAGCCTTTGCGCAAAACTACTATTTATATCTCATTGGCTAGAACTGTATCACTTGGTCAACCCTAGTTGCAAGAGAGGATGATGAAGGAGTACGTGGCTTCTCTAATTTCTCTTGTGTTACTGGCCAAAGAGGAGGAGTTAGGATATTAGTGGTGAATTGCGTGTGTCACAGTGTGTGATCGAGTCAAGTGAAACGTGTAAGAGCTGTACTGAATACACAGGTCTGGAGTGCAACAGAGAGGTCAGGCTGCACATAGAAAGTGAGGTTCATAATTATGCAGAGGCCATTTCAAAGCTAGCCTATGGATATAATCACTAAAGAACGTACAGTGAGTAGAGACGTTAAGATAGAATCCTGGTGTAGACAGAAATTTACCAGTCTGTCAGAACAAGAGAGGGAATCACAAAGGAGTGTGAAGGACTGCAGGAGAAAAGTCAAGTGAGAGTAGTGTTTGGGGAGCAAAGGGAAGTGAGTTGCAGGGAGAAATTAGGCAAAAGTTCAAATACTAATGCTGGATCTGAATAGGCAAACTCTGAAAGAGTTCTCTTTAAAGCCAAGAACAGGCGGAAGTGTTAATTTAGGCTAATCAGAGAATACTTAGTAAGTTGAGGGCATTTTCACTTCAGTTCTCTACGTATTTTATGTCAAGTGTATGGGATTTTGGGGCTTAGCAGGATTCGAAGGTATTTATTCAGATGATAATAGTTGGTACAAATTTCATAGTTTAACACCATCCACGACAGTTACACTGTCCGGTCATGGATCCTAGGGTTGAGTGACACATTTTAAGCTCGTAATGGTCACCTGTGCAATTCAAGACAAAGTGGAGACTTTCTAAACGTGTGGTCTCAGTGCTGCCATATTAGCCTAATGGGAACTGGGATTGATATTGGCATGGTTCTCCTTGTCTTCACTGAAGGTGATGATAGTTTCTTTCTCCCGTTTCCTCATAGCCATAAAGAGACTCTGCGTATGGACTAATGGCCTTGCTCCTGCAGTGCTGAGTATAGATGGGAAAAAAATCAGTCATTTGTCTTGTAGCACACTCATCAATCCATTCCCATATCCCTGCTAACAGTACTGATTTTCAAGTGTACTGTAAACTACCTAAGTAGAAATGGAAAAAAAAAAAATGTTGGTTGAACAAAATTGTTACTTTTAATGAGATTTTGTGCTATTGATGATGTCATTAAAAAAAAACTTCCTGTGGCTTTGGATTAAATTAACAAGTTTACAAATACTATAAAGCTAATTCCTAGCAGAGAGGGAAATCAACAAGGTGGACATTGAATATTCTTTTCCAAATATATTGAGGAAAAAGGGGTCTATGAGCTAATATGTCTCAAAGAGAATTTTCCACTTCGTTGTGTTGTGTTTTAAGTGGTGTTTCATTTTAGGTTGACTTCTTTTTGTTATCAAAGTTGTAACCTTCCTCTTCCAAGTTATCAGATGGTATATGCTTGGCGAATATAAAATGATTATTAAAACTGAGGAATTGAAATGGAGAATGGCATTTCTAAGAGCATATAAAAGTTTGCAGACTGTCGTCTCTCGGTCTCCTGTCGGCCTGATGGAGGAGGAGGAGGAGGAAGCGAGGGCACCAACGAGGCCGGCAGAGGCGCCCCCGTTACACCCCCTGCCCCCGGGGCGCTGCCGGCCCTCTGCGGCACCAGTCGCCTGGCGCACCGGCTCTTGGTGCAGTTGCTGATATGCTTCCTTGGTTTCGGCAGCTATTTTTGCTATGATAATCCCGCTGCCCTTCAGACTCAGGTTAAACGGGATATGCAGGTGAATACCACGAAATTCATGCTGCCGTATGCCTGGTATTCTTGGCCCAATGTAGTTTTGTGTTTCTTTGGTGGCTTTTTGGTAGACCGCGTATTTGGAATACGATGGGGCACCATTATTTTTAGTTGCTTTGTTTGCGTTGGACAGGTTGGTTTTGCTCTGGGTGGAATATTTCGTGCTTTTTGGCTGATGGAATTTGGAAGGTTTGTGTTTGGGATTGGTGGGGAGTCCTTAGCAGTTGCCCGGAATACATACGCTGTGAGTTGGTTTAAAGGCAAAGAATTAAACTTGGTGTTTGGACTCCACCTTAGCATGGCTAGAACTGGAAGTACAGTAAACATGAACCTCATGGGATGGCTGTATTCTAAGGTTGAAGCTTCATTGGGTTCTGCTGGTCACACAACCCTTGGGGTCACACTTATGATCGGGGGTGTAACGTGTCTTCTTTCACTAGTCTGTGCCTTGGCCCTCGCTTACTCGGATCAGAGAGCAGAACGAATCCTTCGTAAAGAGCAAGGAAAACCAGGTGAAGTTATCAAGTTAACTGATGTGAAGGACCCCTCCTTCCCCCTGCGGCTCATATTCATCATCTTTGTCGGCTATTGTGTTGCTGTGTTCCCGTTCACTGGACTTGGGAAAGTTTTCTTTACAGAGGAATTTGGCTTTTCCTCCCAGGCAGCGAGTGCTGTTAACAGTATTGTGTATGTAATATCAGCTCCCATGTCCCCAATATTTGGGCTTCTGGTGGATAAAACAGGAAAGAACATCATCTGGGTTCTGTGTGCAGTGGTGACCACTCTTGCTTCCCATATGATGCTGGCCTTCAGGCTGTGGAACCCTTGGATTGCTATGTGTCTCCTGGGACTCTCTACTCATTGCCTGCCTGTGCATTGTGGCCAGTGGTGGCGTTTGTAGTTCCCAGACATCAACTGGGAGCTGCATACGGCTTCATGCAGTCCATTCAGAATCTTGGGTTGGCAGTCATTTCCATCATTGCTGGCATGATATTGGATACTTGGGGATATCTGTTTTTAGAAGTTTTCTTCATTGCCTGTGTTTCTTTCTCACTTTTATCTGTGGTCTTACTCTACTTGGTGAATCGTGGCCAAGGAGGGAACCTAAATTATTCTGCAAGACAAAGGGAAGAAATAAAAAACTTTCTCATGCAGAGTGAGAAGTTTAAATGACTGTGTCATGAGAATGGGCTACACACATCATTGGTTTGAAAACCTCCAATTTTTTTTTCTTTTAATTTAGAGTTTAGTCGTTAGGAAAAATAATGGTCTGGAGAATTATTATATTTATATTTTGAATATATCTATTTTAAAGTATAACTGTGAGGACTGTTGTAGCCTGTGTCTTTTGTATTTCTGAAGAATTCTGCTTTGGAATAGGCTCATCAATGATGAAGTTTTGAAAATTGCATCTGCTACATGCAGGTGATTTTGAGTAAGGGCAGTAAATAATGGAAATCTTTAGATCTTGTATTGAGATAATTTTCACAAAGTGTATCTTAGGGATATGGCCTTTAATCTTAAAGCAAAAAAAAAAGCTTTTGAAGGATTAGAAAGGATATTTTATATAGAATAAACAATAGCATTTTAATAGGCATTCCCTTTTGTAATAGGGAATGTTTGAAAGATATTTTTATGAAGTCTCATTTCCACAAATAGCAGATTGTGTTCTGCTCTCTTTAGTTACCAGAGGTTGCTGAGCAGTGACCCTTTTGAGCTTCTTTATTTCTCTGTTAATGAGGACCCTAATCCCTTAGGGACATAATTTTGTGGTACAAACTTTCTGTACGGTTTTTCTTATAGTCCAATTAATTACTAAAAAACGTCCTGTAAATTATGATAATTGCTTATCTACAAGGTTAAATAAAAACACTGCAAGAGGAGAAAAAAAGAAAAACTTTGCAGAAATCTAGTCTGCCATCTCCATGCCCAAAAATTTAGTTCCTCTTTCCTGTTTCTTTTAGTAAAACACTGTAGTTTTATTTCCTTGTGTATTCTGCCTGCCCCTAGGAATTAAGTTTTTAACATATTCTATTTAAATTAATATTTGTGATTTTTGACAAATAAAAATTTCTCACAATTAAGACGTCTCCTTCTACATACAGATTCCCTAGACATTGCTACAGCCTGGAACCAGAAAGACAAGATTGAGTCTCCACGGTTGTTTACAAATTGCATTATGGCATTGGCTTTTGGATGACTGGATGAATATATTTTTATTTTGGACTTGATTTATTTTTCAATATGGAGACCTAGTCAAACATATGTTTCAGGGTCTTCGTTGCCAGTATTGAGGCTTCCTATTGGGATGACACAACTTGGAGAAGTAGCATGCCCCAGAAATTGTACACTTACGATTCCTCTGGCGGCAGTATCAGCTTCCCACTTTATAGAGCCATTTAATTGATGTATTCCATCCTCCTTTCCTCGCATTTCATCAGTTTGTGTTTAGATGTATGTAAATGACACGTCATTTCTGAGCAGTTCTCAGGGAATTGAACATGGCTTTGCTCTTCAGATTCCTTAAGAGATTCCTTCTTTCCCTTCCATTCTTCTTTTCTTCCTTCCTCCATCTCTCCCTCTCTACTTTCCATCTTTACTTCCTTATTTTGTCCTTCCTTTGACAAAGATTTACTAAATGTCTACTATGGGCACTGAGCTCAAAAGCAAAAAAAATATGCAAGCACAGGCTCGGGCTGAAGGCACTTAGAGTCTGACTGCTTTCTTCCACAGGTGCCTGAGGCTTACACAATAAAAGTCTCAGGAAATCCAACTGGATTCGTTTAGCAGATTCTTTACTTGTGGTTGAGATTTTGAAAATCTGGAGGACCATGTTCAAAGTCCTTCATAGCTTTCCGAAGCATTTTTGGAAGGATACATTTATGTGCCCTAGTCCTAATTAGTGTGTTTTCCTGCATTTTTGTCTCACAATTACACTGTGCCTCTTTTTCTCATCATTGTGTCTTGGCAAGGGATGAGTGGAAAAACGTGAAGATTAAACATTCTCTCTAGAAGAGTTTTATTTGTCTATTCATAGTCTAAGATTTTTTTTTATTAATGATCTAGAAGTACATGAGTAAATTTGATGATGTTAATTCTGTGCTTATATGAAGATCTCCTAACATCAAAATAGATTTTTGTAGCTATGTCTCAGCTTTAGTGAGATGGAGTTCAGTGATGTTGCCAAAGAGCTGATTGATTAATTTGATAAAGTCTAATGGTTTTTGTCTTTGCAAAATTTAGGTTTGCCTGTCAATTGTGCTTATTTTTCCCTCAGAAATTTGAAATGGCAGCTGAATGTTTTATCAGGTTTCTTAAGGGCTTTTTATTTCTGGGATAGCTGCTGGGCCATCTAACTAGAAAGAGAACTACCATTTGGCAAGATGGTCACTGCATGAGGTTAGGGAGTTTGAAAGTTCTTTTCTCACTTTGCTCCAGGCAATTTTGCAATCGTAATAGATTCTTACCCTTTTAACATGCTGTTCATCTTCAAAAAACATACTGCTAATGTCTTAATAGCTTCGTTTGACCCAGGAAGGGATATTTTGTTGTCTGAGAATATAGTCATGGGGCAAGTGGTCTTTGCTGGGCCACAGGAGTGGATGAGCAGTAGGCTTGCCCACTGTCCCACTCATCTATAGTTCAGAAACCAGCCATCTTCTCCTGCCATGCTGTTTAGATTTGGATTCACTGGTTAGCCTGAAGCTCACAGAGCTAGTCAGAAGTCAGTAGAAGGGGGATTTTCTTCTACTTTTCTTTTTAAAAAATCTGTACACTCTCTGGTCTTTCTCACATAACAGTATGGATGACAGTGAAAAGAATATCTATTTTACTTTATTTCTCTCGCACTGATCACTTTCAGATGTCAAAGTCTGTTTCATCTTGTTTTAACTTCAGGATTTTCCATTTTCTTCTGAGTTTATCTTATTCTTATTTTTAAATAATAAATGTATATCCTATCAGTGTTCTAAGGAATATTAAGATATTTCCTTCACAAATCATAAGTATCCCAGTGAATTAAAATAGTCATTGTGACCAATAACCTAGATTACTTTTGCAAAGAAATTAGTAGCTATTAGAAAATTATAGTATTATATGATAAAATGGAAGTTATATTTAGAAATGTTTAGGCACCATTAGATTCCTCATCAGTTTCAAGAATGAACATATTTTCTGTACTACACATAATATTTACATCTCCCTTTTTAACAATAATCACTTTCTTTTTAAATTAATGGTGTAAAATTAAAAGTAAATGTAGAGAAGTAACAACAAAGTAAAACTCCCTTAAAACATGCAGAAGAGCAAAAACAACTTAAAACCTCATTGAGATAAATGTTCAAGCATGAAAATAATTGTTTAAAATAAAATGTTATCTGTGCCTCTTATGTTAATGATGTTAATTTTTTAATAAATTATACATGGTCAAAATTAGAGAAGTACAAAAAAGAAATGAACTCATCCAAAATACAAAGCAGAAATAATTTTCTTAATAAATGGAATGAAACTATAGTGTAATTAATTTTTTCATTCCAAATATCTTATTAATAGATATGGAGAGAAGGATATCTGGAAGAATAGCGAAAATTCTTACAAAAATAGGATTATACTGTGCATGCAAATTTCAAATAAAATCATTAAATTTTATTTGAATTCAACAGGAGGAATAAGAGAGGTGCAGGTGTTTGCTAAACTTCATTCCTCAGAGGTAATGACTTCCCCCCACCAACTTTATTTAGATATAATTGACATATAACATTGTGTAAGTTTAGGATGTACAACATGTTGATTTGATGTGCTTATGTATTGCAAACTGATTACCATGATAGGTTATCTAACACCTGCATGATGTCACATAATTACCGTTTATTTTTTAAGGTTAGAACATTTAAGATTTATGAGATTAGCAACTTTCAAGTACATACTACAGTATTATTAACTATAATCACCCTGTTGTAATATTAGATCCCCAGAACTTATTCATCTTATAACTGGAAGTTTGTACCCCTTTGACCAACATCTCTTCATTTCCCACACCCCACCCCTGGTAGTCACCAATCTACTCTCTGTTTCTATGAGTTCGGCTCTTTTAGATTCCACATATAAGTGATATCATACGGTATTTGTCTTTCTCTGTCTGACTTATTTCACTTAGCATAATGCCCTAAAGGTCCATCCACGTTGTCCCAAACCAGAGGTAATGACTTTTGACTGTTTTTAATACTTCAGGATATTGCCTACTAACTCTAAAGGATGCATTAGCTTATCTCTTTGCTTTGGGGTTTATCATCATTAGGCAATATGCATTGGCTCCAAGTTATGAAAGAGGATTAGCTTCCTTATGCCATATATCACTCTCCTATATTTGGGTTTGTTAAAAATCAATTTTTTGATTACTGATATTATACTTTTACTAATCTCCATAAGCATATGTCTCCTTCTTCATCAACTTGAGAAAGTATCTCTTGACTTCCCACCACGTAAAACAAGGAACTTAGACCTTCTATTTCCCTCCAGCTCTACTTCCCTCTTTCACCTCTCACTTTCTATCAGTCATAATATTACTTTTATATTGTCAAGGTATATAATATGTACCTTCTGGTTAAGTGCTTCATGCTATGGGTTGATTCTGATTAAAAAAAATTTCAAAACTCATAAAATACATTAACAGAATCAAGGAGTATGGCTTCCGAGGTAGCTCTGGTCACGGCCATTCCAGTGAGGAGGGAGGATGAACGAATAGAGCAAACTTATGTCTTCTTTGGTACAAGTTCCTATGACTTCTGTCCATATTTCACTGGGAAGAATTTAGTGGCATGGTCATACCTAACTGCAACAAGGGTTGGGATGAGTGATGGTCTGAAGTATCTGGTTTGTATCTCATTTTGCCTGAGCACACGTATATGTGTAGGATCAATGCCCAGAGGTGGAGATGTTCAGTAAAGCAGCCTATGTATTTCTCAATTAGATAGGTATTGCCGAATTGCCCTGCATAGGGGTTCTCCCAGTTGAAATTCTTACTCACAGTGTGTGAGAATGCCCATTTCACTATATCTTCAAAACAGAGAGGCTTACAAAATTTTGGATTTTTGCCATTTGAAAGATGAAAAATGGTATTTCAGTGTCATTTAAATTTGTATTTCTTCTATTTTGAGTGACGGTCAGCATACTTTATGTATTGAATATCCATTTGAATTTCTTTTTCTCTGAACTGCTTGTTCACATCTTCTGCCTACCTTTTTCTTTAATATAAATTTATTTTATTTATTTTTGGCTGCATTGGGTCTTTATTGCTGTGCGTGGGCTTTCTCTAGTTGCGGCGAGCGGGGGGCTACTCTTCGTTGTGGTGCACGGGCTTCTCATTGGGGTGGCTTCTCTTGTTGCATGCAGAGCATGGGCTCTAGGCACGTGGGCTTCAGTAGTTGTGGCACACGGGCTCAGTAGTTGTGGCTCGTGGGCTCTAGAGCACAGGCTCAGTAGTTGTGGCTCATGGGCTTATTTGCTCCGTGGCATGTGGGATCTTGCAGGACCAGGGCTCAAACCCATGTCCCCTGCATTGGCAGGCAGATTCTTAACCACTGCACCACCAGGGAAGCCCCCGCCTACCTTTCTTAATAATAGGCTACTGGTATTTTTGCTTAGTTGTAGGACCAATGAGTACTATGGAGTGTTTGTCAGCAGTGAACAAGAAACTAACATACTTATTGACTTAAATGAAGGCCAACCCATTTGAAGCAAGCCATTTTTTTTTTTTAAAGATAGAATTTTCCCTGGCATATTTGGACTTTTAAATTTTATTTTCAATGAGGCACAAACCTGGGGAGCAGGGGGTCCACATTTCTACACAGAACTTGCCCAAGGTAGGAGCTAGCTTTGCCTTTAATTCTGTTTCACCTTAAATTTTGTTTCACAAATGAAACACCTTTGATGCTCCGCCTCTATGTTTGGAATGAAGACAAGAAAAACTAAAAATACATTGAAAAAAGCTTCCCATTTTCTATTAAGGAGAATCTAGAGCTGGTATGGGAACAAAAGGAAATGACTTTAAATACCAGCAAACTGATACTTTCCCCAAATTTAGAAAATAATATCCATTAGGGTCCAACAGAAGTCAGAACTAATGTGTAATCATTAGTGGAAAAGAATTGGTAAATTGCAGTCTGTTGAAAGCTCCAAAATTTGTAACTTTAGACAGGACAATTTTTAAGTCATTTATTATACAATTATAAATCAGTGTTATCTGGAAAACCCCTAAAATTTATAAAGATTATTTTAATGACATAAAATGAATTGAGGGGAAAGAAGTGATATTAAAGAGCAAAGTTATTTAAAAATTGACATGTCTACAAAACTCATTCCTGTATCTTCAATCTGTTTCATTATCTTAACTCAGTGTAGTATAGTGTGCGGTTTTATTAGGTAAATTATTTCTTTATGCTGTATATTTTACAAATGAATAGGCAATTTCCTTTCATTGGCAACTATTATATCCTACATCAGTGATGTACGATTTTTGAGGACTATATGCACTAATAATAGTGTGAAGAAAACTGGTGAGTGGACTTCTAAACACTATCTAGATTGCTAGACAGATTGCTACTATCTATTGACAGAATGGAGACACTGGTACCAGTAAGTGCTTCCAGTTAATATAAAATAGTAATAAGATCATAGAAATAATGAAATATTATTGATATAAATAGTAAGTACAATTAATATTGTACAAATGAAATTGTTTTGTGATCAAATGACAGCACTAAATGGTTAAGTCAGAAATTAGCAGATGTGGAAGAATGCAGACATTGAGCTTAATTTAAAAGTAATGGTTATGGGAGTTACAAGCATTATTAAAATTTTGGGAGGAGAAGGTCAAGATGGCAGACTAGGAGGAGGCGGAATTTGTGTCTCCACACAACTAGGGCACCTATCAGGCACCGGTGGGGGACCACAGACACCTAAGGGGATAGGAGGAACCCCTGGTGACCAGGTAGGACGTGGGGCATGGGGAGGAGTGAGGGGGGAGGAGAAGCGGAAGCAGGATGGGACTGGCGCCCCGAGGGGAGGCTGGGGGAGGGGAAGGGATCCCATGACCGAAGGGGAAAACTGGGGGGCCACTGGGAGGGCAGAGGATCAAAAGGGAGAGTGGCCAGGTTTCCCCTGCCCTCTTGGGCCCCCAGGAGCCTGCTGAGATCCCAGCGCTGATCCTCTGTCCACCGAGGCCCCCTGCAGCCATGCGGATCCTGAGGGACTGGGAGGGAGGGAAGGGGGAGCAAAAGTAAAGGCCGGACCTCCGGGACGACACCCCTGAGGGGTGGCTGGGGGGAGGGGAGGAGTTCCTACACCCACCAGGACCCACCCACGGTTAGGGGTCCAGCGGCGACGGGGGAGACCCTGGGGGAAACGCGCGGGGACGCGGAGGAAAAGAAACGAATGCGGCCAGTGCTTTCCCTGTCCACTTAGGCACCAGGGAGCCTGCTGGGCTCCCCAGCCTAATCCTCTGCACCCAGAACCTCCCTCCTACTGCGCAGAGCCCAAGCCCCACTTCTACACTCCCACCCAGGGCCCTACCTCTACACTCGGAGACCCCCTCCAATGCACTGGGCCTAAACCCCACCCACACACCCTCACTCAGGGCCCTACCTCCAAATTCCGGAACTCCACACTCCGCTGTCCCGGCCCACTGACTCACTTCTCGTGTGCCTGGCTGTCGGAGGGCATGGCCGAGCCCTTGTCCCCGTGGGTGTGCGTGCTGCTCTGTGCCGCTGCCACTGGGGACCCCACACCTGTCAGGCGGCACCACGGGCCACGCTCCTGGTCGCCATAGCTACCCCGTGCCCTGGGCTTCACTGCCCTGAGCCCCGCAAGGGCATCGCAGGCATCGTCCGTGCGGGGGAGCTCCAGACGGCCCGGAGGCAGCCTTTTGAACGTGCTACCTCTCCTCTTCCAGGTGGGTCCTGAGCCTAGGCTCTGCGCCACACACAAACGTCACCCGTCCCGCCCCACCCTAAACACTGCCCCTGCCTAAGTGCCACCTCCGCTTAAACTCTGCCCCCCCATAGCCAAGGTTTTCTTTTTTCTTTTTTCCTCTTTTAGATTGGGGTTCAGTTTTACCTTGCTGTCGATTCATTGTTGTTGATTCATTTATATTTTTTCAAATCTTTTATTTTTCTAATTTTATTTTATTCTTTATACTTTGTTATTGTTCTGCTCCTTTTGGCTTGTTACCATTTTTTTCCCTTTTTTCTGTTGTTTTGTTTTACTTTATTGCAGTTGTTTCAATTATACTTTTATTTTTTCTAATATATTTTTTATCTTTTTAATTTTATTTTGTTTTTTATTGTGTGTTGTTGTATTGTTCCTTTTTTTTTTTTTGCCTCACCACATGGCTTGTGAGTTCTTGGTTCCCAGGCCGGAGGTTGGGACTGAGCTCCTGTGGTGGGAGCTCCGAGTCCAAACCACTGGACTAACACAGAACCTCAGACCCCAGGGAATATTAATCGGAGTGAGGCCTCCTGGAGGTCCTCATCTCGGCACCAAGACCTCACTCTATCCAGCTGGCTGCAAACTCCAGTGCTGGACGCCTCAGGCCAAACAACCAGTAAGACAGGAATACACCACCACCCATCAAAAAAAAAAAAAAAAAAAGAAATGACAAAAACAATTACTTACAGATGAAGGAGCAAGGTAAAAACCTACAAGACCAAATAAATGAAGACAAAATAGGCAACCTACCTGAAAAAGAATTCAGAGTAACGATAGTAAACATGATCCAAAATCTCAGAAACAGAATGGAAAAAATACAAGAAACAATTAACAAGGATCTAGAAGAACTAAAGAGCAAACAAACAGTGATGACCAACACAATAACTGAAATTAAAAATACTCTAGAAGGAATCAATAGCAGAATAACGGAGGCAGAAGAACGGATCAGTGACCTGGAAGATAAAATAGTGGAAATAACTGCCATAGAGCAGAATAAAGAAGAAAGAATGAAAAGAATTGAGGACAGTTTCAGAGACCTCTGGGACAACACTAAACTCACCAACATTCGAATTATATGGGTCCCAGAAGAAGAAGAGAGAAACAAACGGTCTGAGAAAAATTTGAACAGATTAGAGTCAAAAACTTCCCTAACATGGAAAAGGAAATAGTCAATCAAGTCCAGGAAGTGCAGACAGTCCCATACAGGATAAATCCAAAAAGAAACACGCCGAGACACATAGTAATCAAACTATCAAAAATTAAATACAAAAAAAATATTAAAAGCAAGCAGCTAGGGAAAAGCAACAAATAACATACAAGGGAATCCCCATAAGGTTCACAGCTGATCTTTCAGCAGAAACTCTGCAAGCCAGAAGGGAGTGGGAGGACATATTTAAAATGATGAAAGGGGGCTTCTGTGGTGGCGCAGTGGTTAAGAATCCGCCTGCCAATGCAGGGGACATGGGTTCGAGCCCTGGTCTGGGAAGATCCCACATTCCGTGGAGCAACTAAGCCCGTGTGCCACAACTACTGAGCCTGTGCTCTAGAGCCCATGAGCCACAACTACTGAGCCCTCGTGCCACAACTATTGAAGCTTGCACGTTGCAACTACTGAAACCCATGCGCCTAGAGCCTGTGCTCTGCAACAGGAGAAGCCACCACAATGAGAAGCCTGTGCACCGCAACGAAGAGTAGCCCCTGCTCACCGCAACTAGAGTAAGCCAGTGCCCAGCAATGAAGATTCAACACAGCCAAAAATAAAAAATAAATTAAAAAAAAATGATGAAAGGGAAAAACCTACAACCAAGATTACTCTACCCAGCAGGGATCTCATTCAGATTCGATGGAGAAATTAAAAGCTTTACAGACAAGCAAAAGTTAAGAGAATTCAGCACCACCAAACCAGCTTTCCAACAAATGCTAAAGGAACTTCTCTAAGCAGGAAACACAAGAGAAGAAAACGACCCACTAAACCAAACCCAAATCAATTAAGGAAATAGTAACAGGAACATATATATCAATAATCACCTTAAATGTAAATGGATTAAATGCTCCAACCAAAGGACAAAGATAGGCTGAATGGATACAAAAACAAGACCCCTATATATGCTGTCTACAGGAAACCCACTTCAGACCTAGGGACACATACAGACAAAGTGAGGGGATGGAAAAAGATATTCCATGCAAGTGGAAATCACAAGAAAGCTGGAGTAGCAATACTCGTATCAGATAAAATAGACTTTAAAATAAAGACAGTTACAAGAGATAAGGAAGGACACTACATAATGATCAGGGATCAATCCAAGAAGAAAACATAACAATTATAAATATTTATGTACCCACCATAGGAGCACCTCAATACATAAAGCAAATGCTAACAGCCATAAAAGGAGAAATCGACAGTAAACAATAAGAGTGGGGGACTTTAACACCCCACTTACACCAATAGATCATCCAGACAAAAAACAACTAAGGAAACACAAGCTTTAAATGACACAATAGACCAGATAGACTTAATTGATAATTTTAGGACATTCCACCTGAAAGCGGAAGAATACACTTTCTTCTCAAGTGCACATGGAATGTTCTCCAGAATAGATCACACCTTGGGTCACAAATCAAGCCTTGGAAAATTTAAGAACACTGAAATCATATCAAGCATCTTTTCCGACCACTACACTATGAGATGAGAAACCAGTTACAGGAAAAAAAAAACAGTACATGGAGACTAAAGAGTGCGCTGCTGAATAATCAAGAGATCACTGAAGAAATCAAAGAGGAAATAAAAAAATACCTAGAAATAAATGACAATGAAAACACGACGACCCAAAACCTCTATGGGATGCAGCAAGCAGTTCTAAGAGGGAAGTTTATAGCAATACAACCCTACCTCAAGAAACATCTCAAATAAACAAACTAACCTTACACCAAAAGCAGTTAGAGAAAGAAGAACAAAAAAAACCCAAAGTTAGCAGAAGGAAAGAAATCATAAAGATCAGATCAGAAATAAATGAAAAAGAAATGAAGGAAACAGTAGCAAAGGTCAGTAAAACTAAAAGCTGGTTCTTTGAGAAGTTGAACAAAATTGATAAACCATTAGCCAGACTCATCAAGAAAAAAAGGGAGAAGACTCAAATCAACAGAATTAGAAATGAAAAATGAGAAGTAACAACTGACACTGCAGAAATACAAAGGATCATGAGAAATTACTACAAGCAACTATGTGCCAATGAAATGGACAGCCTGGAAGAAATGGACAAATTCTTAGAAACGCACAACCTGCCAAGACTGAACCCGGAAGAAAGAGAAAATATAAACAAACCAATCACAAGCACTGAAATTGAGACTGTGATTAAAACTCTTCCAACAAACAAAAGCTCAGGACCAGATGGCTTCACAGATGAATTCTATCAAACATTTAGAGAAGAGCTAACACATATCCTTCTCAAACTCTTCCAAAATATAGCAGAGGGAGGAACACTCCCAAACTCATTCTACGAGCCCACCATCACCCTGATACCAAAACCAGACAAAGATGTCACAAAAAAGGAAAACTATAGGGCAATATCACTGATGAACATAGATGCAAAAATCCTCAACAAAATACTAGCAAACAGAATCCAACAGCACACTGAAAGGACCATACACCATGATCAAGTGGGGTTTTTCCCAGGAATGCAAGGATTCTTCAATAGACGCAAATCAATCAATGTGATAAACCATATTAACAAATTAGAGGAGAAAAACCATATATTAATCTCAATAGACGCAGAAAAAGCTTTTGACAAAATTCAACACCCATTTATGATAAAATCCCTCCAGAAAGTAGGCATAGAGGGTATTTACCTCAACATAATAAAGGCCATATATGACAAACCCAGAGCCAACATTGTTCTCAATGGTGAAAAACTGAAACCATTTCCACTAAGATCAGGACCAAGACAAGGTTTTCTACTCTCACTACTGTTATTCAACATAGTTTTGGAAGTTTTAGCCACAGTAGTCAGAGAAGAAAAAGAAATAAAAGGAATCCAAATTAGAAAAGAAGAAGTAAAGCTGTCACTGTTTGCAGATGACGTGATACTATACATAGAGAATCTTAAAGATGCTACCAGAAAACTACTAGAGCTAATCAATGAATTTGGTAAAGTAGCAGGATACGAAATTAACGCACAGAAATCTCTTCCATTCCTATACACTAATGATGAAAAATCTGAAAGTGAAGTTAAGAAAACACTCCCATTCACCATTGCAACAAAAAGAATAAAATATCTAGGAATAAACCTACCTAAGGAGACAAAAGACCTGTATGCAGAAAATTATAAGACACTGATGAAAGAAATTAAAGACGATACAAATAGATGGAAAGATATACCATGTTCTTGGATTGGAAGAATCAACATTGTGGAAATGGCTCTACTACCCAAAGCAATTTACAGATTCAGTGCAATCCCTATCAAAGTACCAATGGCATTTTTCACAGAAGTAGAACAAAAAATTTCACAATTTGTATGGAAACACAAAAGACCCGAATAGCCAAAGCAATCTTGATAAAGAAAAAGGGAGCTGGAGGAATCAGGCTCCCTGACTTCAGACTATACTACAAAGCTACAGTAATCAAGACAGTATGGTACTGGCACAAAAACAGAACGATAGATCAGTGGAACAGGATAGAAAGCCCAGAGTTAAACCCACGCACATATGGACATCTTATTTTTGATAAAGGAGGCAAGAATATACAATGGAGAAAAGACAGCCTCTTCAATAAGTGGTGCTAGGAAAGCTGGACAGCTACATGTAAAAGAATGAAATTAGAACACTCCCTAACACCATACACAAAAATAAACTCAAAATGGCTTAAAGACCTAAATGTAAGGCCAGATACTATTAAACTCTTAAAGGAAAACATAGGCCGAACACTCTATGACATACATCACAGCAAGTTCCTTTTTGACCCACCTCCTAGAGAAATGGAAATAAAAACAAAAAAAAATGGGACCTAATGAAACTTAAAAGCTTTTGCACAGCAAAGGAAACCCTATACAAGATGAAAAGACAACCCTCTGAATGGGAGAAAGTATTTGCAAATGAAGCAAGTGACAAAGGATTAATCTCCAAAATTTACAAGCAGCTCATGCAGCTCAATATCAAAAAAACAAACAATCCAGTCCTAAAATGGGCAGAAGACCTAAATAGACATTTCTCCAAATAAGATATACAAATTGCCAAGAAACATATGAAAGGATGCTCAACATCACTAATCATTAGAGAAATGCAAATCAAAACTACAGTGAGGTATCACCTCACACCAGTCAGCATGGCCATCATCAAAAGTCTAGAAACAATAAATGCTGGAGAGGGTGTGGAGAAAAGGGAACCCTCTTGCACTGTTGGTGGGAATGTGAATTGGTAACAGCCACTATGGAGAACAGTATGGAGGTTCCTTAAAAAAACTAAAAATAGAACTACCATACGACCCAGCAGTCCCACTATTGGGCATATACCTGGAGACAACCATAATTCAAAAAGAGTCATGGGGCTTCCCTGGTGGTGCAGTGGTTGAGAGTCCGCCTGCCGATGCAGGGGACATGGGTTCGTGCCCTGGTCCGGGAAGATCCGACATGCCATGGAGTGGCTGGGCCCGTGAGCCATGGCTGCTGGGCCTGCACGTCCGGAGTCTGTGCTCCACGATGGGATAGGCTGTGACAGTGAGACGCCCGCATACCGGAAAAAAAAAAAAAAAACAGCAGAGTCATGTTCCACTATGTTCATTGCAGCTCTATTTACAATAGCCAGGACATGGAGGCAACCTAAGTGTCCATCAACAGATGAATGGGTAAGGAAGATGTGGCACATATATACAATGGAATATTACTCAGCCATAAAAAGAAGTGAAATTGAGTTATTTGTAATGAGGTGGATGGACCTAGAGTCTGTTCTACAGAGTGAAGTAAGTCATAAAGAGAAAAGCAAATACCGTATGCTAATACATATATATGGAATGTAAGAAAATAAAAGGTTCTGAAGAACCTAGGGGCTGGACAGGAATAAAGACGCAGACATAGAGAACGGACTTGAGGACATCGGGAGGTGGAAGGGTAAGCTGGGATGAAGTGAGAGAGTGGCATGGACATATATACACTACCAAATGTAAAATAGATTGCTAGTGGGAAGCAGCCGCATAGCACAGGGAGATCAGCTCGGTGCTTTGTGACCACCTAGAGGGGTGGGATAGGGAGGGTGGCAGGGAGGGAGACGCAAGAGGGAGGAGATAAGGGGATATATGTATATGTATAGCTGATTCACTTTGTTATAAAGCAGAAACTAACACACCATTGTAAAGCAATTATACTCCAATAAAGATGTTAAAAAAAATAGAGACATGTACCACAATGACAATAGCCATGACATGGGAGCAACGTAAATGTCCATCAACAGATGAATGGATAAAGAAGATGTAGCACATATATACAGTGGAATATTACTCAGCCATAAAAAGCAACGAAATTGAGTTATTTGTAATGAGGTGGATGGACCTAGAGTCTGTCATACAGTGTGAAGTCAGAAAGAGAAAAACAAATATCATATGCTAACTCATATATATGGAATTGAAAAAAGTGGTACTGATGGACCTAGTGGCAGGGCAGGAATAAAGACGCAGATGTAGAGATCGGACTTGAGGGCACTGGCGGAAGGGTAAGCTGGGATGAAGTGAGAGAGTAGCACTGACATATATACACTACCAAATGTAAAATGGATGGCTAGTGGGAAGCAGCCACATAGCACAGGGAGATCAGCTCGGTGCTGTGTGACGACCTAGAGGGGTGGGATAGGGAGGGTGGAAGGGAGGCGATATGGGGATATATGTATACATATAGCTGATTCACTTTGTTGTACAGTAGAAACTAACACAACATTGTAAAGCATTTATACTGCAATAAAGATGTGGAAAAATAATTTTGGGCCTGAGAATTGCTAGGTTTTTAAAGAAGTAAGATTTAATATTTTACTGTAGAATTTCTTTCTTAGGTTTTACAATTTTTTTCTGGTGTATTAATTCAACATGATTAAATTCAAGGGAGATATTTAATATTGTGAAATTAGTCCAAAAGATGACTATATTATTGGAATCTTATTTCATCATTCAATGTATTCACATCCTATTTACTTTGACAAAACTCTTTCCCATTGCTTACGAACCAGGACAATTGGTGTGGATTTTATTTGCTCTTACATCCTTAAGGAAAATGAATTGGCCATTGATTTCAGGTTCTGTTTCTTTAAGTGATAAGGTCAGCAGTAAAAAGACTACAGAGTATACAAATCTCAAATGTAATATCTCAGGCTACAGATATTATGGGTCTTTTATGTGTATTTGAGAGTCAAAACTGACATGGAAGAAAAACAAGCAGAGCTCTGTACCATATGCAGTAACTTAGCACCACATAGGTAGAATATGAAATTCTTTACAAATACGTTCTTAAGTCACTGTTACATTTTATTAAAACCACTTTCATATAGACGCTGTAAAAAGTCACAAAAATTTGATGAAGAGATGGATTTCAAATATGTCCTAACTGCCATGAACCTACTGTATGGTTTCTGATCCTGTGATTGCATTCCATTCTGTAGTTTATATTTCCAAGAAGAATGTCAAATTCCCAACACCTGCATTCCTCCCCTGCTCTCTGGTTTGTTCCCTCCTCTATTCTTGAATTAAAAATGAAGCCACTGCCATTTAAGAAAGCACACTGCTGACTTGGAAAAGGAATTTTATGGCTTCTGACGGTGTTGTGTTTGAACATCTCTCATGGCTTGTTTCACATTCTGCCATATGGTTTAGTTATTCGTAATTTTCTCATCCTCATTACCAAATTGTAAATTCATTTAAGGAAGATACTGTGCTTTAAATCATTTTTTTTATCACCTGCCAAAAATGGCACACTGGTTTGCCTATAATAGCTGCTTGAGTAGGATTTTCTTGACTTGTTCTGCTGTAGATACGTTCAGCTGGCTGATGGTATTGTGGAGCCATTTCCTTGCAGGATCATACTTTTTGTTAGAATTCTGATCATCAGTACACTTGCCATGGTGTGGGGCACCAACCGCAGGAGATCATTATTATCTGTGAAAGAGACCTGCACAATTTTATTTGTGTTTTATACTTTCTCTTCCTTCCCTGTCTTACTCTGAGATGTTAAGGAGTGAAATATGCGAAAACTGAAAACAATGTGGGTTTTGCATACATTTGTAATAAGAACAGGTGACGGAGTTTTTATATCCACAGATTGGATAATTAATTTCAAAGTTAAACAGAGTCTACTGATTCCTTCCTCCCTCCCTTCGTCCTTCCTTCCCTCCCTCCCTCCCTCCCTCTCTTTTTTTCTTTCTTTCTTCACCTTGAAATAGAACCTAAAGGGAAAGGCAGATAAACTAATAAGCAAATAAACTAATACAAATCATTTATTTGAAAATTGAGAAATTTTCTGTGAGGGTCATCAGTAGGAAGATGTGCTGTGTACTGAGTTGGGAGGTAACTGTTTCTGAACATGATTACAGAAGCCCTGACTTAGAAGATCTTCAAACCAAGACTGGAAGGATGAAAAGAGGCTGAAGGAGGAGGACTGTGCAGGCAGGATCATCTAGGTGAAGGGAAGAGCATGTGCAAAACATATAGGAAGAGTCAATTTTGAAACTGAAAGGAGATCAAATATTTCTCTTTAGGTTTTTAAAAAATTTTTAAGATTTATTTTTGGCTGCGTTGGGTCTTTGTTGCTGCGCACAGGCTTTCTCTAGTTGTGGCGAGCGGGGACTATTCTTTGTTGCGGTGCACTGGCCTCATTGCAGTGGCTTCTCTTGCTGCGGAGCACGGGCTCTAGGCACGTGGACTTCAGTAGTTGTGTCACACGGGCTTCAGTAGTTGCGGCTCGCGGGCTCTAGAGCACAGGCTCAGTGGTTGTGGCGCACAGACTTAGTTGCTCTGCTGCATGTGGGATCTTCCCGGACCAGGGCTCGAACCCATGTGCCCTGTATTGGCAGGCGGATTCTTAACCACTGCGCCTCTGTGGAAGTCCCTCTCTTTACGTTTTATTTGCATATATTCAGTAGCTTAATGAGACGACTTCTTGGTTCAGAAGGAAGTTGAACTACAATTTACTGACCGTCTGCTATAGGCCAGGCTCTTTTCTTGATGTTTTACGTTTCTAAATGAATGTCTTATGAACCCCTCATATTCCGGAGGCTTATCAACAAACTCACCATCTTCCCATTTCTATATGCTTCTTTTGAAATTTCTTATATTGGTGAGGAACAACTACCATCCATTCAGTTGTCCAAGTCCCAATCCTAAATCTCCTTCTAGATCTCCTCATCTTCCATACCCAATTTTTCCGCATAGTTATTCACTCTGCTCCATAATAAATTCTTGATGTATTTGTCTCCATCCCTTCTGCCACTGCTCTCACCACATCCTACCCACAGTATTGAATGTCCTGTTCACTGTGCTCTCCTCCTTAATTTTACCCGTCTCCAATCCCTCCTCTAACATCTCTTGAGAATGATCTTTTGAGAACAAATATGTCAGCTCTTTGCTCAAAATATGTCATTGGCTTCTCATCATCTTTAGGGAAAAAAACCAAACAAACAACAATTCCTTGGCATGACATACCAGTCTCTTCACCCTCTGGCCCTTGCCTACCTGATCAACCAGATTTTCTATAACTGCTCTTTAATATCCTCTTACAAACCTCTTGCCCAAGAGCACTCTTACACCTTCCTGTCATTTACACCATTGTTCTTTTTGCCTAGAATGTGATCCTTAAGTTAGTATCTCTAATAAATGCCTATTTGAATCCTTAAAGTCTCAGCCCAAGCCCAAGGTTATCTTCCTTGTGAGGAGTTCCTTGATTCTTCTAGGCATTTCTGGACTCCTTCCCCCTGTCTTCCCACTACACATTATAATGACACTGATTACCATATTCTATTATAATGATTTATAAGTCTGTATCCCTACCACCCGATAGTCCCCTTGAGTGCAGGCTTTGCCCTTTTATCTGCATCTTCACAGCCCTTGTGTCATCCATGAAGTACAGTAAATGCCCTATAATTATTCGTTGAAGAACAGTTTGATCTTCTGACCTGATGAAATACCTCTCAGTCTTCTCAGCAGCTCCTCTCTAATGATAATCCGAGGCTTAGATGTCTTAAATTATTAGTAAGTAGTAGAGTTATCATTTGGTATCAGGATTGTTTAATGGCAGAGTAATCGCTTCCTCCTTATAGGGGACTGTTCCCGTATTGGTTGACTACACTTTAACTTAACTAACAGATCCCTGGAGACATTCTTTAGTTTAGCTTCAGGAGTTCCTGAACTTTGCTTGATCAAATCTGTCAGGCAAATCAGGATGGAAGCATATGGACTCAGTAGGCAAGTTCCCTCTCACATCTTCAGTCCTTTCCACGTGATCTTATTAGTTCTGCTCAATTCTAAGAATATGTCACTCCTCCTGAATCCTAGGAGGCCTCCGGGGGTGGGGAGGAAAACATCTTTTTAACTAGCTGTCTCCCGTGCTCTTGCCCTTATTTATGAACAAGCAGAGCTATGGTGAGGTGAATTTATGAACAGGCAGAAAGACGGCGAGCAGAACTATAAAGGTGACTTTAAATGATTGTTAAAAATGTCATGGTGATATTTGCACCAAGCAGTTTACAACATAGTGCTTTCCCACCATTATATTTCAGTATTTCTAGGGTTATCACCTTAGTAGAAACATAATCACTTTGTGAGATGCAATTTGAGGAATTTCTTAACACAAGTAATAATACATCTATCTCGACTGAAGGAAGTACTGAGGTCTTTCACTGGTCTTCAACCAGTGTCATTAAAGAATGTGCGGTCTTGTCAAATATCAACCAGCTAAGAAAGTTCTTACTTTAAATATTGAGAGGTGAGAATTAACTGATGATGTCATAAATCAACTGTACCTTCTAATAAAAAAAACAAGATTCAAAAGTCCTCTATTCTCTGAGGATTGAGAGCCTATCAATGAGACAGCTCCAATACCGCAAGCAGAAGGACCACTGAAAGAACTTATATGGCTATTAGCTATGAAAAAGGCCAACTATCCAAAATCTGTCTAGTAAAGCTGCTACATGGGAGGTATTAACATTCACTGATTCCCTGTGCTTCTCTAAACTCCCAAAGGGAATTGTGTGTGTATGTGTGTGTTCACAGCTTTCTTGCTGATATGCTGCAGCTGTATCTGTCCTTCATCCCATTACCAGGGAGCATCCCTCAGAGTAAAGTTGTGAAGTTGTCTGAAATATAAGAAGCAAATAAAAATGACTGGTATTAAGTACAAAAGAGGCAAATAGAATTTAAGTAAAAAAATCTGGTTGTGCCAAAATGTGAAAGATGCCAGTAAAACACACACGTGCATGTGTGCACACGCACACACATTTGAGGGAGCATAGCAAGTCGTGGAAGGCTTGAAGGGAAATGGACTTAATTTAATTCACTTTACTAGAACCACTAAAATAGTATGGATTTCTAGCAATCTTAAATTCTTCCCACATCCTGGCCTGAAACTTATTTTGTGATCCCTGTCAGAAAAATATCCCTTACTTCTGTCTATCACAATACCTACAGATTTAATAGATAGGATATATTTTAGAAATGGAACTTCCAGATAACATTTACTTCAAAAATAGTATTTTTAGACTTTAAAAAAAGTTTGTATACATGATCAAATTATAATTGATCTAGACATTCATCAGCCTACACTATGTATGATTCAAGAAGTAACAGAAGAATTAGCTATGGTCTTAGAGTCCCTATGGGAAAAAGACTCCATGAAGCCATCTAACTTTATTCCTAGCAAGTCCATAAGCAGTATCAGCTGAGGGATGCTTCAATCTCTATTTCAATAGTTTAAACATAATTCCTACATTAATATTTCGCTAGACTTGAAGCATCATGTTATTGGTTTAATTCAACAAATATCCATTGAACAATTACAGTGTTTATCTGTAAAGTGTGACTCTTCAATGTTCTCTAACTTATTACTATTAGCTAAAATAGTGGTTCTCAACATTAGAATCTCTTAGCTTTTTAAAAATCCCAATGCCCAGTCCATACACCAGCTGAATGTAAGAACTCCTGGGGCATCAGTGGTTCCATAAGGTCCTCAGGTGATTCCAATGTGCATCCATGTATTGAAAACCACTTCTCTTTCCTTTATCATTTCTGCATATGGTAATCTGACACCTCACTTTGGAATTTCACATTTATTGGGCATTGGTGGCTTGGTTTAAACTTCAATTTTAACATGTTATATAAGGGATCTAAATTAGGTTTTATTTTTCTTCTCTAATCTTGTCTCTGAGATAAGGAGAATAAAACACAGCGGAGAAAACCTTATTCCCAATGTTTACAGGCTGAATCTAAAATATGTACTAGATTGAGTTTAACCGTTATTCATTTGAAGTCTGAACTTTCTGCCACAGATTCTGAAAAAACAATATGAAGAATGAAAATAGTGTTAGAGGCAAAATTGGAATGAGAACCCATAGTTTATACAGTTTGACATTATATTGTGCAAAAATAAACTAATACATTTATTTACTTCATCCATTTATCAATGTACGATAGAGGGATGAGTCAGAAAAAAAACTATGAAAAATAAGGAAGTGGAAATATAGCTAGACTTAGTGGAATTGGAATAGGAAGATTAAAAACCTCAGAAAGAAGTGTTTACACTCAAAGTGCACTGCTTTCCTCATCAATTTATGATCACGTGTTCCTAGCTTGTACTTAATGTAAAGAACGGGTGTAAATTCATGTCATAACTGTTAAGTTTTCAGAACTTAGAAAATAGAATGATCTAGGGTTACCTGCTACTCTGATGGAGCATTGGTTTCTTTCATCAATGAATCTAGCTTTGCTAGTGTCCTCTCTAAAAGCTTAAACCTTGGAATATCTAAGTCAATTTTAGGGTGAATCCTACCTAAAATAGTTTAAGTTATAGAAAGTGGTTTGTTTATAGAAAGGGTATATATCTTCATGGTAAAATGTCTGATGAGGATAATTTATTTCCCTTATGTCTATGAGTGATTTATTATTATTCAAGATAACTCATATAAAAGATAAGATTGAACTCCTTATTGTGTTCAGTTGGTCTGATTAAGCCCCTGCATGAGGAAAAATAAAATGTGAGTCAGAATCTGGGCTAGGAACCTTAGAATTTTTTTTTTTTTTTGGTGTTTAGCATGTGAACTAGGTATGTCATGTTTAGAACTGCCCTAGAACATTGACATTGAAGTCATGTTCTTACTATCCATATCATTTCTCTATCAGGATCATAACTAATTGTAATATTAAAAAGAATGTTTTTCCCACAAAGTAGTATTTTATTTTGAACAGTTATAGGAGAAGTCTGTGTGGAGAAAGCGCTTATACAATCCTGAAATCATCAGTAATAGAATTCACACACACGTGCGGCACGTGGGCACGCCTGAAGTGATACTGTATATACAATTTGGGTCAAGTTGACATCAATACTTCAATCATTTTGATAATTATAGCTTTACGTATTATTTTTCTTCACTTCACATGTGAGATACAAAAGAGATACATGTGAAAAATATTTTGACTCAATACTCTGAATTAGTTGGATTCTCTTTAAAATGTATTTGTTCCTATAAAGAACTATGAAAATTGACCACCAGGCCCTTGCCGACCTGGTCTATGCCCTTGTCCCCAGTAAACTGGCTGACATGCCTGCCATTCTACCTCTCATTTACTCTCTGCCAATCTTACTTGGATTTCTTGTGAAGCTCCATAAACCATTCTGCCTCAGGCTTTTGCAGATACTCCTCATGCGAAACATTCTTCTCCACCTCCACTCTCTTTTCTCACTTTTAAGAAACAAATTTTCCTCTTTCATCTCATAGGATAAAGTCACTTCTTTGGAAAAGCATCCTTTGATCCCCAGAGTGGGTTTCGTTCCACTGTGTTATGTTCTCCCTGCTACCTGCACTTCTTTGTAACTGTCGTCGTGAGTGAAAGTATTCATGTGGTTATTTAACATCATCTCCCAGCTAGATTGAAGGTTCCATGAGGAAAGGGCTGTGCTACACAGGGCATTTATAAATGACAATATTACTGTTCTCTGACTGATTTCAATTTCCCCCAAAATGTGGGATCCATGAAGATAATGCCCTTGTCTTTTTTATTCACTACTCCATTCTTAGCCCTCCTTGGTATAGCATCTGCCTTATGGTATTCATTCAATAAATGATTTTTGAATGAATGGATGGGTATATGACTGAAACTCATTAACTTTTAGTATGCAGAAGAATTGTCTCTTTGTTCTGTCAAGTTTTAAAAGTTTCAAATAGCAGGTTTTTAAAAATTTTCTAGTTTTTTTGATATTTGCATATTAGGTATGTTAAAGAGACATTGCAATTCATGTCAAATTTCAATCTTGGAATATCTTTTGTAAAACAGACTGCATAACAACATAATTTATAAGCTGGAATGCTTCATTAATTATGAATCGTGATTGTAACACAGCAGCTCAATAGCAAGATATGGTTGTAAATATATATGTTCAATAATTAGTAGAAATAGAAAGTCAGGATTTGAGAGCTGGAGCATCCATAGGTTTAATTTAGCACAACCAAGACATGTTAAAAATAAATACTTACATTCCCACCAGCAGTGCAAGAGGGTTCCCTTTTCTCCACACCCTCTCCAGCATTTATTGTTTCTAGATATTTTGATGATGGCCATTCTGACTGGTGTGAGATGATATCTCATTGTAGTTTTGATTCGCATTTCTCTAATGATTAATGATGTTGAGCATTCTTTCATGTGTTTCTTGGCAGTCTGTATATCTTCTTTGGAGAAATGTCTGTTTAGGTCTTCTGCCCATTTTTGGATTGGGTTGTTTGTTTTTTTGTTATTGAGCTGCATGAGCTGCTTATAAATTTTGGAGATTAATCCTTTGCCAGTTGCTTCATTTGCAAATATTTTCTCCCATTCTGAGGGTTGTCTTTTGCTCTTGTTTATGGTTTCCTTTGCTGTGCAAAAGCTTTGAAGTTTCATAAGGTCCCATTTGTTTATTTTTGTTTTTATTTCCATTTCTCTAGGACGTGGGTCAAAAAGGATCTTGCTGTGATCTATGTCATAGAGTGTTCTATGTTTTCCTCTAAGAGTTTGATAGTTTCTGGCCTTACATTTAGGTCTTTAATCCATTTTGAGCTTATTTTTGTGTATGGTGTTAGGGAGTGATCTAATCTCATACTTTTACATGTACCTGTCCAGTTTTCCCAGCACCACTTATTGAAGAGGCTGTCCTTTCTCCACTGTACATTCCTGCCTCCTTTATCAAAGATAAAGTTACCACATGTGCGTGGGTTTATCTCTGGGCTTTCTCTCCTGTTCCACTGATCTATCTTTCTGTTTTTGTGCCAGTACCATACTGTCTTGAATACTGTAGCTTTGTAGTATAGTCTAAAGTCAGGGAGCCAGCCACTATGGAGAACAGTATGGAGGTTCCTTAAAAAACTACAAATAGAACTACCATATGACCCAGCAATCCCACTACTGGGCATATACCCTGAGAAAACCATAATTCAAAAAGAGGCATGTACCAAAATGTTCATTGCAGCTCTATTTACAATAGCCTGGAGATGGAAACAACCTAAGTGTCCATCATTGGATGAATGGATAAAGAAGATGTGGCACATATATACAATGGAATATTACTCAGCCATAAAAAGAAATGAAATTGAGCTATTTGTAGTGAGGTGGATAGACCTAGAGTCTGTCATACAGAGTGAAGCAAGTCAGAAAGAGAAAGACAAATACCGTATGCTAACACATACATATGGAATTTAAGAAGAAAAAAGTGTCATGAAGAACCTAGGGGTAAGACAGGAACAAAGACACAGACCTACTAGAGAATGGACTTGAGGATATGGGGAGGGGGAAGGGTAAGCTGTGACAAAGTGAGAGAGAGGCATGGACATATATACACTACCAAACGTGAGGTAGATAGCTAGTGGGAAGCAGCCGCATAGCACAGGGAGATCAGCTCGGTGCTTTGTGACCACCTAGAGGGGTGGGATAGGGAGGGTGGGAGGGAGGGAGATGCAAGAGGGAAGAGATATGGGAACATATGTATATGTATAGTTGATTCACTTTGTTATAAAGCAGAAACAAACAAAAAAAAAGCAAAGTAATGAGAAATCTTGGAATTTCAACATTTAAGCAGTGAGCAGAAGTAGAGGATACAGAAAAGTAATTTCTTTATTTTTGAATATTTGGATATTTACTAGTTTTTATTTTTAATTAAAATTTTTTTATTTTTAAAAATTTTATACAATTTTTAAAGGTTACTTTCCATTTACAGGTATTACAAAATAGTAGCTCTATTCCCTGTGTTGTGCAGTACATTCTTGAGCCTATCTTTGAGCACACCTGGTAGTTTGTACCTCCCACTCCCCCACCTCTATGTTGCCCCCCCGCCACTGATAACTACTAGTTTGTTCTCTGTGTCTGTGAGTCTGCTTCTTTTTTGTTATATTCCGTAGTTTGTTGTATTTTTTGGATTCCACATATAGGTGATTACCTACGGTGTTTGTCTTTCTCTGTCTGGCTTATTTCACTTAGCATAATGGCCTCCAAGCCCATTTGTGTTGTTGCAAACGGCAAAATTTCATTCTTTTTTGTGGCTCAGTAGTATTCCATTGTGTGTATGTATACCACATCTTCTTTATCCGTTCATCTGTTGATGGACGGTTAGGTTGCTTCCATATTTTGGCAAGTATAAATGATGCTGCTGTGAACACTGGGGTGCATGTATGTTTTCAAATTCATTTTAAAATTAAAAACATTCTCAGTGATTTTAATACTTTAAGATGAGGCATGTTTTTTGTGCAACACACAGTCAATTTTGGTGAATGCTCCATATGATTTGGAAAGAATGTATATTCAGTTGTTTTCTCCTGCATGCCAATTAGGTCAAGTTATAAATCTTTTTGTGTTTGCTGATGAAAAAATTCTCTATTTTGGTCTGAGAATATTTTAATTTTACCTTCTGTTGCTGGATACTTTTGTAGTGTATAAAATTTTGCTTAACAAGTTATCTTCTGTCAGCATGTTAGAGCCTTTTATTGTTTCCTGGCTTCCATAGTGTCTGTTGGAAAATCAACAGAGCATGTCTCAGATACTCAAATTCTGCCTGCCTTCGTTGATGTCCTGTACCTTTAATCAGCTATGATTTCAATATTTCTCTACAGTTGGGTGGGGGTATTGGCAGGAGATTGGTTGGCTAACTCTAAGCTGCTGTATCATAACTGGAAGTGGGACTATATTTTTGTTATCACCATAGTCAGCAAATTTATAGTATCTCCTTCATGTATAGGAATTGAAAAGGGAGCTCAGTGTAAGTGATTTGGGAAGAGAAACATGATGGAGTTGACTGATTTGAAGTCAGTTCTATGCTGTAATTTCCTGAGGCTTTGTTGGCAACTATATACATGCTGGAGAGGGTAGTCTTCAGGAAAATATGGGTTCCCATGTGAGAAATGATATATTGAGCGTCTGAATAATCTTGAGGATGTGCTAAAGACGCATCAATTTTTGTATGAGAAAAGTAATATATCACAATGAAGTATTCTACCTCTGAAATAGACTAAAAAAAAAAAAAAAAGCGAGAGAGAGGCATGGACATATATACACTACCAAACGTGAGGTAGATAGCTAGTGGGAAGCAGCCGCATAGCACAGGGAGATCAGCTCGGTGCTTTGTGACCACCTAGAGGGGTGGGATAGGGAGGGTGGGAGGGAGGGAGGCGCAAGAGGGAAGACATATGGGGATATATGTATAACGGATTCACTTTGTTATAAAGCAGAAACTAACACACCATTGTAATGCAATTATACCCCAATAAAGATGTTAAAAAATAAAAATAAATATTTACAAATGGTAAGCAGTTTGCCCAGATTAGTACTAGAAGAATACTTTAAGTCCAGTTCTTGACTTGTTTTTATATTGGACAGCACTCCACTGTTCTCCTATATTTTAAGTATCAAATTTTGAGTGATTATGAGGCCAGGCCAGATTTGTTCATTTCTCTTAAAGTGCAATCAGGAGACTGGAATAGAGGCTTTTAGCAAGAGAATACAACTCCCTGAAACTGGACCAAAGAGCGTTACCTTTTACCGTGGTGTGGCATCCATATCTGACAAACTTCCTTTTCTTGGATCTCAAAATGGGTAACTTGCCTGTCTCTTCTTGCTCACTTGCCACACACATCTCTTTGAGTGACTTTCCTGGCAGCCCTGAAAACGGCCATCTCTCTGGTTGGATCTTTGTTCTGTGGCAGGCCCAGAACTCTGTCTTTCCAATCCTGCCCCACAGAATCTGGTTGAACCATGCGAAGTTTTTACACTCCACTATACTGCGACTCTGGCACCGGAGTTGGCAGAGGTCCATGTGAACCATGTGCTATTCTCCTCACCACTTGAGATTCAGGTGTCCTCTGGTGACAGCAGGTGTTCAAAGGGAATTAGAGGCCACACAAGTCAAGCTGTAAACAACTCAGGTTTACATTTTAATACACCTATTGCATTTTGCCTATTAGAGGGAATCATAGTAGCCGTTAATACCCATGCTTGGTAGGGGCCAAAATCATAACATTTGAGGAGCTTTGAGGAAATACTGAGATAATTGAAAAGTTAGTACACGGTGTTTTGGAATCAAATACCTCGAAATCTCTTGGACATGGATTATAACATAATACATTCTAACACATTTGTCCCTGATTTTCTTCCTACTAGGAAAAGGGAAGTTACGCAGACAGCACATAAACTGTAGTGTTGTGGAGGACAAAGAAAATCTTTAACAAGATTTGGTTGAGCACTGGGTCAGAGAATCTGAAGATGCCCAAGATCACTGTCATTAAAGGAAATCTAAGTTATTAGGAGAATGCCATCATCTGAAACACTGTGGACACTGTTCTGAGAGAACTATTGATTCTTTGCTTTCAGGCTATTTATTTGTTTAAGACTAAATGTGTAAGCTACACCACAGAACACCAAATCACCTTGGAGTTGCTGCCTCGGCAGTGGCACGACAGCTAACAGAGACAGGCCTGCATTTTCTCCTGAAGTCTTCTATCTTCCTTTAGTGTCATTGAACAAGGGCTGCTGGAGTGTCAGAAAAAATATTTATTGCTCTTGCATATGTCACTGCCCTCCTGCCAGTGACATGTGTACTCATCAGTCAAACGGAAACGACCCACCATGTTTGATTTACTGCAGTTGAAGGAGATCTGTTTGTTGGTTCCTGTAACATAAACCATTTTGTTAGAGATTAATGCTCTGATTTGCATGCAGCTCATGGGAGTTACATCATTAGTTTTCATGATGTGTCAGGACTAAATGTAAGAAATGCAACTCTGTTTTTTCTCCGTGGGGTCCTGCTCTTTTTCCTTTCCCCTCCCTCACCTTTTCATTAACTTTCCCCTTGTTGTTCAGTAAAGCATTATTTTTTTTTTAACATCTGTATTGGAGTATAGTTGCTTTACAGTGTTCTGTTAGTTTCTGCTGTATCACAAAGTGAATCAGCTATATGCATACATATATCCCCATATCCCCTCCCTCCTGCATCTCCCCCCCCGCACCCTCTAGGTGGTCGCAAAGCACCGAGCTGATCTCCCTGTGCTATGCAGCTGCTTTCCACTAGCTAGCTATTTTACATTTGGTAGTGTATATATGTCAATGTTATTCTCTCACTTTGTCCCAGCTTCCCCTTCCCCCTCCCCTTGTCCTCAAGTCCGTTCTCTACATCTGCGTTTTTATTCCTGTCCTGCCCCTAGGTTCATCAGAACCATTCGTAAAACATTATTTACTTTGTGCTTTCTCGGGACCTGGTAGAAGATTAAGTGATTAAGTTTTAGCAGTATGGGAACTATGAATAAAGTCCTTCAGAACATGCAAAATGACTTGAATAGCAACAAACTTCTAATCTTGCCAATGGACTTTGAGCAAACATACGCTGGTGAACCTGCAGAAAAATAAAATTGACTTTTCTCACTGACATCTCTGTTCCATTTATATTCTGTGAGACATGTGGAGTAGGAAGGTTTTCACAGCTTTCAGAGTTGCTCAATTTGAAGAACGTTTTCTAATATACTACAATTCTACTGTATAGAACTCAAAATCTATATTAAGTGACATTTTTGTGCTCTGAATAAGAGAAGTTCTATAGGTGCATAATTGAATCTACTTTGACTAGCCACACCTGATTGCTACATTGCTCTCTGTGGCGACAGCAAGATTAATAACAGCTCCTTTCATTTAGTGCAGCTTTAGAAGTGGGAAACGAGTTATTGAGGTATTTCTTCCATATCCCCACATCTTCAAGAAAGCTCCTGAAGCATATCAAATTCTGTTTTACTAGTGCTCCTGCAAGGAAAATATTTTTCTAAGTAAAATAAGAAAGGATTTTATTGTAATATACAAAAATGGAATCTTTTACATTTTTTAAAATGTAGCCAATACATTAGAAAGATTTCACAAAGTTTAAAGTTAGGCAAGTGGATGATGTGGGTCTTGAACTTGTATCTATAACAGATACTCTAAACACTTAGACATTAGAGGGGATATCCGTGATCTGAATGTCTTGAGTGGTCTAAGAATATTTCACTGCCTGACTTCACACAGACATATACTGAACTCACGATTGAGACCGGAACTAAATGCTATCATCATATGTCCAATGAGCCACGTACTGAACAAGCTGTCTGTTAAGGCTCCTTGCGTGTCACTCTTGTTGACATGTCTTTACCTGCAATTTTTACTTCTTACGTGTGCCACCTATGGAAGCTTAGTTTAAGAACCCTTGCCTGAAGTCTCTAGTAACCAATTAGGTCCTAGAGTATTCTGTGAGTCTAGAATTTTCTGAGTTGTCCTCAGTATATTCTGTTTCACTTCAGGTCATCAGGAATTGGCTTACAACCAGTATATCTGTAGTTGCATTTGGACAATATGCAGTGAAGGAGTGATTAAGTGCTTGTTATCTTGAGTAGGACATACAAAGAGTTCAAATTCCAGCTCCACCTTTATTATCTGGGTGATTTGGAATAAAGTATTCAATCTTTCTAATCCTCTGTTTCTTCTTCAGTTTGGTTGATAAAATGTGTGAAACACTTAGCAAAGTCTTTGGCAGACAGAAATTGCTAATCAACATTAGCTATTATTATTGTTATAAATATTTAGCTCTATAGAAATTTCCCAGTGGCAGACCATAACTGCCGTTCAAGCCACCTCTGAACTATTGAATGCAAATGGGAAGTGAGAGAGTGGAGGGCAAGATGCAGGGAATGTTTACTTGGTGAATCACAATAGGTACTTTTTCAAATTTGTTGGGAGAAATCCACATAGGCCAGAAAGGAAGCTTAGGGAACATCTACTCAGAAGACTGAGGCATAGACTAGAATATTGGGCATGTGAAACTTTACTTCTGTGTGCTAGAAATGGAGGTATGTTAATCGAAATGACCTGAGCCAGCCACCATCTTGCTGGGAGACCTACCACTACTGTTGCTAGGAGTTTTGGTAGAGTGTGTCTCATTCTGTTTTTTATGATTATCAGTATTACCGGCCTTCTCTGATACTAATTTTACCAACAGTTCATTAAAAATGAAGTAGCTAATGTCACTTTAACAGTGCTCCTTCTAAGTGGGAAACTTACTCTCTTTCAAATTTTTCAGTTTATGACAGTGTATATGTATAACAACAAAGAAGAAAGATGATATTGATAAAAAGTATTTTCCCGCAATTTTCTATTGAAAAAGTGAATAATTTTGTATTAGCTAAGTTATTTATTCTGGAGAGTATGCAATCGGTTTTTAAAGCTTTCTGTGTATATTACCTTTTCAGTCATGGTAATTATGGAATCATTAAATACATATTTCATTTACGGTGGCAACACATTTCAGGGTTTCATGTGCGGTCCTATTTATTGTTCGTTTTACTTTCCTATTCTCTCATTATACTTTCTTCACAGCTGTGAAACAAATATTTGTACAGTGGTGATAGTATGTCACCCTCTTACAGACATTCTACCAAGAAACAAACAGAAAATGCCCCTGGAAATATCGTAGAGGAGCATAGCAAGCATTTTAATATAAGCAGCAGGAATTCCTTTGGACTACACAATCCTTTTCATAAGAACTTCCATTGAATAATTTAAATATATATGGAAACTAACCTACAGCCTAAAACTTAGGCGATCAAATCGCAATCTTAAAGTAAGCTTTACGTCTCATGTCTACTTTCTAAGCTACACATACACAAGGTCAAACAGTCATACACATAGCCAGGGCTTATATTCTATTTTACCCTCTTTTCTGTGCTGTTTTTGAGAGATTATCGTCTTCTCTTTTGGAGAGATTAAGCTATTAAGGTTAAATAGGCATCTTAGAAATAGACCCACCTCACTGATCATGATGAAAATCTTTAGCCATTCCAATTCTAAAGGCTTTAATTTGACCTCTTTCTCTGTTTCACTAGCTTTCACGTTGAGTTTCTCATGATTCCAAGGGTAAGTTTAATGCCCTTGTGAACCAGTTCATCCAGCTCTCTCATAGCTTCTGACTACATTCAGGTATTGCCTTTAGAACAGTGTGCTGTGGTCACTAGGGGGGTTATCTACAAGAGAGTAGAGACGGACTGGGTTCCATTACGCATGTAAATGTTCCTTACCATTTGAACAACGACTCAGAGGGAAACCTAGCACCACTATTGCTAGGGGTTTTGGTGGAACATACAGTGGTGTGTCGGTATGTATGTCTTGACATTTGTGTGATGTGTGTCTTACAGATACGTGTGCCTAGAGATGGTGTGCCCATAGTGCCATCTTTGGAGTGGAAAGGATATAGAATTAACTCATTTTACGTGGCCTAAACCTAAACCCATATGAAATACAGCTATTTATCCAGTGCTGCACGTATGAAGGAAAGGAAGTTCCTTACTTCCTGAGCCACCTCCCTTTTATATTCTCTTCTGAGCAAACTGGCTCTCTTAAAATCGTTAAGAAGTTCTTGTTGAAAAAAATAAAAATGAAGTAAAATGAATTTTCCACCTATGACTTATGATTTAGGCTTATAAGATTTAAAATATTATAACAAACTTCCAGTTATAAAATAAATAAGTTAAAGGGATGTGTTGTACAGCATGGTGCCTATAGTTAATAAAACTGTATTGCATAGTTGAAAGTTGCTGAGAGAACAGACCTTAAAAGTTCTCATCACAAAAATAAAAATTTGTAACTATATGGTGACAGATGTTAACTAGGGTTATTGTGGTGATCGTTCTGCAATATATACAAATGTCGAATCATTACGTTGTACACCTGAAACTAACATAATACTGTATGTCAATTTATACCTCAATAAAAAGGCAGGATAAGCACATAAAAATATTGTAAATGTTTTCCAGTTAATCTTTCTTGATTCTTGGTAGAACTGCTTTCAGATCAATTCAGGTACATGGATATCCCTGATTTAAATACTATCTTCATGGAAGGATTTGTTCTTTTTCCCAGGGTCTCATCATGATTCTCTGGGGAATTGAATTTTACACATTTCCCTCAAGTCTCCTTCTCATTATTCTCTGTCTATTACAGGACTCCAACATGTGATTTTAGGCTTTTTTTGGTTTCTCATTTCCCTCATTTCAAACTTGTTTTGACACCTAGTCAAGGTCTTAAAGAATTCTTCCTTTGTTTCCCGAATCCGTGCTTTTTACCTATCATTGTTAACAGATTTACTGTTTGTCAGGCCTGTTTCTTCGCCACTTACCTCCCTTATTCTAGCCTCACAAAAGTGAGAGTTTAGCCACTTCAGTCAATAGTAAAGATTGTGGTAAAAAGTAGACTTGCTGCCTATCTAGCTTGATGTAAATCTATACAAACTTTTCTGTGTACTGCCTTTTGTACTAAGGAAGTTTATGGTCGTTTTCTATGCCACCCATTCATTGATCCATCTACCTATGAGGATCTTATAATCATTTTATTTCCTCTGTAAATAACACCCAACACACATATACATACACACACATGCATGCACAGCATCTAAAAGCTTATATAGTATGAACCTGGGATGAATAACTCTTCCTGGTTGTTCTGTAGAATCTGACATTAAGTGTGCTTTAAATTTGATATTTATTGATAATACTCTTAAAAACCCAAAAGTGAAAAAAATTTTTGTCATGAAAGATGGTGCGTTATCTTCCTAAATTGAAAGCATTGACTTCTCAGTTGGAAGTCAATGACACTTGGATGGTTTTTAATGGATTGTAGGATTAAATCTTACAAGTAGATTTATTTCTCTGTGGATAAAACAAATAAGAATGTGCTATTCAGTCTCTAACTTTTCAATTTTATGGGCCTGCTAGGCAATTATTAATGGATTAGGGAAAAGGCAAGCTAAATAAAATAAACTCTTCAATTGTTACCAGCATTTTTCTGTAAAGATACCCAGTAGATTCAAAGATGTCCAGTGATGGGAAAATAAGCTGGAGGGCTGAAGGGGACAGGATGATACAAGTGAAGTAAATCTTTTTCAAATGCAAAGGAAAGTTAAAGGGCTAAAAGATAAAAAGGAATCAAAACTGGGAAGGGAGGGACCAATAAGACCAGATACAATTTCTAATTATGTTATTAAAGGTGAACTGATATGTTTCACATGAGAGGTAAAAGTGCTCAATATACACACAGGCTTGGGAATAGGGCCTGTTTCCACCAGACAGACTGGAAAATCTTATGACTCATGGGGAATTAGGTAGAATACACAGAAGAGTCTTATTTTAATAGGGAGGAATAATAAGCCCTAGACTGAGCACTGCCCTGGTCCTGCCAAACAAGTCTTTAAAGGAAAATCTGAAAAAAATCAAACTATTCCAAGAACTTAATGGCATCCTAGAACAAAGATGAAGAATGTTTTAGGCATACAGGAATATCCAGCACCCAACAAGGTAAAAATCGAAATGTCTATAATGTCAGAATTTACCAGGTATGCAAAGTGGTAGGAAAATAAGACCCACGATGAGGAGATAAATCGAAACTGACCCTGAATTGCAAAGGTAAACTGAAATCACAACTCAAAACTGCAAAAGCTCTTCAGAAATGAATGACTTGAATAATTAAGGATTAATAGAGTATATTGAAAATAAGGATAAAGCGCTCAAATATTTAAATGCATTCTGAGGAGTTAAGGGGCGATTTTGAACCTTTCGTATATACTATGATTTTAATTTAATTTTGCCAACTTCTGTTATTTTTCTCTGTGTAGTGGTATGCTTTCTATATTTTCTCCTTCCTCCCTTTTTGGCTTTTTGTTGGATTCATTGAATTTGTTTATTTCTTTTCATCTCCTATTTTCAAATTTTAATTTTCCATTCTATTCTAATTTTCTAATATTCTAATTTTTATTATTCTGTGAATTACTCTTAAATTTTCAAATATTTAACTTATAATTTTCCAGTAAATCTGTAATTAAAACTCTACAGCAAACAAAACAAAAAACTCATCATGGTTTCATTACTGTCCACTCTTTCCCCTTATCATTTCAAATTCTAATGCGGCTTCTATTTAGAATTTTAGTTCCAGATTTTCATAAGCATGATATTTTGCAATAAATACTTAGATTTAACGAGTTCCTGATTTTTTGTTTTGCTTTGTTTACCATTACTTCTTGTACCCCACTCCTTACTTCTAATTTTATTTTCTTTTTTTGTTGGAACACATCTTTTACTCACTCTTTCAGAACGTGTTCTTTAATGGTTAAGGTTTTGAGTTCCTGAATGTATGAAAATGTTTTTCTTTCTCCCACTCTTTAATTACATATACAATTGTATGTTCAAACTTTTTCTCTTTTTATCTCTTCTAATTTTAAGCTCTCTTCACAGATATTTTTATTTCAGATACTTCTGATTAGAAGCTTGATGTCTATTTTTTACCTATTATAAGTAATCTCGCTTTTCCCTGTATCTTTTGTCTGACATTACACTCTACTGTACCAGACGTACATCCTGCTTTGCAGTATAGTTTTTGGTTGTTTCAATCCAGAATATAGTGAATATTTTCAGCTTGGAGAAATTTCTAAGCATTATATTTTCTCTCTCAATTCTTTCTTTGTTGCCTTTTTGGAAGTCCCATTAGATGGATGTTGAAGTGTCTGGATTCATTCTGCATTCTACTCAGCAGTTTTTCCATACTTTTTAGTACATTGTTGCTTGCTCTATATTTTTGGATACTCGCAGTCTAATTTTCTAGAGTTTAAATTCAATATTTAATAATGTAAAATCCTTAATTCTGCATATATATACATATATGTATTCATTGCATATTACTGCATATTCTTGTTTCAACATAACTGCATATGGGTGGAGACTCTTGATTAGCTCTGGACAATATATTGGGCTACATTTCTAGGCCTGTGCTCTTAAGCTTTTCTTACCATTCTGCATGTTCTTTCTCTTTGTTTATCAGCCAGCCAAATGCACAGCCATTAGATGGTTGGAAACTGGATTCATGAGTCACCATGTGGAGGAGAACCTCCTGACCAGGACTCTGCATGAGAGAGAAATAAACATTGATTGGGTAAGTTCCTGAGATTTGGGGGTTATATCCTGAAGCAGCTGGTGTTCTTTAAATAATGCAGATATTATACAATACTATCTAGTATAATGCTGACATTTGATAGTATTAGATAAAATTAAAAATCTAACATAGTCTTATTTGCATCTCATTTCTTCTCATCCCATGGTTTCAGACTTCACTGTCTTGTCAAGAATGGTGCAAAGGCACTTATCTGTGCCTTTCCTATAATTATTGTATCATTTGGCACCCAACACAATTCACTACTCATTGTTAAGTTTTCAGTAGCTACTTTAAAAATAAAGTAAGTTTATTCTGTATCTTAGAAAGAGATTCCTAGGCTTATGTAAAATCAGTATTTCAAAAAATTTTCCTCCATTTGGAATTTGAGTTTTTGCCATATTGTACACTTTTCATACTTTTTAAAAGTATTTAAATCTTTAAAAAATTAACTCTCACCTCTTAAATTGTCCGTAGTGTGGAATTTCAATGTCCCATAAGATAGTGAGTTAAAGGTGACAAAACATTTAAACATACTTATTGTTGACCCAAACTATACTTACTGTAATTTACATTTAATGTGCTTCAAAATATAAGTAGAGCAAAATTCATAACGTAAAATATACTAAGTACAGTGGTGGATACCATGAAAATGATGATGAACAATATAATGATAATGGATGATGATAATAATACCTGTATTAGATGGGATAGATTTAAGTATGCTAGGATAACACGGTAACTGCTAAATCTCAGTGACAATACAACAACGTTTTACTTTTTCACTCAAAGTACACGTCCAAAATAGGGCAAGGAGGCACCCAGTGCCACACAGTCACTAAGAGACCCAGGCTTGGAAAGAGGCACCAACTTGTCACACCATCTCAACATGGTCTTCCAGGGTTGCCACAGCAGAGGAGGCTGGGCAGGGCCTTTCCACACTTTCTCTCACTAAGTAACTTATGTCACTTCAGTTTACACTTCATTAGCTGGAGCTATTCCTACAGCCACACCTACTTCAAGACAGCTGGGAAGTCAGCCTCCCATGAGTCAAAGAAGGAGAGGAGAACCAGTTATGGGTGAGTACTAATAATATGTCCAGAATAGCTAACACTTACTGAGTATACAGCATGTACATTACATTTAACTTTCAAGACTTTACAAGTATATTGTATCTACTTTTAATATTGCCATTTTACAGATGAAGACCCAAGATGGTGTCCCATCTTGCTTGGTTCCCATGAACACAGTCCATTTGCTGTGTCCCTCTATCACTTATAAGGACTTTCTGAACCCTAAAGATGTTAAATGACTCACCTGTAGTTTGAGTTAGTAAGTGGAAGATCCAGAACTTAAAACCATGTTTATATTAATGCAAGGATCATGTTCTTATTCCACCTCCCAACAATAAATAGTTTTTATGTTGATATTTTCCCAACTGATGGATTGCCAGATTATCAGGAACATTTAAGGGAGATCGAAGTGACCAAACTAACTCCCATTTATACCTCTTTCCAGCCCCCATGGTTGGGTTAGGGACCAGAGCCCTGAGGTTTAAGCTACCCTTCTGCTGTCTATGAGACTAATCTTTATGTTAGGACATAGTGGGTCAAGACAATACACACCACCAACAGGGTCAGTCCTGTGCAAACTCTGCTGTTCTAAGAAGTACTCTTTTGTTTTGTTCATGTGTCCAAACGTTCTGCTTCTATTGTAAGTCTTAACAGTGTGGGCTTCCCTGGCCGTCTAACCGGGGCTTAATTCCAGGTTCCAACACTTGTTAGCTATATGACTTTGGAAATATTATGTTATCGTCCCAGATTCTGTATTTTTCAGTTGTAAAATGAAAGCAATAATGATAGTAATTATTATTGTTAAAACTGACATTTTTTGGGTACTTACTATATTGCCACCACTGTGCTAAGTGCCCTAGCTTGAATTATCTTATTTAATCCCCTCATCATTTCCCTGAAGTAGGTACTATTATTCTGCATATATGACACATGAGAAATTATATAATTTGCCCACAATTAAATAGCTAATAACCAGAGTCAAACCTAGAATTTACTAACTCTAGAACCACAGTCATTACTTCTAGAAAGTATTTATTTTTATTAACATTAAAATTATGTATATGTTCACTTATTTCCTCCCATGTCCCCCAGTAACTTGATTTTTTTGGCTCAAATTTTTTTGTTGTTTAAATTTTTACTAGTTCAACTATACCCAGGTTGCAAACATAAGACCCAAGATGGTGTCCCATCTTGCTTGGTTCCCATGAACACAGTCCATTTGCTGTGTCCCTCTATCACTTATAAGGACTTTCTGGCTCTTTCTCCACTGGACCGAATGTCCAGGTATCTCCTGCCTTGAACATCTCCATTCCCAATCCTTTTTTTTTTTTTTTTTTTAATTGAAGTATAGTTGAACTACAATGTTGTGTTACTGCTATAAAGCAAAGTGATTCAGTTATATACATATATACATTTACATACATTCTTTTTCATATTCTTTTCCATTATGATTTATCACAAGATATTGAACATAGTTCCCTGTGCTATACAGTAGGACCTTGTTGTTTATCCATTCTATATATACCACTTTGCATCTGCTAATCCCAAACTCCCAATCCAACCCTCCCCCATCCACCTCCCCCTTGGCAACCACAAGTATGTTCTCTATGTCCCTGATTCTATTTTTCATAAATAGGTTCATTTGTGTCATATTTTAGATTCTACCTATAAGTGATATCATATGCTATTCGTCTTTCTCTTTCTGACTTATTTCACTTAGTATGATAATCTCTATTTGCATCCATGTTGCTGCAAATGGCATTATTTCATTCTTTTTTTATGGCCGAGTAATATTCCATTGTATATATGTACCACATCTTCTATATCCATTCATCTGTCGATGGACATTTAGGTTGTTTCCATGTCTTGGCTATTGTGAATAGTGCTTCTGTGAACGTTGGGGTGCATGTAGCTTTTTGAATTATAGTTTTGTCTGGATATATGCCCAGGAGTGGGAATGCTGGATCATACTGTAATTCTATTTTTAGTTTTCTGAGGAACCTCCATACTGTTTTCCACAGTGGCTGTAGAAACTTACATTCCCACCGTGGAGGAGGGTTCTCTTTTCTCCACATCCTCCCCAGCATTTGTTATTTGTAGACTTTTTAATGATGGCCATTCTGACTGGTGTGAGGTGGTATCTCATTGTAGTTTTGACTTGTATTTCTCTAATAATTAGTGATGTTGAGCATCTTTTCATGTGCCTAGTGGCCATCTGTATTTCTTCTTTGGAGAAATGTCTGTTCAGGTCTTCTGCCCATTTTTTGATTGGGTTGTTTGTTTTTTTGTTGTTGAGTTGTATGAGCTCTCTGTACATTTTGGAAATTAAGCCCTTGTTGGTCGCACTGTTGGCAAATATTTTCTCCCAGTCTGTAGGTTGCCTTTTCATTTTGTTTATGGTTGCCTTTGCTGTGCAAAAGCTGGTAAATTTAGTTAGGTCCCATTTGTTTATTTTCACTTTTATTTCCATTGCCTTGGGAGACTGACCTAAGAAAACATTGGTATGATTTATGTCAGAGAATGTTTTGCCTATGTTCTCTTCTAGGAGTTTTATGGTGTCATGTCTTACGTTTAAGTCTTTAAGCCAGTTTGAGTTTATTTTTGTGTATGCTGAGAAGGTGTGTTCTAACTTCATTGATTAACATGCAGCTGTCCAATTTTCTCAACACCACTTGCAGAAGAGACTGTCTTTTCCCCATTGTATATTCTTGCCTCCTTTGTCAAAGATTAATTGACCATAGGTGTGTGGGTTTATTTCTGGGCTCTCTATTCTGTTCCATTGATCTGTATGTCTGTTTTTGTGCCAATACCACACTGTTTTGATTACTGTAGCTTTGTAGTATTGTCTGAAGTCTGGGATGGTTATGCTTCCTGCTTTGTTCTTCAGGATTGCTTTGGCAATTCTGGGCCTTTCATGGTTCCTTATGAATTTTTAGGATTATTCTAGCTCTGTGCAAAAGGTCATGGGTAATTTGACAGGGTCCATTCCCAATCTTTACTTGGCTGATTATTATGCACTCCATTGTCTTTCAGTGGTCTTTTCTGTTTTAAACATATGCATCCAAATAAACATTTACTAAATTCCAACTAAGAAAGATACTCATGGATCAGACATATATCCTGCTGTCAGTGAGCTTACACACTAATGCAGGAGATAGGATGCATGTAGAAATAACTATAGTGCAAGTAGGAAGTAAATTATGCCTTAAGAGAGACATAAACATTTGTGTGAGTGTTCAGAGAAAGAATTGAGTCAGCTGACATCTTTGAATGCCTAAGATATACCAGATACTGTCACATGTCTTATTTCAATTCCTCATAACCCTGTGAAGAAAGCATTGTCACACCTATTTTTCCAACTAAGGAAATTGAGGCACACAATTATGAGGTAATTTGCCCTAGAACATTGCGCAGCTTGGCCACAGTGCTCAGCTCGTCTGAATAGACCCCTTTTGTTCAGTGGACATGTCTAATCTCCGTACCCTAGTCTTCTTCCATCCCGCCATTTGGTTAAGGCTCTTCTGGACTTCCCAAGGAATTCAGTCTCTACACCTTTACACCTCTTTTCTTACCTTCCTCTGTTGATTTCTGATTGGAAAAGGAGAGGGAAAAAGCAGTGGGGAGGAGGGGATAAGCAAGTAATTTAAAGATATGCATCCCTAAACTTTATGAAATCCTATTAATATTGTGATCCCATTAATACTGAGTATTCCCCAGGGCCAGCCCAACGTATAACTGGTAAGTAGGGGAAGTTTACCTGGAGTGGCTCTGCTACCTGATTTTGCACCTTCTCCCCACTGAAAGTGTATTATAATGTTTGATTTGTCACTGCCTGTTTTCCAGGGCTCCCATGCTAGCCTGGCATGAGGAAAACTTCTTAAATGGGTTTGGCCTCCTGCCCACGCATACCATGAGTATGCGATTACCTCCCACAAGCCTTCACACAGGCTTATTTGGCATTGACTCTGGGGGCCTGAATAGGAAAGGTAGGTGCCTTATAGGTTCAGAAACATCCTTTCTGAGCTTTAAGTACTGATGATCTTCTCTTTACCTTATTTGCTTCCCTTGCTCTAATTTCTAGCTTTCTGGTACCTGCTTTCCCTGAATCTTAGACACATTTTGTTCTTCCCTTTTAACTACTACACATCTCCAAGTTCCTGATCTTTTCCTTGGACTTTGGATGCCTAAACTGTTCCATCTTCCTTTGGAATATGCCTGTAGGGGCCATTGGTCTTAAGATGTTCAGTTGGTGTCAACTTAGTTTTTTGACAGACCAGTCTTTAGGGAAATTGGAGCTTCCTATAAGTAATTATTCTGGGTTGTGGGTGTTGAAGATAGTTCTTATTGTTCTTGAGAGTCCTGTGTGGGAGCGGTGAATAAATTAGAAGTATTTTAAATATACAGGCATATGTACGAATCTGGGAAACAATAGGGCATGGTAGTTAAGTAGGTGAACTTCGTTGTCCCTCTGCCTGGGATCAGATCTTGGCCCCAACATTTGATAGTGCGTGGTCTTAGGAAAGTTACTTAATCTCGCTATACCTTATTTTATTTATTAAACAAGAATTTCAACCATAATAATAATATAATTTATCTTATAGCCTTTCTTCCTTTTTGGGGGGTGAGAGGTAAATGAGATTATACATACAAACCACTTGGGTTAGATAATGGTATATGTAAGCACTCAATAAATTTTAGGTATAAAGGAAAATATACTTTTCTTAAAAATATTGTACAATTAGGTTTCAGTGGGAATTATTTCTAAAACTCTGAGATGTCAATTTTACTTTAAAGTAAGAGTGACATGTACAGGTAACTTCAGGAGAAAGAGACAGGGGATCTTATCTTAGACACTGAGACCCTTCTAAGGGTACTCTGGAGGAATTAACCATTTGCACAATACAGTTGACCCTTGAACAATGTATAATCCATGTATAATTTATAGTCGGCCTTCCACATTGGGGTTCCTCAGCATCCACGATTCGACCAACTATGGACCGTGTAATACTGTAGTATTTACTATTGAAATATATTCACGTATAAGTGGACCCCAGGCAGTTCAAACCCGCATTGTTCAAGGGTCAGCTGTACAATAATTTATCTGAAAGCACAAAGATGCTTCATATATCTGCAGTTTAGTCTAAAATTAAAAAGTAAGACAGTATCTTCAATTTTCTTGTGATATTTCAAAATGTTGAGAAAATTTCAAAATAGAGAAAAACAGGAATAGAGAGGAATAAGAGAACCAAGTGAGGTTCAACAAAGATCTGTTGTTTACTCAAGATTTAAGTAGTGTGAGAAAACGGAACTGCTTTTTCTGTAAGCAAGAAACCAGGATGAGGATGATGAGGTCATTGCAAATTTAAAGTGGTAGGAATACTTTAAAATACTTGTCTATCAGAAAAGAAAGTGGCTTTTTTTTGGGGGGGGGGGGTTAAGGATTTCATTGTTGAAATGGATATATTTCTTTCTATGAAGAGGTAGTGCCAAATATTTGGATTTAAATACTTTTTTAAAAAAACTTTTAAAATGAGCTCAGACTGACAGAATTAAAGATGATGAATTTAAGTTTATTTTTTCTGGTGATGTGTGTCTTCTAGAATTTGAATCAGAAGTGCTTTCATTCAAGATGCTTGTATGATAAATACCCGTAAAACTGTAAAACTTTGCTATAGCTGTCAGAGATCACAGTTGAGTGCAATTCAAATTATGAGATCATTGAAAGCACTTTAAAATGTAGTGAACTCATTTCTTGAGCTGTTGGCTATCTACTGGTGAAGATAGTAATAGCCTCCCAATCTTACGGTGTATGCTTCTTAGCTCAGTTACTATGATGTGGTCAGAAACATTGCCTGTACTTTGGTGATGAGGTTTTTTGAAACGTGAATTAACATTCTCACTCAACACATGGTAGAATTTCACTCCTGACTGTCACTTTTAATAATTGTTCTGCCTTTATTAATTCCACATAGCACAGAAAAAGTCTGCATGAGTCATATCAGATTGCTAAATGTGGTATCTGACCTGTGGTAAGAAATAGGTTAGAGTCAGGTCCCTTAAGTTCTTACTTTGTATATCTTTTTAAATGGTGAGCTTTTAAGTGATTTGTTTGGCACTACATTGCTTTTTTTCCCCATTTTTCAATATGGAAAATGTATTTACAAATTAATAAGGATATATGACCTAGCAATTCCATTCCTAGTTGTATACTTACATAGTCACCAAAAGGTACGTGTTGGAATGTTCCTAGCATCACTACTTGTAATAGCCCCAAACATCACCACTTGTAATAGCCCCAAACCCAAACTACTCACATTTCCAAAAAAGACGAATATACAATACATTATGAATGTGTATACTCTCTGTTCCTCTCTATGGAATACTATATAGCAATGAAAATGAACAATCTATAACTACATGTAGCCATGTAGCTGAATCTCACATGAATAATATTGGAAGAAGCTAGTAACCAAAGAGCCCATGATGCGTGAATCTATTACATAAAGTACAACATCAGGGTAAAGCTTATCCATTCTGTTAGAGGAAGGATAGTAGTTACCCATGGAGGTGGGGTGACTAGCAGGGGGAATAAGGAGCTTCTGGGATGTATGTAATACTCTGTTTCTTAATCTGAGTGTTGGTTATATAGTTGTATACTTGGTGAAGATTTATCTGGGTGCAAACTTATGAAATATGTCCTTTTATATATTATAATATACTTCAGTAACAAATTTTAATAAGGAGAAAGTCTCTTGATCACCAGCTTAAGAGTTTTTGATGTCCTAAAACATGAAGAACTTCCTGTTCGGAGGAAAACAAGACGAATTTTAGACCTGAGATCTAGAACAGACTTTGACAGTGCCTTACACATTACATGTAGTTGCTGAATAAAGTGTTGATGGACCGATGTGCTTTATTCTGTTGCTGTGATTGTTTTAAAGCATAATGTTAACACTTTGCTGTAAATATTCCCTTTAAAACTAGGTATGCCAAGTCATACTTTATAAACTCCTTAAAGGTTTTCCCTTGGAGTATTGAGTGGTGCCTAATGTATCATTCTTTAAAACATGGAAGGCTGATAATGCCTGTTAAAATGCGTATGTTCAATTTCAGAGGACATTGCTAGCTCCCTGCTTTATCTTTATTAGTACTTTCTATTTGGCTTCAGTCCTCCTTTTAAATGGTATTCACTGAATTTACCAAGGACAGTAATTTGTTTATCATTATGATGATGCATTGCCCTAACAGATTGGTAGCTTGATATTGTTGTGGGTTTTTTTTTTTTAATCACGAGCAAGGTATCTTTTACAGTGAATGAATAATTTATTTCATTTAGGAAAATATTTATTTTAGCAAATATATAGTCATTGTTTATATTAGGATGGAGAGAGATTTACTTTAAATGCTGCAGAAGATTTTTTTTTAAACAAATGTCTCAGTTTTTGAGTGCGTCCTGGGTGTAAAAATAATATACATACAGAAAATTTTTTAAAATTTAAAGTTTCTATAAAAATAAAGCACTCAATCACTAGAATACAATTTGATTGTCAGCTTTCAATTTAAGGATTAGTTTAAGGGTTTTTTGAAATTTAGCAGACTCTGTAGGCGTATCCTTGGATACGATTATATCAAAGTCTCATAATTGTGAAATGCTTTTGTTTTGGCACTCTTTGTGGCTAACTAGTCTGTATTTTATATGGAAATATTTTATGCCTCATTAAAGCCTAACTATATATAAAGGTTAATTGAGATATATATATATGTATATATATATATTTTTTTCTCATATGGACCAAGTAAATGTTTTCACTGAATGTTTTCAACCCTTACTTAAGCATTGCATAGAAATTAAAAAAAAATTTTCTGTCATCTTTTATGTTCAAATCTAATTTATGTATTTTGTTCAAATGTAATTTACATGTGTTACCTTTTTGAATATCTTCTATTTCCTTGACTCGGGGGGGCTCAATTTTTCCCCCTCTTTTCATAGAACTCTAACTCCATTTTCCTCACAACGATCTCTCCGATAAGGGTTGACAGGCCTTCAAATGCAGCCCCAGTGAAAAGTCTTGAGCTTGTTCTGTTTTATGAGAATGTCTTCTGTACTGATCCCAGGAGGCTCAGGAAGTCTTTGTTGAGGGAAGCTCTGGAAGGATGAGCTAGTTGCACTTTAAAGACATGAAGCACCAGCATCTGAAAAATACACCAGGGAAAGCAGAATAAATGAGGGTTGTGAAGAAATAAAAGTTACAGAGGTTGAGGCTTGGGCTACTGAGGTTTTTAAATGCAAACCTAGAGGTATTGGATCTCAGAGGATTTTGGAGATGTTGCAGAAAGGAATGAAGAATAATGAATTTGAAACAGCTCATGACTGATTACTGTTCCTTGAAAGCACATTCTAAGTTTATAAGGATATATAAAAGAAAGGTGGCTTTGAATTATGTAAAAATTAGATTTTAAAAAGCAAAAGCCCTACTATTTTTAGTAATACAAAATAAGTTAATCAGGTTTGATAGAGAAGCTGGAGTGTTTTTCAATACATCACAGATCGGAAACAATGGAAAAATGTTAGATAGCCTTACATAGTCTTCATCACAGTCTTCTAATATATAGTGTCCAAACATCATGCAATTTTCAGAGAGTAGAGAATATCTAAATTAAATATAGACTAGCTCCTCATGTTACATTTTATAATGACGAGTAGTTAAAATGCGTAGGCATTTTGAAACATCACTTTAGAATTTAACCTGCTCTAACCTGCCTTCCATCTTGTCATGAGAAGACTCACTCAATTCTTAGTCTTCTCTTCCCACAACCATGTGGGACTTCTGGTTACAATTTATGATCATTTCTTACAATGATGTGCATCTTCATGTTGTTCTCTATTAATGTACAGGAAATCAAGGCAGTTGCTTTCTCCAGACCCAACACGTTGATCTGTCTCCAAAGAAAACAGCACATTTTCAAGATCTCTCAGTAAGAGTGATTTTTAGTGCTGTAGTCAGATGAAAATTATGGTCATGATGTTTAGTAAAAATCAAGCAATTATAATGATAATACCTACAGTGAAATTTAAATACTTTATATTTGATTTTTAAATTTATTTCTGTTTCTCCTATGCTGTTATTTAAAAATTATACTTTGGTATTTCCAGGGATTCTGATATAGTAGTAACTCATCATTCTGTTAAATAGCCAACCTTTCTCCAAGTATTACAAAGAGTAGACATTCAAAACCAAAAGGGCTAGCATGTACTTGGGCTTTTTAGCATTTTTAATCCTCTGTAATATGACACTTTCAAGTTAATTTTATTTTAATCTAACAGATTTTGACATGCAATAAAATATTTAAGCAATTCCTTTTGTTAAAGTTAGAAAGCACAATACACTGTTCAAGTATAATCTTCATGAAATTTTGCAAATGTGCATATTCTTTTTTTTTCTTTTTCTTTTTTTGCGGTACGTGGGCCTCTCACTGCTGTGGCCTCTCCCGTTGCGGAGCACAGGCTCCGGACGCGCAGGCCCAGCGGCCATGGCTCACGGGCCCAGCCGCTCCGCGGCATGTGGGATCTTCCCGGACCGGGGCATGAACCCGCGCCCCCTGCATCGGCAGGCGGACTCTCAACCACTGCGCCACCAGGGAAGCCCTGTGCATATTCTGAAGCCAACTGAACACCAAATTTTTAAATTATCTTTGCTGCTGGATGAATTTATTAATAGAGTAGGAACTATTTCATATCACACGAAAGTTTTTGGTTAATTGAAAAAGTTGTTAAAATGAGAAATGATTTAAAAAGTACAAACCATAACCTTAAAAAATTTATTTACTTAAATGATAAGAGATATGCATCTACTCACCAACCTTTGAGTTTAATCCCACCACAGGGAGTTTGCCTTTGTTTTTTTTCCCCATAAACTACAACCATGATAGATTGTGTATAATTTCCAGTTTTGTTTATATAAAAATAAAGCAAGATTCTAAGGACACTTGTGAAACAAGCTGAATACAGAATCCTCCTAACAGGATGCTTTACCATGTTTTGACTTCCCCTCCGCAATCTTCTTGCTGTTGTTTACTTACCAGAGCCCTCAGGTAGTTGCTTTTTTTTTTTTTTCAATTGAAGTATAGTTGACATACAATATTATGTTAGTTTCAGGTGCACGACATAGTGATTGGACATTTAAATACATTACAAAATGATCACCATGTTAAGTCTAGTAACCATCTGTCACTGTACAAAGTTATTACAGTATTATTGACTATATTCCTTATACTGTATATTACATCCCCGTGAGTTATTTATTTTATACCTGGAAGTTTGTACTTCTTAATCCCCTTCACCTATTTTTGTCCCCACACCCCTCTGCTCTGGCAACCACCAGTTTGTATCTCTGAGTCTGTTTCTGTTTTTGTTTGTTTTGGTTAGTTGTTTTTTTAGATTCCACATATGATTGAAATCATAAGGTATTTGTCTTTCTCTGTCTGACTTATTTCACTTAGCATAATTGGTGATGGGGAAACTGCACACGTACATGCAAAAGAATGAAACTTGATTACTTTCTTACACCATATACAAAAATAAACTCAAAATGGACTAGAGACTTAAATGTAAGACCTGAAACCATAAAACTCCTAGAAGAAAACATAAGCAGTAAACTCTTTGACATCAGTCTTAGTAATATATATTTCTTTGATCTGTCTCCTCAGGGAAAGGAAACAAAAACAAAAATAAATAAGTGGAGCTACATTAAACTAAAAGGCTTTTTTTGCGCAGGGAAGGAAACCATCAATAAAACAAAAAGGCAACCTACTGAATGGAAGAAGATATTTGCAAATGATATATCTGATAAGGGGTTAATATCCAAAATATTTAAAGAACTCATACAACTCAATATAAAAAAAATCTAATAAAAACATGGGCAGAGGACCTGAATAGTTTTCCGACAAAGACAAACAGATTGGCAATAGGTAGTTGTTTTTTATGTTTTGTCCAGAGATCTTGTAACCAGTGGAGAAATGGGCTGCAGTGGGCTTATACTTCTATAGTGGAACCAGAACCGTGCTGCTGCTTTAATTTTTAACTTTTAATGTGAATTCAAAAATGAAGGATACGGAAGTAGTTCAGATCTTCCATAATCCTTTATCAAGGTCACCAATTATTTATGTATTTTGCCCCTTTCCCTTTATCATTCCCTCTCTCTGTGTGTATATATGTGTATGTATGCATGTATTTTCTGAACTTAAAGTGCTGTCTCCCAGAATTCATGAATATAAAGTAACTATATTTTTCTTTGTAATGCATAAGTAATTTGTGGAGTGATGCACTGAGGCTACAGTAATATCCTCTCTCACATCACATTTCATCCATTAATTTTATTTCTCATTGATGACATTCTAACTACATTATTTGTTTACATCTATTAGTTGGCATTCTACTATGAGGAAGAGCTTTTCCTTCTTCATTTGTTTATTTGCTCATTTATTTAATTTGGAAACACGGATTCTTATTCAATGGGTTATAATCTTTTATTATTATTATTTATTTTGATGCTCAAATTTCCCCAGATTTGACCTGTGTGAGTCCCTTCTAGCTGGCTCTTCTGTGCTTTGATGTGTTCGCGTGATTCTTTGAGCACTTAATTATTTTCTGGCATAGTCTCGGTGCTGGTGTCAGCCATTTTTCTAAGGAGTTATATTCCCTTTCAGTGGAAAACAGAACTCAGAAACCAAGATCTAGGTGCTAGATATGTCATGTTGCTGGAGAGCTCTTGTCTCTTTCAGTGGCCTGAACTAGGAAAGACACACACACACACACACACACACACACACACACACACACACGCACACACACACATATTTATTTACCCGACAACTCTAATTGCTACACTAAAGACTTCATTCTAGTCTTCTCTTTCCATCTTTGTATCTCTCTTCTCAACAGTGAAAAAACTTTTTTACCTGTTATCGTTAATATAATTATTTGTTCACACCTGGGATACAAAATTAGTTTCAGAATTGTTAACCCATGCCCCTACAAAAAGAAAACCTACTAACTAGAGTTCAATATTTGTTTATCGTTCTTCATTGAGGCAGCATTTACACACAGTGAAATGCTCAGTTATGAAGGGTATAGTTTGATAAATTTTGATGAATGTATACAATTCTATAATGATTTCCCTATACAATAAACAGGACATTTCCTTGATCCCAGAAAGTTTCCTCTTGCCCACTTACAGTCAACCCACACCCCTCATTGTCAACCTCTTTTTGAATTCTGTCACCATACATTACTTTTACTTATTCCTTGAACATCATAGAAATTGAATCATTCACAGTACACTCTGTTGTGTCTCTGACTTCTTTGACTTAACATACCCTACTTGAGATTCATTATTGTTATTGTGTATCCCTAGTTCATTGTTTTGTCAGTGTATGCTTCCATTTCATAGATAAGCCATAATTAATTTTTCTTGTTGATGGACATTTGGGTTGTATCTGAATTTTAGCTATCACGGATAAGGTGGTATAGACATTCTTGTTCAAATATTTTGGTCAGTATGTGTTTTCTTTTCTCTTAGATAAGTATCTAGTGGACATCTTGAGTCATAGAGTAGGAGTATGCTTAACTTCATAAGAAAATGCTAAAATATTGTGCAATATGGTGGTACCATTTTATGTGTCACCAGCAATGTGTAAGAAAGAGTTCAGTTGTGCCACATACTTTCCAACACTGGTGCTGTCAGATTTTTGTTTTCGTTATAGCCATTCTAGTGTTTGTGAAATAGTATCACATTAGGTTTTAATTTGAATTTCCCTGAAGAAAAATGATGCTGAGTTCTTTGACCCATGGCTATTTAGAAGTCAATTGATAATTTCCAAATATTTGTAACTTTTCCAGATATATTATTTTCACTGATTTCTAATTTAATTCCATTGTGGTCAGAGCACATACTCCTAAGATTTCAGTCTTTTGAAAGTCTGATGTGTCTTGATCAATGTTCTGTTCTGTGCATACTTGAATGAACATGTATTCTACAGTTTGTGGGTATAATGTTCTACATATTCCACTTGAGTAAGGTTGGTTGATTTTGTTATACAACTATTCCATGTGTTTTTGAATTCTATTGAAGTCTACATTGTCTTACAGTAATATGGCCATACCAAGTATCTTAAGGCCAATGTTTTCATAATATAGCATTTTCCTTGCTTGTATTTATTTTCCCCCTTTGTTGTCTTCACAGGGTGGGTAGCCTATTTTTAAGATTTCATTTTGCTTCCAGTATTGACATTTTAGCTGTATCTAACCTTTAGATATTTAGCTATACAGTATTTCTTTTGCTATTTTAGTGGCTGATCTAGAGATTACAGTATACATCTTTAAGTTATCACAGGCAAATTTCAAATAATATTTTACTACTTCACAAGAAGCATAAGGACCTTACACCTTTGTAACTCCATTTACACCTACTACTGTTTTTGTTGTCTTATATTTTTCTGATATTTCTATGAAACTCACAATTACTTTTTCTATTTTGATTTAAACACTCATGGGTCTATTAAATAAACTGAAGAAAATAAAATATATGGCACTAAAAAGTTATCCTTTACATTTACCCGGATATTAACCTTCTCTGATGCTCTTGATTTCATCCTTAGCATCTGGGTTTTTATGGTATAATTTCCCTTTAAGTTGAAGAAATACTTTAAGCATTTTTTTTTTCTAATTCAGGTCTTTTTTTTTTTTTTTTTTTAAAGAATGCCTTTATTTCAGCTTCATTTTAAATGGTATTTTCACTGGATATAAAACTCTGGGATAAAAGATTTTTTTTCCTTTCAGCAATTTAAGTATGATATCTAACCTTTATTGATGAGAACTTAGTCATCATTCATATCAATTATTCCCCTGTATGTATAATGTTTCGGCTTTTTTTTTCTTTGTATTACCTGCTTTGGGTTTTCTGGGCCTCTTGAGTCTATAAGTGAATATTTTTTTCCCTAGTGTTTTTTTTTTTTTTTTTTAACTTTTATTGGAGTATAGTTGATTTACAATGTTGTGTTAGTTTCAGGTATCCAGCAAAGTGAATCAGTTATACATAGAAATATATCCACTCTCTTACAACATTCTTTTCTAAGATACCAATTACATGTGTCTTAGACCACTTACTACTATTATCCCACAAGTCACTGAGTCTCTTTCGGTTTTTCAGTATATTTTCGTCCTGTTTTCCTGATTAGGTAATTGCTATTGATCTAACTTTAAGTTTACTGAAATCTTTCTTTCCTTTCCGAATCTCTTATTAAGCCCATCCACTGAATTTTTCATTTCAGATATTGTTCTTTTCACTTCCAGACTTTCTATTTGGTCCTTTAAAAAACAAACTTCAGTTTCTCTCCTGACATTTCTCATCAGTATACTCATTATGACCATAGTTTTTCTTTAAGTATTTGAATATATTTCTAATAGCTGATCTTTGCTTGGTAATTCCGTTACCTGGGTCATTTCAGGGTTGATTTCTATTGACTGCTTGTCTTCTTGAACATGAGTCACATTTCACTGTTTCATGTCTAATAAATTTTGATTCTTTAGTAGACATTTTGGGTTATATGTTAGAGACTCTAGATGCTGTTTTCTTTCCCTGAACAGTGCTGATTTTGTTCTAGCAGGCAGTTACCTTTGCTGGACTCAAACTCTGTCTTCTCAGAAATGGGAAGCAGCTGAAATCTCTGTTCAATTAGTTTAGCCTTCCATATGTTGCTCCTGGAGTCTCCTGTGCACATGCATAGTCTGAAGGTCAGCCAAGTATTTGAATGGAATTTCTGTGCAGATTTTGGCGCTCCCTTCTCTTTGGCTTTCTTTTCTGGAAATTCCCTCTTTAATTTCCAGCCACCCAAGTAGCCTAAAACTTTTGTCTTCTGATTCCTCAAACCAGTTGAGACTATTTTGCATTGTGAAGACTGAAAAGTGCCCTCAGGTAAAAAGGTGTTTAATTGTTCACAAAGTGAGATTCCCTTATTTCAAGATCGAAATTACTATCAGTTTCTGCCTCCTGCATACTTGCCTTCTCTATGAGTCTTTAAAAGGGAATATTCACAATGCCAATGAAAAAAAATATCTAAACAGAGGTGGTGAGATTAGTATCTGTTAACATATATGCTAATCAAATGAAGTTTGTGATTAAGTTTCCATGACACTGAAAATGATATTTGAACTTAGAAAATCAAAGTGTGAATTATCTGTGGCAGTCAGTCAGAGGCTATCATTACAGGTGAAATTTTAGGTTAGAAAAAACCAAAATTAATATTCTATTATTCTATTTATATTTAGGGACAGAAATTATTACGCCCATGAAATTACTACCTGCGAATGGATTTACATTTGAACACATTTCAGTTGTACAGAGGTACTATTAAATTAATAACAAAACAGGTAATCTTTATCATTCTTTTGAACTGTTTCTACTGAATATAAATTGTACAAGATAGCTAATAATTATCTGCGTTACTTGCTGTGTCTAAACAAAAGTACAACGAATTACATTTCTCCAGTTGTGTGGTTTACATATAATTCAAACTGATTTGTAAAGTAGCACAAAGCATCCATCAGGAAGAGGGAAAGCTCAGAGATTCATGGCTCTACTATAGGGTTTTAAGAAATATACTTTATTCCTTTAATTGACGTGGATAAAGGGAGAAGCATTCAGATTTATTCATTATTTATTGCATATCTGAGAGGCATTTGAAAACTTACCATCGAATTTAACCTCAGAGCAGCTGCCTTTTATTATCATTTTTTCTAATTAGAGGGGATGCCAAATCATGACTAGTAAAGTTAAACAGAATTGGCAAGATCCCATTTGTGGTTCAAATGTAGATGTATTATTTAGATAATCATTTACCAAACACAGTTATTGGGAGAATTTACCCTTGTAAATACTCTGCATTAGTCAGCAGATGGCATACATTGTACATTAACCATTCCACCCTGTTATCGCACGTACTTCAGAACAGAAAGCATCTGGTTTTCTCAAAAAGACACATTATCCCCTCATTTGTAGTTTAGGGTTAATTTGTGAACTATTTACTGATAATCAGAGAAGGTGATATGTCATCTTCATTTACTTTGTATAGCAGATTCAATCAAGTATAAGATGGGGTAAAAATACATGAGCAGTTCCTTAGCAAGCTTCAGCATCTAGAAAAAACAATCCTGAGCAATTGTTTTCCTGCTTTGGCTAGAGGCCTACACAGGAGGACAAAAGCCTTCTGGATGCAATTTGAGTGCCTTCCATGAATTTCAGGAATATAAAAAACATTTCCTGCTGCGTATGAATAACCACATAAATTCAAAATCCAAGAAACCAGTAAGTCAACAAAAACAGGCAACTAAATTTACTTCCAAGTCATCTATTTAAGTTAACACCGGAATAGCCTAATTGGAAAATCTCTTTATGTATAAAAGCATGCATGTGTTCACAGGCTTCCCTTTGAGTGGTTTCAAAGGAGAATTTGGCTGGTAACGCTCTAACCTAACATAGCCTATAGCATATTTCTTGTCAAACTGATAACCATCTGTCAGCCTGGCCTGATGCCGATCCCCAAGGCATTGGGTCACTCTTTGCAGGGTCTGAGTTGTGTCTGTTAAAATTACCTCCAGGGAGCTAAGTTCTATAATATATAAGAGAGTAAAGACACAGAGAAACAGAGACAGGAACTGCATACGCCTCACCAGTCAAAACGGAGAGAACAGACATTTGCCTCCCTTCACACTAGAGTTTTTTTATACGTTAAACATAGAATGACCCTCTTAGGTTGGGACTGATGCCCTTTTAACGTTGAACTTGCTTAAAGTTCTATTGTCTTGGGGGGAAGCGGAATAACTACGTAATATTAAAGCCCCTTATTCCTAAAGTTAGATATTGATTAAAGAACCATTGAAAAGGAAAACAAAACCAAAAACAAACTTAACATTTTTCTGTAGATTACAGAAATAAATTGAAATATCTTCCCCTGAGGAAATAGCACATATATCTCTATCTCCATCTCTTAGTTCTTGTATCCCTTAACAGTTTAGATCTATGTTTCATTGGAAGGAATATTTCCATTTTCAAAGAAGAGTAAGATGTTTCAAATAAAAAACATTACTTTGGTGCTAAAGGGCTTTGGGGTTTGATTAATTCAGTGTCCGTGTTTAGAGTTGTAGGAGATCAAGGACATTAACGAACATGTTACTTATTCAACTTATTGATATGCTTCAAAAGACTTTAGAGATGTTAAATAATCAGCCAAGAAGAAAAAGCTGCTCGATTTTACTGTGTAGGTAGGAGCCTGGGTATGCACGTGGGAGTTCTGAGTGGGACTAGCTGCTGGCTTCCAAAGACGCTAAAAGTTGCTCAGTGGTGGCTGTTATTGATAGATGACTCTATTTTGCTGTCCATTCCTTCCGTACTGTGCACTGCCAGGAGCATTTTGTTGGGCAGGGTATTCCCCTTTTATCGATTTCTTAAGGAAAACAGAGGAATATATACAGGAAAGGAGGCGATATGTATGGACCAGGCAAAACTGTAGCTGTACTGTGTACCTAAAAGAATTGGGAGAAATCTGTATTGTAAAATGAGCTCTCTGTACTTGAGGGTTTAGCCCTGAGTCTTTGTTTGCTGATTGGCTTGCTTTCCAAGTTTCCTCTGGCCTAAGGCTGCACTGATTCAACAGCTTGAGAAGAAATGATGTCCATATTTTGAAGGAATTTGTCCCATACAGGGGCCTTGAGGTTACTGGCGCCTTCAGGAAAACCTGTTTTCATTGGCAAGTAAACTGACGTGGTTTAAAAAAAAAAAAAAGTCACCAGTTCCTTCTCCTAATGACAGGAAATGGATGGCGCTGTGAGTCTCTTTCATTGTAATGACAAGAGATATAAAAATCAAATTGCCACTCCTGCCTGGTGGCTGTAGGTAGCCTGTAGGTGCCAGATACTCCAGGGTTTGGCATCAGGCCCATGTTACGCTCTGAAGCCAGCTGGCTGGGCACTAGGGAAAACTAAGGAAATTTCAGCTAATTGGAGGTTAAAATATGGCTGTATAAAAGATGCATTAAAAAGCAACGTGTCTTTTCTAACTAAATATAATCATTTGGATTAAGAGAATAAACAAACATCAAACGCGTGAACTCACTCCTCATTTCTCACATTCTCCCCTATCTCATCAGCAAGGCACTAAGCAGCGTGTAATCATATCACTCTGCCACCAAGTCTCCTTCTCAATGAAATCCAGGTGTCTAAATAGAAAGGAATGAGGGCAGATTTTCCCCCTCTTTCAGCAGAAAGCCAAGGAAATGCTTTCAGAAAGATGAAAACTACACTTTTGTGTCATCACAAGTCATCTGTATAACACTTGGTGCACAAATATTGAACCTCTTTGTGTCAGCTGTTTATTGCCTGGGTTAGGACAGGAATACATTTTCTATGTCAATACTTGATTAGGTGAAAAATTCCCTGCAAGTAGAAGCTGAGTTACTTGTGAAGAAATGGGCTGTCCTAAAGACAGAACAGAAGCCCTTGTGAGATGATTAATATTATTTGCTTAAGAAAAATCAGTATTTCATAAGAAAAATGGTATTAACAGACTTGAAGTTTATATTTAATATGCTTTTCAAAAACTTCAAATCTTTTAAATAATCACTTAGACAATAGGCCTGTGACAAATGTGGATCAAGAAATATCCTTATTAATGGATGAAGATACAAGTGTTACAATAAAATTAATTTAATGCTCACCTCCTATGCATGTGCCAGGCATTTTTACATTCTATGAAAATTCTGATACTGTCCCAATCATGCAAGTTATTCCCATTTTGGAGATGATTAACCCGGAAGCAGAATCTGATTCAAATTTAGGAATCCCTAGTTCAACCCCCAGGTACCGTCTTTAATATCAAAACCAGATATCGTTCGTCCACATTTATGTTAGTCTTTAACATGCAACCTTTGCTAGTATCCTAAGTCCAATTTCTGTGCTTTAAAATTTGAGGTCTGTGTGCAGCTTTGATTGAATTCTCCATCTCTATGATCACTGTCATAGCTCAATTTACTGCTAGAGTTGGTAAAATATCTACTAGGACATCTGCTGGAATGTTGCCATTGGAATGTACTAGTATTTTTTCCAACTGCCCAGAAAAATATATTGTTTGCTTTACTATGGGACCTTAAGGCAATGGAGTGAGTTTATTTACACGTAAATAAAATTGCCATACTGCATTCTGCATTTGGTCTTAAGAAGGCTGGCAGGTAACAGCATCTTGACAGTAAGGGAATTAGTATTAATGGGTGACAGTCTTCGAAATACTGAGACTTTCACTGAATTTTTTATTTAAAAACAACAAATGCATACCGTTAAAAATTGATAATTAGGTCATATGAACTCCAAATACCATAGATTCCCGTCAGAGTTTTCACAACTCTGCCTGCCAGGCTGACATCTGTTAAGACAGAGCAAAACCCATATCGGAACCCCTACACTATGAAGGGATCCATCACAGAAGACCTGCGGCATATTAAGAAATGAGTAACGAAAACCTTTAAAGAGCATGGGAAGTTTTGGATCACTGACCTGGAGGAGCAGATATAGTATAGAGGTGTGAAGCTTCCTTTAAGTTAAAGGATCCATAAAGTGTTAGAATTTGCAAAAATGTCTTGATAGTGGCATATCTTCTTCCCTCTTGGATCGGTTGTAAGTTTAAGGTAGACAGAGACAGACTTTTTTAAAGAAAAGTTACCAATGCTGTCTCTACATAAAAAACAAAGGTCAATATGAAATATGCTTTAGCTTGGCATTCAAGTTCACCTATCATTTGCTAACACTATCCTTAGCAGGAAAAGCATAATATACGCACTTACTACTTTTTAGCTCCAGATTTACTTTCTATTCTGCCATATTTATACCATTTATTTTTTCCAAACCTAACAAGTACAGTCTTGCTTCCTTCTCTGCAGTGCTACTGCCATTTGTCTGACATGCCCTACCCACTGTCCCACTCCCTCCTCCTTTCCATCTGTTAAAATGTCCCCAATCTTCAAAAGCCATCTCTTCTAAAGAGCCTTTGTGGATGTCTCCACAAGCTGTGTATGTTCACTTTTTCCTGCTTTGATCTCTCATATGTACAAATTATCTGTATGTCTATATAATGACACATCCTAGTATTTTTGCCTTTGGCATTATGGTTCCTAGATTCTATGATCTTTTTTTTTTTTTCCCGCAAATTAGGGTGATTTTCTTTTTCTTATGTTTCCTGGCACCTTTCCTATTTTTCTATTAAAAAAAAAGTCTCAAAAGTTACATTTGCTGGGTTTGCTAGTTCTTTCTGTGCTCTGGGAATTGTTTATGTATCCTGTGTGACTTGAATTTGTTCTCTTTTGTCACCTCTCATGGACTTCAAATATCTCTGGACCATGTTTGTTTTATTCTTTTTAGCTTGAAGATCATGATCCTTGATAGCAAAGATTCAATCAAAATAAATGTTGAGAGGTTCTGCATTCTCAGATAAAACTGCCTGCTTCCAGACACCATGCTTTTTTGTGGATTCATAGAGTCCTCTTTCTTGCCCCTAATATTATAAGTTGAACAAATTTTGAGCTTTAACTTTCCCAGATAGCTTTTATCCTTTAGTATGTACCTTCTGTTTGTAATCTCCAGCCAGTACAACGCAGTGGCTCTTACCCTGAATTTTCTAGAAGCTGTTTTCTTGTGGTGTGTAGCCCATTTCGGGCTCAGTACATTCCCTTAATTTCCGTCGGAAATTTTCATCTGACCCGTCACTTTCTCCCAGGGTTTTAGCTCTTCTACTTCATCCTCAGTTTTCTAGTGGGTGGAAATGAGCGTGTTTGCATGCCGTCTCTTCAGTTGGCAGAGTAATGGAATTATCAGCACTGAAAGTCACAAATTTATTGTATAATCTGCACTTAACAGAACGTGGCTTCTAGCAGATGACCAGATGCTGCTATGTTGTGTCTCTCTGACAGTTTTAAAATGTGCATTAATGAGAGACTGTCTTTGTTCCCACTTGGAGGTTAAGGGAAATCACAGTAAGTATTAGATTTTAGTCCATTCCTTCTCTTCAGGAATCATCTCCATTCCCCTGTTAGATCTGCTCTCCTCTCCCTTGTCTACTTTCTCTCTATATACTGAATGCTTCCTCTGCTTAAAACATATTCAGAAACTGTCACATCTAGAGCACATGTCCCATAATAAGCAGTGTCCAGCTTCTCTCCTTCCTTTTCAACAGGCTTCCCAATGAGATAGGTTATATTTATCGTCTTGGCAATAAAGGTGGCTTTTGTTCTCACCTTTCTTAGAAAAATGTCCAACAAATCACTTAATCCAGTGACTTTTCTGTTCTTATTGCCCTTAAAGATGTTTCTTTCTCAGATTTCTGTGAGACTACTCATCTTTGTTTTCTTTATATCTATCTGCCAGTGATTTTATTTCCCAGTGTGAGTTTCTCTTCCTCTAAGCTCAATTTTAATTGTACCTAAGGCAAAATCCTATCTTTTAGATACTGCCTAAATCCTTCGTATTCATCCTGTGTATTCTTCCAGGGTAACCTCCCCCTTACACATGGCTTCAGCTCATTTGTAAATGCTGTTGAATTCCTAATGAATCGTCTAACCTAGAATTCATTTCTGAGCTCCAGGTACCTATAGCCCCTGTCTACTTGCTTTGCCTCTTCCAAAGGCTCCACAAATTGCTAAAGACAGAATCTTAGTTTGGTTAGTCACTGCCCTCATGTTCTCCTTTCCCAGTCTTATCTCTTGACTGTCATGCTATCTAGTTTTAGATCTTTGCCTAGATCTGTCTCCCCTCCATCCAAATCCTAATTTCAGTTCTCTTTTGAGGATACTGGTGTTGCCTTTAAGTGGGAGCCTCATGCCTTCTGATGGTGTGGAGGCCGTGGCGGTACATGGAAGAGGAGAGGATGGGAGGATGGAGAGCATACAATATTGATTCGGTGCGGGTAAAAATAATTATTTTCCCACATACTGGATATGACCTCATACTAAATATTTCCCTTCCCTTGTCTCTTGTAACCATGTGATAGATTTAAATAATTTTGGTGAGGTTACAGCCAAAACTGGCAGTTAGCTTTAGTCACTATGTGTCATATATGTGACACGCAATTATTTAATTCTTTCAACAACCATAAACTGGAGATCACTGTTGTAAAGATTAACAAACAAACAAACAAGAACAAAAGAAGAGAAAAGAAACTCAGAGAGGTCAGTTAGCTTTCCTAAAGACAAATAGGATTCAAACCCAGGTATTTGGATTCCACTGTCCACCCTCTTTCCATTTGAGCCCATAGCTTATTTATAGGTTTTGACAAGAAACCTTGTAGGCAACCCTTTTGTTTGTTAATGGATTCAGCTGTTGGCATAATTATGAGAGAGACACACAGTCATTAACCTAAAAATTTAAATAATCTATGTCCTCAGACCAATGTCAATATCTGTAATTATGCTTAGAATCACCTAGTGGTATAACCCATGGAGTAACTTTACTTTGAGCTCTGCGATCAGATAATCTTTAAGGAGATGATGCCCAAGTAAAGCTTTTATTTGGGGATATGTTTGATTTGCTCCGGGAAGGTTAATGATTTTTCCACTATAACTGTACAAGAGTGAGTATTACCTAAGTTTGGCTATAATTAAATGCTGACAGAAATGGAGCTTTGAAATCCCTTGCAGATTATTAAGTATCTCAAACATGATTTGAAATCAGCAGGTTTCCTCACGAGGGATGAGACAATCATTTGGAGAAAAGACAGAAATTAAAACAGCATTTTAAGATGTAGTTTAAAAAAATTCAGAGTAAAAAAACCCACATATTTTGAAAACAGACGCATTAACTTTGTACTAAATGTTTCACTGAAACAAAATAATTAAGCAAATATTACAGTTTGAAGACAAAAGAAGGACGGTTTTCTTTGTTTTATTTTATTTTTTGCGGTACGCGGGCCTCTCACTGTGGTGGCCTCTCCCGTCGCGGAGCACAGGCTCGGACGCGCAGGCTCCGCGGCCACGGCTCACGGGCCCAGCCGCTCCGCGGCATGTGGGATCTTCCCGGACCGGGCCACGAACCCGTGTCCCCTGCACCGGCAGGCGGACTCTCAACCACCGTGCCACCAGGGAAGCCCGGTTTTCTTTATTTTTGCGGCAGATGATTAGTGTGTGTGTATCCTCCTAACACAGCCAGTTAATGATTAATAGCATCAATCGTGCAGTGAATTGTTCAGTTTATGTCTAAAATCAAATAATTATTGTGAAATACATTGCAACTTGGTGAAGAGAGAGTATTTCCTAGTGCTTTGGGGAAGCTGGTATGGTTATTTCTCCAACAAAGATTTTAGCATTTCACAGATTGAATTAGAGTCACATTTGACCTGCTATGAAGGAAAGATGCTCTTGATGGCAGTAGAATTCTTGTCATCGACTTGCCAAGTGCATGGCATTATTTCAGTTTCAACTTTTCATAGTATCTACCTCTGCCGTGTGGGCAGCCGAACAACACCTCACCTATAAGATTAGTCTCTGTTAGGAGAGCATCTAGATTGAAGCTGCAGCTTAGAACGATAACAATTGATAAACTTCAGTTGTACGAAGCAGTGTCAGCGTATCTTTATTTTAATAATGTTGAAAGGGTGGCATTCACATTTCTATTTCTGGGTGTACTCACTCCAAGCCCACCCTCACACATAGAATTCCTCTAAATAAACTCAATGCTGGTAATCATCTGACTCATTAGCAAGTGTTTCTTCCTGCTTGAAACTAAGTGGGTGCAGTGGAGGATAGATTAATCTTTAAATCCCGTGGAATACACATCTGCTCTCTTTGCTTTCTGATTTTTTTTTTTATGTCAGTAGCATAATTAAAAATAAAAATGTATGGCTATGACAGTAGAGACAAGCTGGTTAATATACTAGAAAAGGAATATAATCATCCAATAGTTAATAATCATACTGGTGAAATATTTTGATATTTATGGAGAATTTATGCTTTAGATAGAAGGAAGAACATCTACCTAGAAACTCAGAAAAGTTCCTTAAATTTTTATCTTTCTCTCTGCCTGGAATTTGTTCTCCCCCTTTTCATTGCTTATTTGTCACTATTTTCAAGACAACTCTTCAGGAAACCCCAGACCACAGTTATGTATCTCTCCTCTGAGCTTGTAGCTTCTTAAATATACCACCCATGTGGTACTTGTTTAAATAAATATAGCCTTAAGTGAATCATATTATTTTTCATTTTTATAAAATAGTCCATTATAGAAATTCTCATTTATTTGGCTTAAATCCCCAACTAAATTATCATTTCACTGAAGGTGAGGGTCTGTGTTTTGTTATTCTTATCCAACTCCTTCACATGGTTCATCCTCAGGGGTTCTTTGGAAATTTATATTTCAAAAACCATGGTACACATTATATTTCAATCGAATGACATCATAATATCACTTACCAAAATATTAGATCACTAGAATTACTAAATGATGCCCTTTAATTTCTTTATATCAGTGATAGAAGAAACAAGGTTACCCCTCATTACCCTCTCATCCCCACGTGAGTCTGTACATCCCCTAGCCTATCCTCATATCCTAAAGCCCACCTCCCCCAATCCTTTCCACTGGTCTCTGGAGCTCATGTTATTCCTGCATCAGAAAAAAATTCCATATGTCATAACTCTGTATACCCTAATTCCCTTTTTTTTTTGCAGTACGCAGGCCTCTCACTGTTGTGGCCTCTCCCGTCGCGGAGCACAGGCTCCGGACGCGCAGGCTCAGCGGCCATGGCTCACGGGCCCAGCTGCTCCGCGGCATGTGGGATCTTCCCGGACCGGGGCACGAACCCGTGTCCCCTGCATCGGCAGGCGGACTCTCAACCACTGCACCACCAGGGAAGCCCTGGAAGAAGTTATGACTTTTTTATTGAAGTATATAGTTGATTTACAATGTGTTAATTTCTGCTGTACAGCAAAGTGATTCAGTTATACAGATACTAAGTCTCTTTCTAAAACTGTCCTTTCATCTTCTTACTCTATCCCAAGCCTGACTTTTCCCTGAGAACATACTTCCTCTGCAACTTCCTTCTTTACTGCTCTGTTATTTCACAAACCCCATGCTTGTACCATGGTCCAAGAGATGGGTACCCTCCTTGTTCCTCACTGGTGCTTCCAAACTACCCCTCCACCATCCTCCCTGACAACTTTCCCCCTCCCCCCACATGTGCTCCTCCCAATCTCAAGTTGAGTTGCTTTGGCCCCAAACCTTAGAGGGAGTTTTGATTTTCACTCTTTCTCTCTCAGCTCCTCAGCAAATACTGTTGGTTCTATTTTCAAAATATGTCCAGAATTCAACCTTTTCCCACCACTTCCACTGCTGCCACCCTAGTCCAGTCATCACCATCTCTCACACAGATTATTACACTTTCAGAAATGGTCTCGGGACTTCCCTGGTTAAGAATCTGCCTGCCAATGCAGGGGACACGGGTTCGAGTCCTGGTCCGGGAAGATCCCACATGCCGCGGAGCAACTAAGCCCATGCACCACAACTGCTGAGCCTGTGCTCTAGAGCCCGTGAGCCACAACTACTGAGCCTGCGTGCCACTGCTGAAGCCCGTGCACCTAGAGCCCGTGCTGTGCAACAAGAGAAGCCACTGCAATGAGAAGCCCGCGCACTGCAACGAAAAGTAGCCCCCGCTCGCCACAACTAGAGAAAGCCCGCGCACAGCAATGAAGACCTAACACAGCCAAAAATAAATAAATAAAATAAATAAATTAAAAAAAAAAAAAAAAGAAAAGCAATGGACTCCCTGCTAAGTCTCCCCCCCACCCGGTCCACAAACGACTTATTTATGACTCAAGAGGCCGGAGTGATACTTTTGAAACATGTCAGTCCTTTTCAATTATGTCACTCATTTTCTCTTTATCGTCCAATGGCTTTTCCATTTCATTCAGAGCTAATACAAATCTCATACAGTGGCCTAGGGCTTGCTCTTGATCTAGTGTTCTGCTCGCTGTTATTGTCCTACTACTACCAACCTTGCTGCCTCCACTTCTCCCCCATTGGCACCCTTGCTCTTATTGGAACACATCACACGGGTTTTGTACCTCACCTCCCGATGCGTGGAACAGCCAGTGGTCCTCTTGGCTCTCTGCTGCACTTCCTGCAGGTCACTGCTCGATTCGTGTGATCGGTGAAGGGTTTGCCGATAACTTGGCGTACGTAGAGTATAGCTCTCCCAACTGTTTTATCAGACCCTAATGCCAGCAAAACAGTTTACAGCATCTCGGTATACTGTAGCTATTTAATTATGCTTTATATACACTTGTAATATAATAGTATATGCATTTTTGGAAAAACACCAAAAAAGAAATGGAAAAGAAGGTAATCATCAACTTAACATTATTTTAAATAATGTTGTCACTAATGTACAGAAAAAGCTTTTTATTACCAATTATAGAGGTTTGTTTTCATGTTCTAGATGCTTAGTATTTTAGTGTCTTATAATTTTTTATGGCTTGAAAGATTTATTAGTTAATATCTCAAGGCAAATTATACCTTCAGGTCAGAGGTCACTGTGAACAGTAATGAACGTAAATTCATTCTTCTAATAGTATTCTCCAGGATTTGGGTTTTTTAAAACTTTGATCAGAAACAATTGACGTTGTTTTCCTTCCTATCTCAGACGAGAAACCCTTGCTAGAGGTGCCAGCTCTGCCACTTTACTGTTCTTTGCTTGTGCTTGAATTTTTCATATCTTCACTCTAATGTTACTTTTCAGATATCTTACTAGGTCACATCCATTTTCAAAGGGTTAGATTGGTTAAAACTAGACAAAATAATCAATGAATCTTAACTAGGCACACGAAAGCTACAGATTGTCTCAAGATGCTTTAGATGAACAGAGGTGGGAGGGCATGGCTACTATAATCCCTCTCATTATGGAACTCTACCATTGCCCTCAAGGTAGTTCACATACCACCTGTGACATGTGACCAATATAGGGTGACAAAATTACTCAAATTAATCTAAAAATATCAATAAAGCTTAATTTCTTATTTTTAGAATGAAAATAAATAGCAATATAAACTGCATTTTCACAAAGTGAATATCTTGCAAGCCTGTTGGATTACACACAATCCACTTTGGAGAACAAAAGTATCATTTAATGTGGTTGTATTAAGGTATTGTGTGAAAGTCCAATGGATCAATAGATATTTGAACAGTTATTTAACATAAATAAAACTTTAAAGAAGTTAGTGTATATCAGTCTAATTGTTGTGTCATTAAAATGCCATGAAGAGTAAGATGTCTGGATGGAATTATAGAAATCTAGTGAACACTTTTGAGGTGGGTATGAAGTATATTCTGGGCATGGGGAAGGGAACAGTAAATATCTTTTCATCGGTTGAACTAATTCATATCTTTTGTTCTTCGGAAATGAGAGCAACAGATGTCCACTAATAGTTAGGGGCTCTGCACTGACCCTCCATAAGGTTTTGAAATCTTTCCTCTGTGTGGAACCCAGAATTGTGTACAAATAAAAGGTCCTTAAGCTGATTCACTGCTGATGATGGCAGATTCTGCTCATACCCAAGTACACAGGAATTAAATATCTCTAGTAACATTTTTATGTTTCTACTAACATTCTCTATTGGCTTGTATAGCATTCCAAACACATTTTATTTTCTAACCACTACATCAATGATAAACATTCTGTTATGGATTGAATTGTGTCCCACCACAAATTTATATGTTGGTTGAAGTCCTAACCTCTAGTGCCTCAAAATGTGACCTTATTTGGAGATATGGTCTTTACAAAGATAAGCAAATTAAAATGAGGATATTAGGGTAGGCTGTGGTCAAAGATGACTGGTGTTCTTATAGTAAGAGGAAATTTGGACACAGACGTGTATAGAGGGAAGATGATGTGAAGAGAGACAGGCAGAAGATGGCCATCTAAAAACCCAGGAGAGGGGCCTGGGACAAATCCTTCCCTCACAGCCTGCGGAAGGAACCAACCCTGCTGATTCCTTGATTTCAACTTCCAGCCTCCAGAACTGTGAGATCATAAATTTCAGTTGTTTAAGCCACCCACTCTGTGGTACTTGATTATGGCAGCCCAAGCAAACTAATACACAATCTTAGAGTAGCTTCAAGGTCTCATATCTACTTTATGTTCTTGCCATCCTCTCCCCAACCTGCCATACAAATCTTCATTTGCGTAACTGGTTTGTTTTCTGCTTTGCATCTCAGAACTGTCTCTTCCTTAATATTTTCTGACATTGTGGTATTCTATCTCTTTCTATATATATCACCACAGTTGCTCCTTGCTTCCAAACTTGGTTCAAACCCAATCAACATTTAACCACTCACTGTACTTAATGTAATTACTGATATATTTGGGTTTGAATCAACTATCAAACCATATACTTTCTAATTTCCCCCACCTTTTCTTCATTCCTTTCTCCTCCTTTTGGTTTTTTAAACATAGCCCGTTTCCCCTGTATCAGCTTATACATATTTTAAACTTCGTTGAGTATTAATTTTAGTGATTACAACATTGATCACTGATTCATTAGAGTCCATCACAAATTAGTACTTTAATCACTTCCAGAACGACACAAAGACCATAGAATACTTTAACTCCTTTCACTATCCTCTCATACTTTGTTACCATTTTTATGTAATTTTATAATTTATATATATATTTTAGACCACACACCACAGTATTTAAATTTTATTTTTTAAATGGCCACTATTGATTTAATTTTTTGGTAACACTTTATTTCTTCCTGCTTCCATATGAGTTCATTTTGATCTGCCTAAGTATTTCCCTTAATATTTTTATTGTTGCATATCCTCTAGAGATGATTCCACTCACTTTTTGTATCTCTGAGAATGTCTTTATCTTACCTTACTATTTGAAGGGCAGTTTTTTCTGGGTATAAAGTTCTCTGCTTGCAGTTTTTTCTTTCACATTTTGAAGACTCATTCCACTGTCTTCTGGCTTTGACTGTTAATGTTGAGATGTTAGCTGTTAGTCCTAGTTTTGCCCCTTTAAAGGCACTGTGTCTTTGACCCTCTTGTTGCTTTTATAATTTAACTATTTTTTGGCATTTTTACTATGATAAAACTTGGAGTGATTTTCTTTGTACTTTTCCTTCTTGGTGTTTGGAGTGTTTCTTGAATCTGTGGCTTGATGTCCATGAATTTGGGGAAATTCTTAGTCATTATTTATTCAAATATTGCTCTTGTCCCTTTCTGTCTCTTTCTGAGATTTCTGTTACTCATATGTTAGACCGTTTCCCCCGTGTCCTTTATGATTCTCACGGTTTCATCTGTATTTCCTACCCCTCGTCTCTCTCCATTCTTCCGCATGCATTTTTTCCCACGGATCTATCTTCCTGTTTGCCAAACCTTTTTTATCAACTGTATCTAATGTGCTGTTAAACACGTTCATGGAGTTCTTGATTTCATTTTTTGCCTTTTCCAGTTCTAGAGATTTTAATTTTTTTCGTAGTGTGCTGTTCTCTGCTGAAACTCTGTCAACTATTTTCTTGAACATATTAATTACAGTCATTTTAAAGTCAACCTCTTACAACCTCAATATCTGGATCTCCTGGGTTCTGCTTCATTTGTCCTCTTGCTTCTTTGTTCATTTGGCCTAATTTTCATATGCCTGTTTATTTTTATGGATTGCGGGACATCATATAGAAAATGCAGTAGAAATAATTTGAATCAGTGAATGATTTCCTCCTGAGAGAACTTGCTTTAGGTTCCAGCACATGTGACGTTTGGGGCAAGTAAACGAACAGTCTTAAATCCTGCTGATTCATAACAGGTCTTTAGTATTTGTACAGGCTACTCTATTTCTATGTCACTCTTAGTTCTTTGGCCATCACAACTGTATGTCTGGAGTTATTGTCAGGGACCCTCATCCTTTGTGGGCCGCAACCTCAGTTTTTGCCCTGTTAGCTATATAAAACCACTAGAAGCTCTGCTCACCTTCCCATCCTCTCAGTCACTGCTTCCTGCTTGGCTTCTCAGTTAGGAAATGCAGCATGGGATTTGAGGCTTCCTACTCTGGATTTCCTTCTCTAACCCTTGAGGTCCTCGCTGCCTTGGTATTTCTCTGATGTCTTCAAGCAGAGACCTAGAGATGTGTTTCCTTCCCTATGTTTATTATAGTTGTTCTAAAATAACACAGTTAATTACCCTCAGGGATAAGCATACTTCCTATTTTGCAAGTAAGATTAAAAACCTCATATAGAGATAAAGGAAATGGTATTTATGTCTCATATTTACTTTCACTCAAAGTTCTAAAGAATAATATAGCAAGTTAAGGGGTAATATCAGATCTTGAGTGAGTTCTCAAAATATTCATCCTTCTTATGTCAGTGGAAATTAAAATTACTATTGTGAAAAAAACACCATTTGAAACTAGCTTACACAAAGCTAGTTGCTTACACAAAGCGCCATTTTAGTATGGTAATCAAAAGTGCATAGCATGGATAAATTTAGAGGGCTTAATTTTTATTTGCTATCAGTCTTTTTTTTTTTTTGGCGGTACGAGGGCCTCTCACTGTTGTGGCCTCTCCCATTGCGGAGCACAGGCTCCGGACGCTCAGGCTCAGCGGCCATGGCTCACGGACCCAGCCGCTCGGCGGCATGTGGGATCTTCCCGGACCGGGGCACGAACCCATGTCCCCTGCATCGGCAGGCGGACTCTCAACCACTGCGCCACCAGGGAAGCCCTATCAGTCTTTTTTTTAATGTTAGTATTTTCCTCAGTATTCTTTCCTACTAAATGGATATTTTGTATTGTCTTAAAAGATGATTTTTAGTTAATTCCTTATATGCATGCTTGATTGGAAAAAATACTGATTTCATGATTTTGTATAAGGAAAAACAAATGCAAAATGAAATGAGAAAGAAATGGTCTGATAATAAAAGGCTCCATAAATATAAATAATGTTAAGGGAAAAGAATTCAAAGCTATCTCAGAAGCGCTAATTTTTATAGTTATATTTTAAGATACTTATCTGGTCTTCTTAACATTAAGTCCCTTTATTTAAGTTCATCTTCTAGTTTTCTACCAGATTAATTATCTAAAAACTTCTAATCTTATCTTCAAATTGCTGTCAGTTTCCTGGTGAATAAACATACACTCCTCCAGTTCCATACAGAAACACATTTCTTTGCAGTGTAATTCTCTCCTATCTGTATCTGTAACCCTCTCTGCTATCATTTTCCCCTAAACACGCTATGTTTTAACTTCTCCCCAAGTTTCCACATTTCATAATCCTGTTGCTTCTTTTGAATTGCCTTTATCCCACTCTTTACTCAGGAACCTCCTACTCATTTGTATGCCCCAACAATACATCACCTTGCCTAATTTTCCAAGAAAAGTTTAGTTATCCACCTCTCTTTTACATTCATGGCACTAGATATAAATTAGAGTGATAGAATTGCTAATATTTTTAGCATTTCCTGTATGGTAGTCAGTGGCAAATGATTTACATAGCAGTCACAGGATTTGCAGTATTGTCTTGTGATAGATTTATATCTGTCCACATCACTAGATATTCATAACTTTTTGTGTTGTTTCCTGTGCATGCTCAGTGAAGAGAAAGACAAGTTAAGAGACAGAAAGACATATTAATTTCAGAAGTCTTAATACTGAGATTTCAAAGTTTTAATCTTGTGTGATAGGATTAGAAATCATTTTCTTTCCTTTTTTTTCTAAATCTTCTTCTATGGACCTCATTTAAAAAAAAAATCTTAGCAGGAAGCCAGTGGATTTTTAAAAAATAAACTGCTCACAAGAAAGACTATAATATCAGTTATTTGGATGTTAGTGTGAATTTATATCAACTTGTAACAATCTTTAGGAGCAGAGAGCTTTACCTCTTAATATGTAATTAAAGGCTTTGATCCTTTTAGAAGAATTTTGGGTGTCAGAAAGCAAGTGGGTTTTTGTTGTCTGTGTTAATAGACTCCTTGAAACTATCAGATTCTATTTTTACTCTTCTATAGATCAAATTCCTTGTAAACATATGTGGCGTCTTTTATCTCATTTGGATTTTTCCACAAGCAACCAGAACCCATCCTAAGAATGATGCTGACCAACCTCTCCATTTATTACCTATTTTGTATCTGAGTGCTTTACGATTTGAAATTGTTCCCAAAGGATCCTCCTTTCTCTTGCACTTTTAACTCTTAGGAAAGTTATGCATAACTTTTAAGGTCTATAAGACCCTTGTAATTCCAATTACTTCTCTAAACCCAAAAGACTCTAGCGCATCATCAAAAGCTATTCTGAAGTCTGATACCTGGATAACATTCTTTTCTCTGTTAATGCACTTGTCAGAGGTAATCTGTGAATGTCATTTGAAGTCATTCAATTTAGTGGTTAAATAGGACACCCTCAAAATTTAAAGAAGGCAGATTTGGAAACACATAATCAATCCACTCAGGATCTCTTTACGTGGATAATGCAACAGAATATAGGAAAACCAAACCTTCCCAGGCAGTTTGCTGTGTATGATTTTTCTAATTTAAGAGAGGAATGAATCCGTAGGTTGAGCAGTTACAAATGACTTGTGTAGACAATTTATTGACATACATTCATATTCTTTTTCTGAGAAAAACAGTGCAACCAAACGTGTAGATAGGAAGTGGACATGTGAAACCTTTTTCATTATGGTTAGAGAGTAGCACAGCATAGGTATGAATGGAAATGTTTAAAGGCAGAGCGTGTTTATATGTGCTGTAGGTATCAGGAATACAACCCCAAAGACACAGACCTTGCTTTCTATTCCTCAGTGGAGTTCAAAATCGAGAGGGAGAGACCAACAGAAAAAGAAGAACTTGTAAATGATCCAAGAAGTGCCATGATAGAAGCACACAAGGAAAATAAAGGGAGCAGGGGGTATGCCCTCCAAAACCATGACAGGTGAGGTAGCAAGGCGTCCAGGCAGAGGCCAGGCCCTAGGCTAGAACTCTTTCATGATAAATTTGATTTTGATTCCAAAATTATGAAAGCACAGTATGTAATCGACTCTGGAAGATGCACAAAACATAAATAAGAAAATATAAATAACCCATGATTTTACCACCTAAAGCCACATATTAGTATTAGTTTCAAATATTTCTTTGCAGATTTTTGCATATATTTTAAATAGTTCTGTGCTTATTGTGTATACATAATTTTGAATAATTTTTAAAATTTAACTTATAAAATGAACAAGTACATGGGGCTTCCCTGGTGGCGCAGTGGTTGAGAGTCCGCCTGCCGATGCAGGGGACGTGGGTTCGTGCCCCGGTCCAGGAAGATCCCACATGCCGCGGAGCAGCTGGGCCCGTGAGCCATGGCCACTGAGCCTGCGCGTCCGGAGCCTGTGCTCCGCAATGGGAGAGGCCACAACAGTGAGAGGCCCGTGTACCGCAAAAAAAAAAAAAAAATGAACAAGTACAAACAAGAAAATATCAGATAGTACTATTTATGTAGAGAATTAGATCATGGTGACATGACTGAAAGTCACTGAATGGAATTTTATTTTGAGGTTTATTTATTTTTAATTTTTATACAATTTTTAAAGGTTACTTTGCATTTACAGTTACTACAAAATCATTGGCTATATTCCCCATGGTGTACAATACATCTTTGAGCCTATCTTACACCCCACAGTTTGCACCTCCCACTCCCCTACACAGGCACCCCCCCGCACCCCCACTGGTAATCACTAGTTTGTTCTCTATATCTGTGGGTCTGCTGCTTTTTGTTACATTCACTAGCTTGTTGTATTTTTAAGATTCCACATGTAAGTGATATCACACAGTATTTATCTTTCTCTGTCTGACTTACCTGAATGGAATTTTACATGGGGTGGTCAAGGAAGGCTCTTTGGGGAGGTGATATGAAACCTTAGAATATATGGCAGGTACTATAATCAGTTGCATAAAGAGCAAGGAAAAATCACTGGAAGCAATGGAAACATCAGTGCACAGACCTCCTGACAGAACTAAGCTTGGCATGTTTAAGGAAAAGGAGAAAAGCCAGTGTGGCTGAATCATAGTGGAAGGTTCAAGAGAAGCAGGAGATGAGATTGGAGAAGTAGGTGGAAACGAGATCACACATGGCCTTTATAGGCCTTTATTCAGAGCTAGGGAGTTTTGTAAATGAGCAATGGTGGAAAGGGAACACTTCAGTAGCCATTACAGTAACCTAGGTGAGGGGCCATGCTGGCTTGGCTTGTTATGGCTATAGGTAAGAGCTAAAAAGTGGTGAGTCCAGGAGATGTGTTCATGGTAGAGGCTTCAAGATGTACTGATAATTCAGAGTTGGAGAATTAAGGGTAAGGAAGACTCAAGGTTGACTCCTAGGTAGTAATTTCAACAATTACATGGATGACCGTTTAAGGTGCCTGGTATGCCTGGCACTTTCTCGGTTTTAACACTGAAAGTTCTGTGTCCTGGGAGGCTCCTCAGTCCTAGGCAAATTGGGAGAGTTGGTCAAACTAAGTATGATTTGATGTGGAGTAGGCTTTATTATTATGGGTGGGAGCAGCAAGAATCAACAATTATATTTTGCTCTTTTGATGGCTGTGATGCCTTTATACACCAGAGTTGAAGGGGGAGCATTAATGAGACTGGAGTAAGAACAATGCAGTATCATTTAAATGATATCAGAAAACAATAACGGAGGGAAGTATCCAGTTCAAATATCTTGTATTTCAATTGTTTTGTATTGCTGGAACTACCACATCATCATAATCTGCTTAAGAAATTTAGATGTGTATTGTTAACTTATGGATATTGGTATATTATACCAACTCCTCTGCTTCCTGCATAACATATTCAAGTAGCTGAATTGTTACTGAATAACTCAAAATATTTCTGTTTAAACTAAATGCTAATGGTATCAGATTCAGAGTACCAGAGTTACTGATTCAATGAAAAAATTGTGTACATCTACATAAACATTACATATTCATTAAATGTCAAGAATTTCAAGTATCTCTCTTAGTTATAAGCTACTCTTCCTCTATATCTCATATGGTTTGTCTTCAGTGTGTCCTGATCTTTTCTTCACAAAGTCTTCAAGCACTTTGGATGTCAATTTACATAACTTATTCCAAGGTAGAGAACTGAAGCAAGACCTACTTAATGTTTAGTTTCAACCACTGATTAAGTACTCTAAATGTGAAAGAGGTACCAGTAAAGGAGGGGGGAAATAAACTAGGGATTCTGTGATAGTAAAATTCTTCAAAGAGCAAATCTGGCCTTATGGTATCTTGTTACACTGGCATTTATTTTGTTTATTGAAGAATAGAAAAACAAAACTTTGCAAAGTAGATGAAAACTTTTAGAGGCATAGGGTACAGATGAACGTTCTATTTGAATTGGTATGTATACACACATTCATATTGAAGAAATTCTGTGTATGTAGTCATTAAATCTTCACTCTCTACATCCTTAGTAAACACTTAATTGATCATTTTGTTGGAATAAAACTTTTAAATTTTTATTGGAGTATAGTTGATTTTCAATGTTATGTTAGTTTCTGCTGTACAGCAAAGTGAATCAGTTATACATATACATATATCTACTCTTTTTTAGATTCTATTATTCCCATATAGGTCATTACAGAGTATTGAGTAGAGTTCCCTATGCTATACAGTAGGTTCTTCTTAGTTATCTATTTTATATATAGTAGTGTGTATATGTCAATCCCAATCCCCCAGTTTATCCCTCGCCCCGCCCCGATAACCATAAGTTTGTTTTCTACATCTGTGACTCTCTGTTTTGTAAATAGGTTCATTTGTAACATTTTTTTAGATTCCACATATTAGTGATATCATATATTTGATATATTAATTAATATCCTCTATAAATCAACTCTAATTTCTAACTTTTGTCTATCTGTTAACATTATCTCAATCACTTTCATTTGTATCATTTTTAAAAATTAGATTCCAGGGCTTCCCTGGTGGCGCAGTGGTTGAGAGTCCGCCTGCCGGTGCAGGGGACACGGGTTCGTGCCCCGGTCCGGGAAGATCCCACATGCCGCGGAGCGGCTGGACCCGTGAGCCATGGCCGCTGAGCCTGCGCTTCCGGAGCCTGTTGCTCCGCAACGGGAGAGGCCACAACAGTGAGAGGCCCGCCTACCACAAAAAAAAAAAAAAAAAAAAATTAGATTCCACATATGAGTGATATCATATGATATTTATCTGTCTCTATCTGACTTACTTCACTCAGTATGACAATCTCTAGGTCCATCCATGTCACTGCAAATGGTATTCATTGTTTTATGGCTGAATGATATTGCATTGTATATACGTACCACATCTTCTTTATCCTATTCCTCTGTTGATGGATATTTAGGTTGTTTCCATGTCCTGGCTATTGTATATAGTGCTGCTATGAACATAGGGGTACATGTATCTTTTTGAATTATGGTTTTCTCTGGATATATGCCCAGGAGTGGGATTGCTGGATGATATGGTAGCTCTATTTTTAGGTTTTTAAGGAACCTCCATACTCCTCCATAGTGGCTGTACCAATTTACATTCCCACCAACAGTGTAGGAGGCATCCCTTTTCTTCACACCCTCTCCAGCATTTATTGTTTGTAGATTTTTTGATGATAGCCATTCTGACCACTGGGAGGTGATACCTCATTGTAGTTTTGATTTGTACTTCTCTGATAATTAGTGAATGTTGAGCATCTTTACATGTACCTCTTGGCCATCTGTATGTCTTCTTTGGAGAAGTGTCTGTTTAGGTCTTCCGCCCATTTTTTGATTGGGTTTTGTTTTTTTGATAGAGTTGCAGGAGCTTTTTGTATGTTTTGGAGATTAATTCCCTGTCGGTCACTTCATTTGCTAATAGTTTCTTCCATTCTGTGGGTTGTCTTTTCGTCTTGTTTATCGTTTCCTTTGCTGTGCAAAAAATCTTTTGAGTTTACTTAGGTCCCATTTGTTTATTTTTGTTTCTATTTTCATTACTCTAGGAGGTGGTTCAAAAAAGATCTTGCTGCAATTTATGTCAGGGAGTGTGTTCTGCCTATGTTTTCCTCTAAGAGTTTTATAGTGTCTGGCCTTACGTTTAGGTCTTTAATCCATTTTGAGTTTATTTTTGTGTATGGTGTCAGGGAGTGTTCTGATTTCACTCTTTTACATGTAGCTGTCCAGTTTTCCCAGCACCACTTATTGAAGAGGCTGTCTTTTCTCCATGTATATTCTTGCCTCCTTTGTCATAGATTATGTGACCGTAGGTGCGTGGGTTTATCTCTGGACTTTCTATCCTGTTCCATTGATCTATATTTCTGTTTTTGTGCCAGTACCATACTGTTTTGATGACTGTAGCTTTGTAGTATAGTCTGAAGTCAGGGAGCCTGATTCCTCCAGCTTTGTTTTTCTTTCTCAAGATTGCTTTGGCTATTCAGGGTCTTTTGTGCTTCCATACAAATCGTAAAATTTTTTGTCCTAATTCTGGGAAGAACACTCTTGAAGCTAATCTTATTCATAAGCATGCCCCTTATTGATGTGAATGGAGGGATTCTGAAATGTGAATGGAGGGATCCTGAAAATTTCCTTAAGCCCCAAATATTTCCTCCCTCCCAGTCCTTCAGGTGAATCTATGATTTTTTTACATGGTTGTGTACTTGGATTCTTTTAGTATAGTCATTGAAGACTGTTTAAAATTAAATTCTTACTAGTATGGACAGCATAGTAATGAATAATCTTCAGCATATTATCTAAAAAAAAATTAGTCATTATCTCTATAGAGACCTGAATAGTCAAGGCAGAGGACAAACATCCTTTTGATTAGGGCTGGAAATCAGCAAAAAACAATTTCATAAAGTGCTGCTCCCCCAGTAAATAAAAGCTTGAATATCCTACTACTGTAGGGTTTGCTAGTCACTGAGAACAGCAAGAAAGATATGGAACACACATTTTCCCAGGACATGCTGGTATCAATGCTTATGGATTTGAATGGAATGGCAAATAATGTAGAGACTGCCACAGGATCATATGTGGTAGGGCATGTTATTTACCTTCTAACCTATTTCCTGAAATGGGATATTAACATATGTTGCTGTAGCCCTTCTTAGGTCCTGATCAAAACAAAGATAGGACAATAGTAAACTGGTAAGATGGGAAAAAGAGGCAGACACTATTAGAATAGAAACATATTGGTGTTATATTATTAAATTATCAGTTTTACCAAGAAAAATATTTGTGATTTTTTTCATTATACCATTTTATTCATCCCTGCCTCCTCATTCACATTCTGAAACCCCTTACCCCAGTTGGGCAATGAGATTGAACCAAGAGTTTAACAAGAAAAGGAAGCTGGGCTTGTGAGGATGGAAGGGATCTGAGAAGACGCAAGGAAATATGATGGAATAAAGTGGAGGGAATGAGACCACTGGATGGTCCAATCTGATGGGGATTCATAAGGCCAAGAGGAAGAGACTTGGGGGAATGAAGTAAGTTAATGGCCTGGGTTATATGTGACCTTAATCATCAAAGAAAAAGAAAAAAACGTTTGCTTCTAAGTAATGGCAGCTCTTTCCATGATATTCCCAGTATATATATATATATATATATATATCTTTAAAAATATGTGGTTCAACTTTTTCACTTTAGAGATGAGTAAATTGAGGTTTATGGAATTTAAGAAGCCTGCCAACAATTACTAGTTAATTAAATTTGCATTCCTCAAGAACTGATTTTTTTTTTCCATCTATGCTATAGTGTTTTAGTGACTATCATTCAGAAAGATAACTGTAAGGGAAGAGAGCAGCTTTCTGAGATTGGGACGAACCTGAAAACAATATTCAAATCTTATATAGACCTCTATCCTGTAACATGCTTAGACATATTATTGGGGACTAGATGGCCCCCAAATCCAACATTATCATTATCATTATTATCATTTAGGAATGAAAGTATAGGAAAGTTTTTTAGGGTATTTCATAAGATGTCTTGTTTCAGACAAAGATTCTTAGGAATTTTTTTCTGAAATGAAAAAAATGTAAAAGGATAGAATATGAGTTTCTGTAATGGGAGATGAGAGAATGAGACCCACTCTTGTGTCCTTATGAGTGCCTATTCCAATTACTAGGTTTATATGAACCTAGGAGTAGGGTAGGTACCTTGTACCACTGTTTGGATGGATATCCATTTTAAAGGGATAACTAATTTGTATTTGTAGTGTGAATAAAAGCTAATTCAGTGACAGCTCCTCAGAAGTGAGAACATACTAGATGAGGTTCATGGTCGTTTAAGTATTCTTCTCTGGGCAACAACACTCTTTTATTAAGAAGGGTTGCCCGAATTTGGTCTACTAGAATCAAAACAGGTCAAGAATTTGATAAAGTTAAATATGGTAATTTTGAAAAGGGGAAAGCTAGGCAACAGTTAGAAAATATATAATAAAATGTTTAATTGACCAAGACTGGAAATAAAAAGTGAGCATAGGGAGAATATGTGGTAGGAAACTTAAAGAAAGGCATTTAAAATAGATAGCAGGTACTGTTTAGTTAAAGAATATTTGAATGACCAAAAAGAAAGACACATATGTATGCATACACTTAGCATCTTTACTCTTTAAGGGAGGAAAGTAAATGCAAAAACAAACAAACAATAAAGAAAGAAAAATAAGACAGAAAAAACCCACTTCGGTTCCCTAGGAAAAAACTCTAGTCTGGTTCTGGTTAAGGTAAATTTAAATTTGGGGTAAAAGTTATTTTATCTGTACTTCAACCACATTTAGACACAAATAATAAATACGCCATGGACAGTGGCTTTCTTTTCATTGTTTAAATCAGTTTGGCAAGCTTGTGGTTTCAGGATAAGCCAGGCTTGCATTTCACTCATTATGGAAATGGGTTGTGTAATGGACATACTATGTGTTTATTTAAAAACTTTTTTAAAATTGAAGTAGAGTTGATTTACAATATTATATTACTTTCAGGTGTAACAACATAGTGATACAAAATTTTTATACATTATACTCCACTTAAACTTAATACAAAACATTTGCTATATTTCCCTGTGCTGTACAATATATCCTTGCTGCTTATCTACTTTATACATCGTAGACTGCATCTCTTAATTGCATACCCCTTTCTTGATGCTTCCCCCTTTCCTCTCCCCACTGGCAGCCACTAGATTGTTGTTCTCCATATCTGTGAGTCTGTTTCTGTTTTGTTATATACATTCCTTTGTTTTACTTTTTAGATTCCACATAAAAGTGATAACATACAGTGTTTGTCTTTCTCTGTCTGACTTACTTCACTAAGCATAATACAGTTCAGGTCCATCCACACTGTTGTGAGTGGCAGAATTTTATTCTTTTTAACGGCTGAGTAACATTCGATTGTATACATATTTGCACCATGTCGTCTTTATCCATTCATCTGTTGATGGGGATTTAGGTTGCTTCTGTATTGTGGCTATTGTAAATAATACTGCTGTGAACATTGGGGTGCATCAATCTTTTCAAATGAGTATTTTCATTTTCTTCAGATATATACCCAGCATTGAAATTGCTGGATCACATGAAAGTTCTTTTCTTAGTTTTCTGAGGAAACTCCATACTGTTTTCCACAGTGGCCACACCAATTTACAATCCCACCAACAGTGTACTAGGGTTGCTTTTTCTCCACAACCTCGGCAATATTTGTTATTTGTATTCTTTTTGATGACAGCCATTCTGACAGACGTGAGGTGACATTTCATTGTGGTTTTGATTTGCATTTCTCTGATGATTAGTGATGTTGAGCATTTTTTCAGGTGCCTGATGAACATCTGTATATCTTCTTTGGAAAAATGTCTATTCAGGTCTTCTGCCCAGTTTTTAATTGGGTTGTTTGTTTTTTTGATATTGAGATGTATGAGCTATTTATATATTTTGGATATTAACCCCTTATCGGTCATATCATTTGCAAACATTTTCTCCATTCAGTAGGCTGTCTTTTCATTTTGTCATTGGTTTCCTTTGATGTGCAAATGCTTTTAAGTTTAATTAGGTTCCATTTGTTTATATTTCTTTTGCCTTAGATCCAAAAAAATATTCCTATGATTTATGTCATAGAGTGTTCTGCCTATGTTCTCTTCTAGGAGTTGTATGGTTTCAAGTCTTACATTTAAGTCTTTAATCCATTTTGGGTTTATTTTTGTATATGGTGTTACAGAATGTTCTAAAGTCATTCTTTTACATGTAGATGTCCAGTTTTCCCAGCACCACTTATTGAAGAGACTGTCTTTTCTCCATCGTGTATTCTTGCCTCCTTTGTTGTACATCAATTTATGTAATTTATTTCTGGGCTCTGTATTCTGTTCCATTGATCTATGTGTCTGTTTTTGTGCCAGTACCATGCTGTTATGATTACTGTGGCTTTGTAGTATAGTCTGAAGTCAGGGAGCTAGATACCTCCAGCTTTGTTCAATGTTCTGAGCATTGCTTTGGCAATTCGGGGTCTTTTGTGGTTCCATATAAATTTTAGGATTTTTTTTTCTAGAACTGTGAAAAATGTGGGTATCTTAGAGGTATCTTAGAGATAGAGATTGCATTAACCATGTAGTGCTTTTTAACAATACTAATTCTTCTAATCCAAGAGCATGAGACAGCTTTCCTTTTTCTTTTTTATCATTTTCAAATTCCTTCATCATTATTTAATAGTTCTCAGAGTATAGGTCTTCCACCTCCTTGGTTAAGTTTATTCCTAGGCATTTTATTCTTTTTGATGCAATTTTAAACCGGATTGGGTTTTTGTTTTTGTATTTTTTTGCTTTTTCTTTCTGATAGTTCATTTTTAGTCTTAGAAAAGCAACAGATTTCTGTATAAATCTTGTATCCTGAAACTTTATTGAATTCATTTATTCCAATAATTTTTGATGGAGAATTTAGGGTTATATGTATATAGCATAATGTCATCTGCAAATAGTGACAGTTTTACTTCTTGCCTTCCACTTTGGATGCTTTTATTTCTTTTCCTTGTCTGACTGCTATGGCTAGGACTTGCAACGCTATGTTAAATAGAAGCAGCGAGAGTGGGCATCCTGTCTTTTTCCTGATTTTAGAGGCAAAGCTTTCAGCTGTTCACTGTTGAATAGGATGTTACCTGTGGATTTATCATAAATGGGCTTTTCATTACGTTTATATGTTCCATCAATGCCAACTTTTTTTTTTTTTTTTTTTTTTTTTGCTGTACATGGGCCTCTCACTGATGTGGCCCCTCCCGTTGCGAAACACAGGCTCCAGACACGCAGGCTCAGCAGCCGTGGCTCACGGGCCCAGCCGCTCCACGACATGTGGGATCCTCCTGGACCGGGGCACGAACCCATGTCCCCTGCATCGGCAGGCGGATTCTCAATCACTGCGCCACCAGGGAAGCCCCATCAATGCCAACTTTGATGAGAGTTTTTATCATGAATGGATCTTGAATTTTGTCACATGCTTTTTCTGTGTGTATCAACATGACCTTGTGATATTTTTGTTAACGTAGTGTTTCACACTGATTGATTTGCAATATTGGATGGTCCTTGCATCCCTGAAGTAAATCCCACTTGATCATGGTGTATGATCCTTTATATATATTATTGAATTCAATTTACTAATATTTTGTTGAGGATTTTTGCATCTATATTCATCGCAAATACAGGCCTGCAGTTTTCTTTTTTTGTAGTGTCTTTGGTTTTGACGTCAAGGTAATGGTGGCCTCATAATATGAATTTGGGAGTGTTCCTTTCTCTTTAATTTTCTAGAATAGTTTGTGAAGGACACGTATTAGCTATTCTTTATATGTTTGGTAGAATTCCCCTGTGAAGCCATCCAATCCTGAACTTTTGTTTGCTGGCAGTATTTTTTTGTTTTTTTAAATTACAAATTCAGTTGCACTACTAGTGATCTGTCGTTCAGATTGTCTGTTCTTTCCTAATTCAGTGTTGGCGGGTTGTACGTTTCTAGAAATTTGTCCATTTCTTCCAGGTTGTTGGCGTATACAACTGGTCATAGTATTCTCTTAGGACTTTTCGATTCTCTGTGGTATTGGTTGTTATTTCTCCTCTTTCAGCAGTAATGGCTGCCGCCACTCTCCTCAGATGGTGTTTCAGGTCTGAGTCACTGCTGTATTTCGTAACCGAGTTCTTTCCGCATTCACGGCAGTGCTCACTCCAGCATGGAGCTGTGACATGAAGTACATGGGGCCAGAGTGTTCGCTTGGCTTATGCTTTGGTGTGCACTGGTGCAGTTGTGGGTGACAAGTCAGCTGCCCCCATGGTTTCAGTCTTGCTTCAGGAGAAGCATGCACACATGTGCTTGTTCCTGAGCAGAGTCCAGACTTCCCAGAGCCCTCCTGTTAGTCCCACTGGCCCTTCAAGCAGCCAAGGTGGCTCGTCTTCCCTGTGTTGTATCCCAGGGCGGGGGTGCCCAATATGTGACTTGAAGCACTCACTCCCCAGGGAGGGTGTCCACCTGTGTAATCTCCCCTTTCCTCTGAGTCCATTCTCTGGGGCACAGGTCCCAACCTGATCGCTTCTCTTCCCTTTCTATCTGATTCCATGTGGATCTTTCTTTCAGCCTTGGTGGTATAGGAGTCTTTCTGCCAGTTTTCAGTTAGTTTGTAGTGAGAACTATTCCACATGTAGATGTAATTTTTGATTTGTTCATGGGGGGAGGTGAGTTCCATGTCCTGTTGCTCCACCATCTTCATCTCCTCTCCATCCTGTGTGTTTATGATGAATGAGAACAAAGCCACTCCAAGTTATTTGACAGTTGAAGCTAAGCACTAATTGGGGTTTTTGCTTCCTTTTCCACCCCACCTTTGACCGGAGAGGCAGAGAAGAGGATGATGGCTAGTGAAACTATAACTGGGACAAATACCTGTCTCAGTCATCTCTCCCCACCTCTAAAATTCTTTATCAGTTGTTGTCTGTGTTACAAATTTGGTACTCACTTTAGAAAAACATTATGCATTTTCTATGTAAATGTCTCCTTCATAAGATGGAAACTACTTGAGGGCAAGGACTTTGTGTCAGTTATTTTGTAACCCTCCCACACTCATCACACAGCCAGAGATCCCACAAGCTGGCCCTTTGTTTACTCTCAGTGAAATCCATACTTGGTGACACAGAGCTAATAATATCTCCCTTTTATTTGTACATCACAAGCTGGAAATTTTTCTCTTCTGTTATCTAGCATCAGGTACATTAGTAACACTCCAGAAATATTTTGTATTTTGTGAATTTTAAAAAACGTCAGTAATTTGATGCTAACACCCCACATCTAGAAGCAGAAAACAATATTGAATTGTCTGGATTGCTACCCATAGAAAACTTTGCTAAATTTCCTCCAGAAACCAAAAAATCTTTAGGTCACATGAAGTCATTTAAAAAGTGGTAACCCACTGGTTGTTGAAAGGGGCTTCCAGATGATGCATGGCTCACTTACTTGTGGTAAAATGTGGAGACAAGCCTTCAGTTCCATTCTTGACCACAGGCATGGAAGTAAATAATTTAACTGTGTCAGAAAAATGATCTGCTGTATTTTAAGGTACGGTTTCATGCACTGTCTTACCTTCTACCTGGCTACTTATAGGGGTTAAAAAAAATAGGCCAGGAAATATGTATCCTTGGAACCAAACTCAGAATGCAAACTCAGCTTCCAGTGTCCTCAATGAGCCTGGGGTTTTAGCTTGAGCGACAGTGGAATCCCCCGCCAGCCAATTAGAGTGTGGTTGAATTGGAGGAAGACTGAAAGATGCAAGAAACAAAGTCACACTAGAATGTATGGGGGGGGTGAGGAGTGTTTGGAAGTGCACTGTGGCTAGCAGAAGTGATTAGGTTTGATTTAAATTGAGTTTTCTAACAATGGTACTGGAGCAGGGAGCGGCCAGATTTATATGGAATGGATGGACTTTTTCTGAACAGTAGCTGCCATAAAGGCAGAGTCAGAAATTAGTATGATACAAACCATTGGGAAGGGCTCATTAGCTACATTTCACTTTTATTACAGTGTGTAAATGGCATCCCATATAGCTTTTGCCTGGGTTTCTTTCAACCTGAAATCAGGGTTTCTGTGAGTTGTAAATGTGCAGCTAATGTACCTTTTTATAATTGGTCTGAAAGAGTATTTTTAATATTTCTGAGAATTTGTGCAGTTTGTAATAAGTAAATACCAGTGCTAAAGCCTAGTATGTCTTTTTTTTTTTTTTTTTAACCACATTAGCTATCGTTTTCATGTTTTTTCTCTAGTATGGTTTATAAAATCAGAGATGACCAATATGAGGGAATTCTGTCCTTGGATAAAGAAAGAAGTATGTAATGTTTTTTTTATTATTCTAAGTACTGAGTCGCTAAAATATGTGGACAGAGATTTGATTGTTGATTAAGTAGTTCATATTCCTATTTTACAAAGCACATCCCTCCTCTGCTTTCTATAAGCAGCCTCTTTAAGGTAGTACATGAGAGTGGGATGTTTCTTCCCTGAAATGTTTGTATGATAGGTCTCTAATTAATCCAACTGTTATTGACTTGTCTAATAAAGATGCTATTTTAATGATCTCAGTGGCAGGCTTCTATATCAATAGGAGCTGTGATAGTTAAATTGTAAAGCACTGTAAGTAACATACTTTCCGTTTAAATAGAGGTTATAATGCAGTTACTGTATTTTAGAATATAAAATATTATTTTTTATTATTATTATTTTTTTTGCGGTACGCGGGCTTCTCACTGTTGTGGCCTCTCCCGTTGCGGAGCGCAGGCTCAGGGGCCGTGGCTCACGGGCCCAGCCGCTCCGCGGCATGTGGGATCTTCCCGGACTGGGGCACGGACCCGTGTCCCCTGCATCGGCAGGCGGACTCTCAACCACTGCGCCACCAGGGAAGCCCCAAAATATTATTTTTATATGCCTCTTGAAGGTGTCGTATTTTAAAACTTGCTAACATTTCCTTAAAAAAACAGATTCATGTCATCGCAAAATTGATGTTAACCAACTATTATTTTTTCTCTGAAAAACATAATCAAACTTGTCCTCTCATCATGATTAGTACAGTAACACATTATAGATTTTCCATTGATTCCTTGGTGCCAGTAGCTGAGAGATAAGGTGAAGATGCTACAGCTGTTCAGACATTTATTCTGTACAACCCATGGAACATATTGAACAGAAGCTCAAACTTCAACTGCAAAAAGTAGAAGAAAACCCAACAATATGGTATGCATCTTTTAAATTTAAATTTAATCAGTTAATTATATACTGTTTGTTAGTGTATGCTAAGGATATTATAATTAATACCAAAAATAACACATGGATGCATTAGCAATATATGGTACGTATATATCTAGGTAGGTAGGTAGAGTTATGGGATAAACAGGCTTACTAAATTTGGGAACTATCTGATTCTAACATGATATTCAAAACTAATTAGTTTTAAAGTACATCTAAACCTTCTTGTTTTCTACATTTTGTCTGTATACTTTAATTAATCTCTATTTTGCATATATTGACCAAAATCACACATTGGAAATCTACTTCATTTAAATGGATACCGCTGTTTATGCTGAGAGCACATGTATCTTTTTCTTCCTTGTTTCAACTATCAAGTATATATTTCCTGTTTTATTCTATATTTAAGGGATAGAGTTACGAACATAGAGTTGGGAAGCCAACTTACTTGGTTCAAATCCTAGCTCTGCAACTTAACGTTAATTAACTTACCCAAAGACACTAATTTTGCCTCAGTTTACACCTCATCTGAAAAATGAGAATAATATGCAGACTCTTTTAGACTGCTATGAAAAACTATTAATTAAATACATATGATATTGCTTCGACTATATTAGCACTTACTAATTAGGCCTGGGTTTTAGATGCAGCATCTCCCTAACAGCCCACAAACATATCTATGAAGTTACAGTGAAAAAAAAAGTGCCTAGTACTGAAAAGTAGTGTTAAGCACTAATGTATTAACAATATAAGAGCAGTTACAACTAAGTAAACATTCTTAAGTAAGTAAACATTCTTAAGAATTCTTTAAAATTTCAATATCATTTCCATATGACCCAGAAATCCACATCTAGTTATTTACCTGAGAGAAAAGAAAATATATGTCTATTCAGCTGTTCATAGACTCTTTATACTTAATAGTGAAAACCTGGAAACAATCCAAATGTCCATCAACAGTGGAATACATAAATTGTGGTATGTCTATACAATGGAATACTACTTAGCAGTAAGAAAGAACTACTGATAACATGTAATAACATGGATGAATCTGAAGACATTTAACTGAATGAACAAGGCCAGGCACAAGAGATAATGTATTGTATGCTTGATTCTATTTATATGAAATTCTAGAAATGACAAATCTAAATTACAGAGTTGTAAAGCATCAGTGGTTTTCTGAGGCTGAGGATGGGATGTAAACAATTCTTTGTGTTAAATTCCATCTGTTTTAAATGCTTAATGTGATTGCTATTTTCCTGACTGGGTCCTGCCTGAGGAAACAACTTTGTCAAGACATTTGAAAAAGAACAGCGTATTTATTATGCACAAATAAAGTAAAATAAAAAGGAATTATAAAGATACTAGGAATTAGTAAAATAGAAAGTCCTTTGAATAATCTATTGGGAAGATTAAGTTAAATGACTAAAGGCTTCTCTCAAAGAAAACTCCAGGTATACATTACTTCACAGATAAATTCTTCTAAACATTTAAGGAAAAAAGACATCAAGCTTATATAAATTCTACCAGAGAACAACAACAACAACAAAAAAAACGAGGAATGACTTCCCAACTTTTTTATGACTTTAGCATAACTTGAACTTGGAAGACTTGAAGATATTATGGAAAAGGAAAATTACAGGCAAATCTCATAAACATAGGTACAAAAATCCTAAATGAAAAATTAGCATATTAAATCCAGCAATATATACAATAAAGTGTATCATGGTTAAGTAGCTTGATAAGGATTGGAATCATGTTTGAAAATCGATTAATGCCATTTTGCACACTAACAAACAAATGAAATATAAAATCACATGATCATATCAGTAGATGTAGGAAAAGCATTTGATGAAATACAATGTCCAAATATGACTTACCAAAAAAAAACAACAACTCTTAGAAAACTAGGAATTGGAGACAGCCTTCTTAATCTGATGATAAAGATTTTCTACAAAAGCAAAACAAAACTGTCAGAGACACTGTACTTAACAGCAAAATGCTGAAAACTTTCCTTCCATGATAAGGAATAGAAAGATGTATTCTGCAGATGGCCAATAGGCGCAAGAAAAGATGCTCAACATGGCTAATTAATTATTGAAGAAATGCAAATCAAAACTACAATGAGGTAGCACGTCACACTGGTCAGAATGGCCGTCATCACTAAAAAGTCTACAAATGCTGGAGAGAGTGTGAAGGAAAAAAAGGGAACCCTTCTACACTGTTGGTGGGAATGTGAGTTGGTGCAGCCAGGGTGGAAAAAAGTACGAAGGTTACTCAGAAAACTAGAATTAGAATTATCATATGATCCAGCAATCCACTCCCAGGCATATCCAGACAAAACTATAATTCAAAAAAATACATGCACCCTGTTCATAGCAGCACTATTCACAGTAGCCAAGACATGGAAACAGCCTAAATGTCCATTGACAGATGAATGGATAAAGAAGATGTGGTACACATATACAATGGAATACTACTCAGCCACGAAAAAGAACGAAATGATGCCATTTGCAGCAACATGGATGGGCCTAGAGATTATCACACTAAGTGAAGGAAGTCAGGCGGAGAAAGACAAATACCATATGAGATCACTTATATGTGGAATCTAAAATATGACAAATGAACCTATCCGTGAAACAGACACAGAATCACAGACATAGGACGTAGAGAACAGACTAGTGGTTGCCGAGGGGGAGGGGTTGGTGGAGGGATGGAGTGGGAGGCTGGGGTTAGCAGATGTAAACTATTTTATATGTAGAATGGATAAACAACACGGTCATACTCTGTAGCACAGGGAACTATATTCAATATCCTGTGATAAACCATAATGGAAACGAATATGAAAAAGAATGTATATATGTGTGTAACTGAGTCACTTTGCTGTACAGCAGAAATTAACACAACATTGTAAATCAGCTATACTTCAATAAAAAATATTGATAAAAATAAAAAAGATGTATTCTGTAATCACTTCTATTCATCATTGAATGTGAGTTCCCAACAGTGCAAACATGCCATAAAAATGAATAAAAGTATATAGATTTTTAAAGGAAGAAATAAAACTATTTCTCCTATGACATCATCATCTATTTAGAAAATGTAAAATAATCAACAGAGACTAGAAGGGTATCAGCAAGATCATAATATGTAAGGTCAACATATAAAAATCAATCAATTATATTTCTGTGTACCAGCAAAACTGGAACATGAAATGTTAAAAAACATTACCATTTATAATAGTGTAAACCCCACATATCTTCTCAAAATAAAGGTGAAGAGAAAAACATACTAGGATATTTATAGCAGGTTTATTCAAAATTGCCAAAATAAGAAACAATCCAATGTCCATCAGTAAAATGGGTAAATAAATTAATAATATAATGAAGTATTATGTAGCCGTGGTTGATATACTTTTTTGATATCAGGAAACCCATGCACTCTAACAAAAGGTTGATGATATTAAAAAGGCTTTATTCCAATGGCATCTTTCACAGAACTAGAACAAAAATCTTAAAATTTGTTATGTAGACACAAAAGGTCCTGAATAGCAAAAGCAATCTTGAGAAAGAAGAATGGAGCTGGAAGAATCAGCTCCCTGACTGACTTCAGACTATACTACAAAGCTACAGTCATGAAAGCAGCATGGTACTGGCATAAAAACAGAAATATAGATCAATGCAACAGGATAGAAGGCCCAGAGATAAACCCACGCACCTATGGTCACCTAATCTATGACAGAGGAGGCAAGAATATACATGGAGAAAAGACAGTCTCTTCAATAAGTGGTTCTTGGAAAACTGGACAGCTACATGTACAAATATGAAATTAGAACATTCTTTACCACCGTACACAAAAATAAACTCAAAATGGATTAAAGATCTAAATGTAAGACCGGACACTGTAAAACTCTTAGAGGAAAGCATAGGCAGAACACTCTTTGACATAAAGTGCAGCAATATCTTTCTCGGTCTGTCTCCTAGAGTAATGGAAATAAAAACAAAAATAAATGGGACCTAATTAAACTCAAAAGCTTTTGCACAGCAAAGGAAACCACAGACAAAACGAAAAGACAACCCACAGAATGGAAGAAAATATTTGCAAATGATACAACTGACAAGGGATTAAGCTCCAAAATATACAAACAGCTCATGCAGCTCAATACCAAAAGAACAAACAACCCAATCAAAAAATGGGCAGAAGAGCTAAATAGACATTTCTCCAAAGAAGACATACAGATGCTCAACATGGCTAATTATTGAAGAAATGCAAATCAAAACTACAATGAGGTAGCACATCACACTGGTCAGAATGGCCATCAACAAAAAGTCTACAAACGATAAATGCTGGAGAGGGTGTGCAGGAAACAGACCCCTCCTACACTGTTGGTGGGAACGTAAATTGGTACAGCCACTATGGAGAACAGTATGGAGGTTCCTTAAAACAGTAAAAATAGAGCTACCATATGATCCAGCAATCCCACTCCTGGGCATATATACAGAGAAAAACATGGTTTGAAAGGATACAAGCACCCCAGTGTTCACTGCAGTGCTGTTTACAATAGCCAGGACATGGAAGCAACCTACACGGCCATCAACAGAAGAGTGGATAAAGAAGATGTGGTACACATATACAATGGAATATTACTCAGCCGTAAAAAAGAACGAAATAATGCCATTTGCAACAACACAGATGGACCTGGAGATTATCATACTGAGTGAAGTAAGTCAGACAGAGGAAAGACAAATACCATATGAGATAGCTTATATGTAGAATCTTAAAAAAATGATACAAGTGCACTTATTTACAAAACAGAAACAGACTCACAGACTTAGGTAATGAACTTATGGTTATTGGCAGGGAATGTTAAGGGGGAGGGACAAATTGGGAGTTTGGGATTGACATGTACACACTGCTATATTTAAATTAGATAATCAACAAGAACCTACTGTATAACACAGGGAACTCTGCTCAATAACCTAAACGGAAAAAGAACTTGAAAAAGAATAGATACAGGTTTATGTATAACTGAATCACTTTGCTGTATACCTGAAACTAACACAACATTGTTAATCAACTATACTCCAATATAAAATAAATTTCTTTTAAAATTAGAGTATCAGGCCTTACACTTGCTGAGAGAATAAAAAAGCCTGTATGTGTGTTATATCTATCAATATGTACAGTATTAAAACTGAAACTGAGATATAGTTTAATAAACTGTTTAGAGCTGTGATGCCTCTGAGCTTTTACAAGTTAGCCTGCCACAGTTTTGTGGATGCTGGCAAAAGAGAAATGAGAAAGGAAATAACTCACATTAATAGTGGTCAGAGTACTGTAATTTTCTTTTACCAATTCTGAGCGCCACTTCCCACAGGGCAACATGAAGAGTGCCAGATGACATGAGCACATGCAATGTGAGTCATGTTACAGGAGAGGAACCTTGAGTTTAGGAGCCCGGTTTTTTTTTATAATGGACAGTAAGCATAACTGCTCTTTGCAATTGAGGAAGACATTCTCTCTGTCTCCCAGGCTGTTTGCTACATAAACATCCTTGAAAAAGGAGTCCAGAACAAAGGGAGTGAGTGCCTCCACTCACAAGAAAGTGCAGAAACATGACAGCCCCATAGGTAAATATCTTCCAACCCATTCATGTTAACATAGATAACTCACTTTATGAAAAATAACTTTTCTGAAACAAAATTAGTGAGAAGAGTGTTTTACAATTTGATTTACAATTTTGCAGATCTATTTAACACCTGGTTTAATAAAAGGAGCAATCTAGATGTCTGATAGTAGATGGCAAGTTAAATTAAGATACAATACTGGAAGTAAATAAATTCTTTTAAGACTAAGGTACATCTATATGTGTTGATATGACAAAACACTCAAAATATATCAAGTATACGTGTGTGTGTGTGTGTGTGTGTGTGTATAATGCATGGTTTGGAAACTAATGCACATATATGTGTATGTCTATGTGTCTACTTGTAAAGAAACAAAAGAATTACCAACAGTAGTATTTTTGTGGTTGAAGACCAGAAAAGGAGGGGATCTTTTTTTGTTTTTAGTTTAACCTTCTTTGCTTTGATTTCTGTTATAATGATCATGTAGAGTTTTTATAACTGAAAAATGCAAATCTGTTCCCTCATTGTCCAAATCCCTTCAGTGCATTTTCTTTGCCCATAAGATAAAGGCCTTACTCCTTATCCAAGGTCCACCATGATGCTGCTACCCCAATCTCTGCATCCTTGGCTGTACCACTTTCTGCCCCTGTGTTTTACTCCTCTTTCAGAACTACTTTTTAACTCCTTCCACTAGAATGCAAGCTCCACACAGGCAGGGACTATATCATCAATTGTAATACCTCCCCCCACCCCCAAAATAGTGCCTAGAACATAGAAGGTACTCAAATGTGTGTTGTGTGAACAAATTCATCGATTAATTAACTGTTCCAGTTCTCCATCAGTTTAATAGGGCAGGGCCTTCTTTTTAAATAGAACACTTTCCACTTTACTCCGTGTAACTGTTGCTTTCACATCTTAATGGCCTCAGCTTCAATATTTATGTTAGGAAGACTTCTTGACATTGCAAATCTGGCTAGGTCTGTCTGGCTTTATGCTCCTACAATATCCTCTATTTAACCCTCTTAACACTCAGCGCAGTGATAATCCTGTAATTACAACCCTGACTACCACCACCACCAATCCTTCCAGCTCACTCTGTACCCTCACTATCACTCCTTAACTACATCTAAACCTCTACTCTATTTATATTATATATTTCTGTACCCACCATCACACCCCTCATACTCATCCCTCAAGTAAGTGCACTTCCCCTCTTATCCAGCATAGTTTCCAGAGTCCTTCATTATAACAAATTCCTTACCATCACTAATTCACTTGCTCCTCGGTACTTCCACTGCACTTGCTTGGCAAAATGCTACACCCTGCACATGATCTCTTGACCCATTCGCACTTGGCTTTCTAAACAATTTTCTTCTTGAAAGAAGACACTCTTTCTCCTGTGTCATCAGTTATTTCTTCCCTAATATATAGGTATAGAAAACTTTACCAAAAGTTATCTATAGTTGCTGTCTCAACCTCCTCACCTTCTGTTCTTTCCCAAATCCATTCCATCAAGGCTTTTCTGTCTCTTCTACTTCACTGAAACTGTTGTTATCAAGGTCAACAACAATCTCCATGTTCCTAGTCCTCACTAAGCGACATTTCACCAAAATATTAACTCTTCCATTTCTGAAATACTTTCTCCTTTTGGCTTCTAAGAGCCTTTTCCTCCCCACTAACAGGCAGGTTCTTTGATTCTGCTACTGAATCTTCAAATGTTGGTTTGGTTGCTCCATGACTTGGTCTTGACCTCCCTTCTCATTCTTACCTACTCTCCCTTCTTAGATTATTTAACTCAGTCCCAAGACTTTAAATACCATTTCCCCAAATACATGTCTACAACCCTGACTTGTCCCTGGGCAAAACATTTGTATATCAAACTGTCTATTTACCGTTTACTACTTTAAAGGTTTTCTTTTTGATTTTCAAAAACTCTTTACTGTAACATATTCTTGATTACTGGAGCATACCCCAAGATCAACCTGCTGTCTGCACAATCCCTCCCCTTATCACTCAGCCAGAGGCACAACCATCCACCCAGTTGCTCAAGCGACAACATCTAGAAATTATTCGTGCTTCTCATCCCCTCACATTAGAAAGTTTTATTCATTCCACCTCCAAAATATATCCCCAATTTTTTCAGTTTTCTCCATCTTCTTTTCAGTTCAAATATACTATCATCTCTAGCCTGGAATAGAATGATTGATTGATAGTCTCTTGATTGTTTCACTCTTGCCTCTGGTAATTTCCATTAACTACATAGCACCCAAATCAATCCTCTTGCAAATACAAATAACATTATGTTACACCACAGAATCAAATTCTCTATGTTTCCCAGTATAATTAGAATATATTCCAAAATCTTTGCCCAGTCATATAAGGCTCTATATTATTCAGTCCTTATCTAAAATTCAGTCCTTATCTCTAAAATTATTTCTTCATACTCCCCCAGTGCTTCCCACATGCCAGCCACACCTTGTTTCCATTTCTCTAGCATGCTAACCTTCTGATGTCTCAGCACAACCTCTATAGTTTCTATTTCCTGAAAATTCCATGGCTGATTCATTCTCGTTTTGAATTCTTATCTAAGCCAATTATGGTTTATGAAAGAAGAACCCAGATCACTGGGTTCCTAGCTAACCCAGTGATCTCTATCACAGTAGTGTTTTCTTCCTAACACTTATCCATGCCTGAAATTTCAATTTCATTTTTTACTCTGCCTCCCCCACCATAAGTAAAGACTTTTTATGTCTTCTTCAGTATATTTTTTAGCACACACAACAATGCCTGACATACCAAATAAATGATGGATGTATCAATTCAATGATTGTTTTCCTGCTAGATCCTAAGGTCTATTTTGGCAGGATTGTTTCTCATTTGCTCAGAGCTGCATCCTCAAAACCTAACATAAACTTATGCACCTAGTGGGTGCTTAATAATATGTGTTGAATTGATACATAAATAAATGAAAAGTTTAAAGATGCGGCTCTTAACAAGATCTTGCCTTTGTTAATGCTTCAGTTTTATTTTGCCACCCCTGTACCAACATGCAGGCCATTATCCTGCTTAAAAAAAACAAAAAACAAACAAACAAACAAAACTTCAATAGAAGCTTTCTACTATTCTAGGAGAAGTTATAACTTTGACCATAGGTACAAGGCCTTCCATGAATCATGGCTTTTGATACATTTATAATTTTATTTCTTACAAAAACAGTTCCAGGAAATAATCTCTACCAGGAACGCTTTTCCTCCCTACTTCTCTCTTTCTCTCTCTACTTGCTTATCTCTTGATCTTTCTTTAAAAATTGTTAAAGTATACAGTAAATGATTTTGTGCCTGGGTCCTTTATTAGAGTATGAGTCCATATAGGGCAAGGACGATTTTACATGGCTTTAAAAAAAGGCATCTCCAGGATATGTTATATCAATGTAGATTTTATAGTACTTCACTGGTAAACTTCTATTATGCATCATAAATTGTTACTCGAAGACTTAATTTGTACTTCAAAATAAAAGACCTGTTTTTACTTATTAAATCATGACATTGCCACAAAGATCCAATCTTTATGTCTTCAGCAATTAGCATAAGGGCTGGCCTGAACTCAGTCTCTCGATAAGCACAGAAGAAAGGGAGAGAGGGAAAGAGAAAACAAAGAAGAATGAAATATTTTACGATCATCTGAAACATATTTTGCAATTATTTTTTATATCAGTCATCTTAGTACTCTCAACATTTTCTGACTTTTTCATGTTTTTCTTTTCTCCATTTCAATCCTGACTTCGGCAGATGCCCTCTTCTATTCTGTAAAATGTATCACTCCTCCTTTGAGGAACTCATTGATTTCTTAGTCTAAAGACCCAGTTCAAAGACTTGAGTCAAGATAGCAGAGAAGGAGGATGCAGAACTCGCCTCCGCCCAAGAACACATCAAAAAATACATCTACACGTCACACAATTCTCACTGAGAACTAAGTGAAGATTAGCAGAAAGACCCCTGTACAACCAAGGCTGTAAGAAAGATGCACACAGAATTGGGTAGGAAAGGAAGAGAAGTAATCAGGTTGGGACCTGTCCCCTGGGAGGGAAACTCAGAGGAGAAAGGGAGTTACATGGGCAGAAACCCTCCCTGGGTAGTGAGTGGTTTGAGCCACATATTAGGCACTCCAACCCTGGGGTCCTACAAAGGGAAGACAAGCCCCCTTGGCTGGACGGAGGGCTGGTGGGACTGCCAGGAGGGCTATAGGAAGTCTGGTCTCCACTTGTGAGGAGAACATGAATACTTAGTTGCTCCCAAAGCAGGGCAGAAAAGGTAGACTGAAGCCATTCAGGTGGCTGACTGGTTTTCCACAACCATATCGTCATGGAGCCCAGCCTGAACTGACCAAACGCTTTAGCAACACTTGCCTGATGTTGCTGCTCCACACTGGAGCCAGGGCTGCCACAACTGAGAAAAAAACTCAGTTGTGAGATGCTGAGGTGGGCTTAAACCCTAAGCTGCATCTGAGCAGGGAGAGGGCAGCCACTACTGGCAATTGTACAGGTGGCCCATCAGAGGCAGTCCAGATTCCTGACGTTAGCTAGACTGCCACAACCCAAGACCTGACCCTCATCAAACATTAACACCCACTCCTCTTGTTCCAGCACTAAACCCCTCTGGGGCGAGGCTGCCAATGTTGGGAGGGGGAAAGCACATGCATAAAGGGAACTGAGCCAGCTTGGACCTGAACATCAGGGCTTCTGCTCAAGCAATGTGGGTCCAGACCCCACCCCTGATAGGGCAGTGACAGCCACTGAGCAGAGGGGACGTACTAGCCCCTCCATCTCCTGCCCCACCTCCTAACAAGGTGACAGCTGCTAGCACACCCTTAGGAAAGACATGACTTCTGTTCACTTCAAATACATCTCTCACAAAACTGACCTAAAAGAAAAGTTAAAATGTCTTCTCTAAGTGGAAAAGAAAAGGCTATAACAAGAAGTAAATATCTCTAGGAAAGGAAAAATCCTACTGTTAAAGGCAAATATGCAATAAAGGCTGAGGATCCACCACTTAAATAAGCTAGCATGAAGGTTAAAAGAAAAAAAATTGTAAAATCAAGTATAACTAAAGTAATCAGTAAAGAGATAAACATAAAGATGTAAAATATGACATCAAAAACATACATACACTAATATGTATAAAATGGATAACTAATAAGAACCTGCTGTATAAAAAAATAAAATTCAAAAAAAACCCCCACAAAATGTGGAGGAAGGAAGTAAAAACGTAGGTCTTTTAGAATGCATTTGAACTTAAAGGACTACCTGTTTAAAACCAATATGTATAGGCCAACATATATGATGAATTCCATGGTAACCACAAATCAAAAACCTACAATAGATACACAGAAACAAGACAGAAAGGAACACAAACACATCACGAAAGAAAATCATTAAATCACTAGGGAGAAAAAAAAATCACTAGGGAGGAAACTAAAAGAAGAAAAAAACAGGGAAGAACTACAAAAACAACCAGAAAATAAGTAATAAAACAGCAATAAGTACACATCTATAAATAATTACTTTAAATGTCAAGGGACTAAATGCTCCAATCAAAAGACACAGGTTGGCTGATTGGATTAGAAAACAAGACCTACCTATATGCTGGTTACAAGAGACTCACTTCAGTGCTAAAGACACACACAGACTGAAAGTGAGGGGATGGAAAAAGATATTTCAAGCATATGGAAACAATAAGAAAGCTGGGGTAGCAATACTTGTATCAGACAAAATAGACTTTAAAATAAAGACTGTTACAAGAGACAAAGAAAGACAGTACATGATGATCACCCAATAAGAAGATATAACAATTGTAAATATATATACATCCACCATAGGAGCACCTCAATATAGAAGGCAAACGCCAACAGCCATAACAGGTCAAATCAACAGTAACACAGTAATAGTGGGGGACTTTAATACCCCACTTACATCAATGGACAGATACAGGCAGAAAATCAATAAGTAAACAGTGGCCTTAAATGACACGACAGACCAGTTGGACATAACAGATATCTACAGGACATTCCATCCAACAACAGCAGAATACACATTCTTTTCAAGTGCACATGGAATGTTTTCCAGGATAGATCATAGGCTAGGCCACAAAACCAGTCCCAATAAACTTAAGATGATAGCAATTATATTAAGCATCCTTTTCTGACTACAACAGTATGAAACTAAAATCAATTACAGGAAGAAAAATAGGAAAAGCACAAACACATGGAGACTAAACAATATGCTTATAATAAAACCAATGGTTCAGTGAAGAAATCAAAGAGGAAACTGGAAAATACCTAGAGACAAATGAACATGAAAACACAACTTTCCAGAATTTATGGGGTGCAGCAAAACAGTTCTAAGAGGGAGTTTATAGCAATATAGGCCTACATAAGAAACAAGAAAAACCTCAAATAATGAAGCTAATCTACCACGTAAAGGAATTAGGAAAAGAACAAATAAAGCCCAAAGTCAGCAGAAGGAAGGAAATAATAAAGATCAGAGAGGCAATAAATAAAATAGCAAAAAAGCCCCAAAAACAACAACACAAAAAAGAAGATCAGTGCAACCAAGACCTGGTTTTTTGAAAAGATAAACAAAATGGATAAGCCTCTAGGCAGGCTCATCAAGAAGAAAAGAGAGAGGACCCGAATAGACAAGATAAGAAATGAAAGAGGAGAAATAACAACCAATACCACAGAGAATCGAAAAATCCTAAGAGAATACTATGACCAGTTATATGCCAACAACCTGGAAGAAATGGACAAATTTCTAGAAACATACAACCTGCCAAGACTAAATTAGGAAAGAACAGACAAAATAATAGCTAATACATGTCCTTCTCAAACTATTCTGAAAAATTAAAAGAGGATGGAACACTCCCAAATTCATATTATGAGGCCATTATTACCTTGACATCAAAACCAGACAAAGACACTACAAAAAAATTGCAGGCCTGTATTTCTAACGAATACAGATGCAACAATCCTCAACAAAATATTAGTAAATGGAATTCAATAATATATATAAAGGGTCACACACCATGATCAAGTGGAATTATCCAGTATCGCAAATCAGTCAATGTGAAGCACTACATTAACAAAAGGAAGTATAAAAATCACATGATCGGGCTTCCCTGGTGGCGCAGTGGTTGAGAGTCCGCCTGCCGATGCAGGGGACACAGGTTCGTGCCCTGGTCCAGGAGGATCCCGTGTGCCGCAGAGCGGCTGGGCCTGTGGGCCATGGCCGCTGGGCCTGCGCGCCCGGAGCCTGTGCTCCGCAACGGGAGAGGCCACCACGGTGAGAGGCCTGCGTACCGCAAAAAAAAAAAAAAAAAAAATCACATGATCATCTTGATACACACAGGAAAAGCTTTTGACAAAACTCAACAATGAGGTAACAGAAAGAGAAAGCAAAAAATCAATACTGTTTAAAACCACATCAAAAAGAATAAAATACCTAGGAATAAACTTAACCAAGAAGGTGAAAGACCTATACTCTGAAAACTATAAAACATTGATTAAGAAATCTGAAAATGATACAAAGAAGTGGAAAGCTATCTCATGCTCTTGGATTGGAAGAATTAATACTCTTAAAAAGCACTCTACATGGTTAATGTAACCTCTATCAAAATACCCATGACATTTTTCACAGTTCTAGAAAATATGTTAAAATTTATATGGAACCACAAAAGATGCCGAATCGCCAAACCAATGCCCAGAAAAAAGAACAAAGCTGGAGGTATCTAGCTCCCTGACTTCAGACTATATACTACAAAGCCACAGTAATCATAACAGCATGGTACTGGCACAAAAACAGACAAATAGATCGTGGAACAGAATAGAGAGCCCAGAAATAAACCCATGCACTTAGGGTCAATTAAGGTACAACAAAGAAGGCAAGAATATTCAATGGAGAAAAGACAGTCTCTTGAATCAGTGGTGCTGGGAAAACTGGACATCTACATGATTAGAAACATTTACTCACACTATATACAATATACAAAATAAACTCAAAATGGATTAAAGGCTTAAATGTAAGACCTGAAACCATGAAACTCCTAGAAGAGAACATGACACTCTGTGACATAAATCATAGCAATATTTTTTTTTGGATCTGTCTCCTAAGGCAAAAGAAAGAAAAGCAAATATAAATAAATGGGATGTAATTAAACTTAAAAGCTTTTACGCATCAAAGGAAACCACCGACAAAATGAAAAGACAGCCTACTGAATAGGATAAAATATTTTCAAATGATGTGACTGATAAGAGGTTAACATCCAAAATATATAAACAGCTCATACAATCCAATATCAAAAAAACAACCCGATTAAAAACTGGGCAGAAGACATGAACAGAAGATATACAGATGTTCGTCAGGCACATGAAAAAATTCTCAACATCACTAATCATCAGAGAAATGCAAATCAAAACCACAATGAGATATCACCTCACATCTGTCAGAATGGCTATCATCAAAAGGAACATAAATAACAAATATTGCTGAGGATGTGGAGAAAAAGCAACCCTAGTACTCTATTCGTGGAACTGTAAATTGGTGCGGCCACTGTGGAAAACAGTATGGAGTTTCCTCAAAAAACTAAAAAAACTATCATGTGATCCAGCAATTTCACCTCTGGCTATATAGCTGAAGAAAACAAAAACACGAATTCAAAAAGATACATGCACCCCAATATTCATAGCGGCATTATTTACAATAGCCAGAAAATGTAAGCAGCCTAAATCACCACCAACAGAAGAATGGATAAAGATGGTGTGGTATGTGTATGTATGTAAGTACGCACACTCACACACACATATATACACAAAGGAAATTACTCAGCCATAAAAAAAGAATGAAATTCTGAAAACTGCCACTACATGAATGGACCTAGAGAGTGTTGTGCTTAGTGAAATAAGTCAGACAGAGAAGGACAAATACTGTATGTTATGACTTATATGTGGACTCTAAAACATAAAACGAATGAACGTATATAACAGAAACTGGATCAGATATAGATAACAAACTAGTGGTTACCAGTGGGGTGAGGGTAGGGGCGAGGGGCAAAATAGGGCTATGGAATTAAGAGACACAAACTATCATGTATAAACGATGAAATACAGCCATTATTTTGTCATAACTTTAAATCTATAAAAATACTGAATCACTATGTTGGACACTTAAAACTAAGATTATGAATCAACTATACTTCAATAAAAAATAAAACATAAAGATCTAGTTCAGTCCCTCTTTCTATATTTGGCAGAATCAGAAATGGACCCACATTTATTCCCGACTAGTAGTCAGAACTTCTTCCATTGTTGCTGTTTATTTTATAGACAGGGAAAATCACATACACCATGTTTGGCTTTTGGCATACCCTCAGATCTATGCTATATCATAAATTTGACTCTGCTGTTTCTTTGTCATGGATATATCTAATCCTGATACAGCTTTAGTGTACAATCCATTAAGATTACTCTTGTTTCATGAAAAGATGCTCAACATCACTAATTTTTGGAGAAATGCAAATCAAAACTACAATGAGGTATCACCTCCCAGTGGTCAGAATGGCTATCATCAAAAAATCTACAAATAATACATGCTGGAGAGAGTGTGGAGAAAAGGGAACCCTCCTACATTGTTGTGGGAATGTAAATTGGTGCAGCCACTATGGAGAACAGTATGGAGATTCCTTAAAAAACTAAAAATAGAGTTATCATATGATCCAGCAATCCCACTCCTGGGCATATAGCTGGAGAAAACCATTATTCAAGAAGATACATGCACCCCTATGTTCACAGCAGCACTATTTACGATAGCCAGGACATGGAAACAACCTAAATGTCCATCAATGGAGGAATGGATAAAGAAGATGTGGTACATATATACAATTGAATATTACTCAGCCATAAAAAGGAGCAAAATTGTGCCATTTGCAGAGACATGGATGGACCTAGAGAGTGTCATAAAGACTGAAGTCAGAAAGAGAAAAACATGTATCGTATAATATCACTTATATATGGAATCTAGAAAAATGGTACAGACGAACTTATTTGCAAAGGAGAAATAGAGTCACATATGTAGAGAACAAAGGTAAGGATACCAAGGGGGAAAGGGTGGGGTGGGATGAATTGGGAGATTGGGATTGACATATATACACTACTATGTATAAAATAGATAACTAATGAGAACCTACTGTATAGCACGGGGAACTCTACTCAGTGTTCTGTGGTGACCTGAATGGGAAGGAAATCCAAAAAAGGGGGTATATGTATACGTATAGCTGATTCACTTTGCCGTACAGCAGCAGATACTAACACAACATTCTAAAGCAAATATACTCCCGTAAACATGAATTAAAAAAAGATTATATGTGTTTGATTATTAAATTATATGTATGTACTCAATGAGAAGATACTACAGGAAAAATTCAAAAATTTCCAAGATAACAAATGGCATATAGCCCACTTATTTTTAATATTCACATACTGTGTCTAAGATTTAGAGTCTGAGCTCTGCTCTTTTTATACTTTGTTGAGTTCACCTCTACTGAATATAGCAGGGAACTATCCAGTAGCAATTATCAGAGCAGAAACTCTGTACTATTTAAAAAATCCAATAATATAACAGGATATTGGAAGGGGTGATCAACTCATGTGAAATACACAGAGAATGCTTTCCTTTCTTATTCTAGTAAACTCACAACCCACCCAATGAATGCCTTTATGATCACGTGGGAATTGGCCTGGAGGCAATAAAAACAGAAAAGGGAACAAAGATTTTAGTCTTATTTACATGGCAGAAAATAATCAGCTATGTAAATGTGGAGTATCCATATTACATGTAAAAGTTTGCTCATGAAACCAGGTTTTGAAAGTGTAGTTCATAGAGTACCACTCACATAAACTAGATCATGGGCAATACTGTAGTTAGTTCTCAATAAATGAATAATATTTCAACTTTCTTGGTGAAATGAAGAATACAAACAAATAAATAAATAATGTTAAGGCTTGATCAAGTGCTAAAGTAAAGGGTTCAGGCAGTAGATACCCAGGAAATTTGAGCAGAAATCACTGAACTTTAGAAGAAAAGTAGAGGAATGAATTATTCCTTAGGTCAATCAATGATTCAGCAGGTATCTCTTGAGCCTCTACTATATGCAAAGCATTGCCCTAAACACACAATTTGAACCTGTGAGCAGGAGTGAGGCGACAGTACCTCTGGTTAGTCTACCACCCCCCCACCCATTCTTTCATACTCTGCAAGTCTCAGTAAGACAACATTTTCTCCCAGCCAGTTAAATATTTGTCATTATGTTGATAAAGTAGCCTTTAACTGGTCTCCCCACCATCAATCTATCTCCAGAGGAAACAGGTTTTAGTACACAGAATAATGGCCTTCCCCCCAAAGATGTTCACATCTTAATCCCACAACCTATGAATTATTATACTACATGGCAAGGGGGAATTAAGGTTGCTAACTGGCTGTCCTTGAAATAAAGAGATCATTCGGGATCATCTGAGTGGGTCTCATGTAGCCACAAGGGTCATTATAAATGGGGATGAAAGAGGCAGAAGAGTCAGAACCAGAGAGATGGCATTGTGAGCAAGTCTTGATTTGCCATTGTTGGCTTTGAAGATGTAAGGGAGCCACAAGCCAAGGAATGTGACTTGCCACTAGAAGCTGGAAAAGGCAAAAAAATGGATTCTCCCTTAGAACCTCTAGAAAGGAGCACAGTCCTGCCTACCTTGATTTTAGCTAATGAGATCCATTTCAGACTTTTGACCACCAAAACTGTAAAATAACAAATTTGTTGTTTCAAGCACCTGAGAGTGTGGCAATTTGTTACAGCAGCAGTAGGAGACTAACACATTCTTCACAAGGTCCTTTTCGAACCACATCCCTTAGAATTGCATTTTTCACAGAACTAGAACAAAAATCTTAAAATTTTAAGTAGACACAAAAGACCCTGAATAGCCAAAGCAATATTGAGAGAGAAAAACGGAGCTGGAGAAATTAGGCTCCCTGACTTCAGACTATACTACAAAGCTATAGTCATCAAGACAGTATAGTACTGGCACAAAAATGGAAATACAGATCAATGGAACAGGATAGAAAGCCCAGAAATAAACCCACGGGGACTTCCCTGGTGGTCTGGTGGTTAAGATTCTGCACTTCCACTGCAAAGGGTGCGGGTTCGAACACTGGTCGGGGAACTAAGATCCCACATGCCATGAGGTGCAGCCAAAAAAATTTTAAAAAAAACAACCCACACACCTATGGTCAATTCATCTATGACAAAGGAGGTAAGACTATACAATGGAGGAAAGTCAGTCTCTTCAATAAATGGTGCTGGAAAAACTGAACAGCTACATGTAAAAAAAATGAAATCAGAACATTCTTTAACAGCATACACAAAAATAAACTCAAAATGGATTAAAGACCTAAATTAAGACCGTACACTATAAAACTCTTAGAGGAAAAGATAGGCAGAACACACTCTGACATAAATCGCACCAATATTTTTTTGACCCCTCTCCCAGAGTAATGGAAAACAAAAATAAACAAATGGGACCTAATTAAACTCAAAAGCTTTTTTGCATAGCAAAGGAAACCATTAACAAAATGAAATGACAACCTGCAGAATGGGAGAAAATACTGCAAATGATGCAAGCAACGTGGGATTAGTCTCCAAAATTTACATCATGCAGCTTAATATCATAAAAACAAACAACCCAATCAAAAAATCGGAAGACGACCTACATAGACACGTCTCCAAAGAAGATATACAGATGGCCAAGAGGCACATGAAAAGATGCTCAACATCACTAAATTATTAGAGAAATGCAAGTCAAAACTACAATGAGATATCCCCTCACACCAGTCAGAATGGCCATCATCAAAAACTCTACAAACAATAAATGCTGGAGAGGGTGTACAGAAAAGGGAACCCTCCTACACTGTTGGTGGAATGTAAATTGGTAGAGCCACTGTGGAGAACACTATGGCGGCTCCTTATAAAACTAAAAACAGAGCTACCATATGATCCTGTACTCCCACTCATGGGCATATATCCAGAGAAAAACATGGTCCAAAAGGATACATGCACCCCAAAGTTCATTTCAGCACTGTTTACAATAGCCAAGACATGGAAGCAACCTAAATGTCCATCAACAGGAATAAAGAAGATGTGGTACATATATACAATGGAATATTACCCAGCCATTAAAAAGAATGAAATAAATAATGCCATTTGCAGCAACATGGATGGACCTAGAGATTGTCATACTGAGTGAAGTAAGTCAGACAGAGAAAGACAAATATCCTATGATATTGCCTACATATGTAATCTAAAAACAACTGATACAAATGAACTATTTACAAAACAGAAACAGGCTCACAGACTTAGAGAACGAACTTATGGTTACCAGAGGGAAAGGGTGGGGGGAGGGATAGATTGAGAGTTTGGGATTGACATGTACACACTGCTATATTTAAAATAGATAACCAACAAGGACCTACTGTATAGCACAGGGAACTCTGCTCAATCTTCTGTAATAACCTAAATGGGAAAAGAACTTGAAAAAGAATAGATACATGTATATGTATAACTGAATCACTTTGCTGTACATCTGAAACTAACACAAATTGTTAACTATATTCCAATATAAAATAAAAAGTTTAAAAAAAAGAATTGAGCCCTTATATAGCCTGTGACTTAGCCACACGGAATTACTTGGGAGTTCCAAGAACATCTCAAACTCTTTTCCACTCTAGTGCTTTTGCACATGGGTCTCCTGTCTAGAATGACTTTCTCTGCCTTCTTTTATCTTCTTTAATTTTTGTTTTATATTGTTGATATTATTATCACTTTGTTTTTTACTTTTTTTCCTATTAGCATGGATTGTACTTTTTCCAGTTTTTTTTCTTTCTGGAAAATTTGATAATTATAAAGAATAAAAAAAAAAATCTCACCAACCTAATATATCTAGAACTTTTTATTTTGGTCTATATAATTCTAGTTATTTATATTACACAACATCATAATTTAAACTATTATAAATTACTGTGAATGTTATTTTATATTTCACCACTTCTAATAATATTGTAAGATTTTCCTCATTATTATGCTTTGATAATCTAATTGTTGCTCAGTATTCATTGCAATTATAATTAACAATTTAATTGATCAATTTCCTACCATTATTGTATATTTTACTGACCTCATGTAGTAAAACTTTCTGCAATGATCATCCTTATGGTTACATCTTAGAACATTTTTTTTTTTTTGGCTGCGTTGGGTCTTCATTGCTGCATGTGGGCTTTCTCTAGTTGCGGCGAGTGGGGGCTACTCTTCCTTGCGGTGCGTGGGCTTCTCATTGCGGTGGCTTGTCTTGTGGCACAGCAGGGCTCTAGGCGCATGGGCTTCAGTAGTTGTGGCATGCAGGCTCAGTAGTTGTGGCACACGGGCCCTAGAGCACATGGGCTTCAGTAGTTGTGGCATGCGGGCTCAGTAGTTGTGGCTCATGGGCTCTAGAGCACAGGCTCAGTAGTTGTGGTGCATGGGCTTAGTTGCTCTGCGGCATGTGGGATCTTCCTACACCAGGGATCGAGCACATGTCCACTGCCTTGGCAGGTGGATTCTTAACCACTGTGCCACAAGGGGAGTCCTTAGAATATTTCTGATGATTTCCATAGGATAACTTCCCAAAGTTAAATAGCTGAGTTAGTCTCTGAGCAGTTTTGATATGTTTTAGAAAGCAGTTTGATGGAAAGGTTGTACTTTACTCTTTCTCGGTGGTAATATACAAGTGCCAACACACTGTCATTACAGTACAAATAAATGAACAAAAAATTTTGGTCAGTGGCGTTGCATTGTTGCTTTAATTTACTTTTCTTGGACACTTTGTGAATTTGCATGTTTATTAATGTTTCTTATTTATTTTTCATTATAAAGGTCCTAGTTCATGTCCTTTTATTAGTTTTAAGTGTTTTTATATAACAATATTATGACCTACTTTGCTGTATAATTGGAGAGTATTTTTCCCAATGTATCTATTTTTGCTCACGTTTATTTTTAAGATAAAGACATTTTAAGTCTTTACATAGTCACGTATACTAGTTAAAAAAATATATTTATAAGGGCCTTCATTGACCAGGGATCAAATTATTATTTACCCACACGTTATTATAATTATTTAGTGTGTGTGGTTTTCAACTGCATTTCTGTATTTAATCTACTTGGGATTGATACTGTTGTACAGGTGAACCTATATACTAATTTTATATTTCCAAAAAGAATAATTTATCCAAGACTTACTTATTAAATGACCATTCTTGATCAAATAGTAAGTGCTTAAAGCTTCGTCTGTTTTTGGATTGTCTCAGTTTTTTAAGGATGTCTGTATTCCTGCACATATACACAGTATTATAAAAATTGTCATTTTTAAAATGCATTCCAATACTAGGCACTGGAAATTACCTTATTCTTTCCTCTTAATTTTTTTGTTCATTCTTCAAAAAAAAACTTTGGAATCATCCTGTCAAGTTAAAGAAAAAATCCTAATGGATCCAAAATACATTTATAATTTAAGCAAAGGAGAATTTATGTCTTTATGTGATTCTTTTACATCTAGGAAGAGATTCTCTTTCCACTCACGTATCTCTTTTGTTTATAATTTTTTTAAATAGTTTATTTTCCCTAGAGTTCAATTTTTTTTATTATTATTTAATTTATTATTGGCTGTGTTGGGTCTTCGTTGCTGTGCACGGGCTTTCTCTAGTTGTGGCAAGTGGGGGCTACTCTTCATTGCAGTTCATGGGCTTCTCATTGCGGTGGCTTCTCTTGTTGCAGAGCATGGGCTCTAGGTGCAAGGGTTTCGTTGTGCTGTGTTGTGTTGTGTTGTGGCATGCAGGCTCAGTAGTTGTGGCTCACAGGCTCTGGAGCACAGGCTCAGTAGTTGTGGCGCGTGGGCTTAGTTTCTCCGCGGCATGTGGGATCTTCTCAGACCAGGGCTCGAATCCATGCCCCCTGCATTGGCAGGCGGATCCTTAACCACTGCACCACCAGGGAAGTCTCGTATCTCTTTTACCTTTTAGTAATTATTTATATTTTTAGATATAAAATCCCATATCATTTAAAATATTTCATTAAGTTTATTATTACCAGGAATTTTATATTTTTGGTTATTAGCAGTTTCTTTTTTCTAACTTGTTATATTAGTAAAGGTTCCTATTGCTAGTCAGGGAAACTTACTCCAGTTAGTTTACACCTACAAAAGGTGGAAGTCATATTTAATGGCAGGATTCGGAGGTATCTTAGTGAACTTTAAAGGCAAGGGTTTTTTCAGGACTCAGGAATGAATTATAAACAAATTCTCCTGGGATTCCTGATTCCTTCTGCACATCTTGTTTGTTACTCTTTGCTTGTCTGCTTGTTTTGTTTTGTTTTTCCCTCTGAGATAGGCTTTCCCTTTTTTTTCCTAGAGAGAAAGAAACTTGGTGGATGATTTGCTGTAAACAACTCATAGTTCCTGACTTTTTGGTTTACCAAGTGAATCCATTCCTTTCCTCAGCCTGACTTCCAAACTCCCAAGGAAGAGACCCTGATTGAGCCAAGTTGGGTCAGTGGTGTACCCAGGGCTGATCATCTTCCCCTTCCAGGGTTCACTAGAAACAAAGTTTCTGTGGAAATTTTACTTTTTTCATTTCCTATACTTGCCTGCATGCAGCAGTTGTCTGGAATAAGGAGAAGAGGTGAAAGCGTTAGTCTGCAGATTTGAAATGATAGTTAGCTCTCTTGTTATAGGCCTGTTCCTTCCTTGTGTATATTTTTACTGTTTCCAAGGACAAAATATTGCACCTTGAGGTTAATATTTTCTAGGGAGGTATCATTTCTTATGGAGGCTGTCTGTTCAGGTTTGGAAAAGGGTGAGTGAAGAAAAATGATGTCTCTCTTGGTTATTTAAAGAGATAACTGAATAAGGCACTGGTACAAGACAGCTGACTTTCAACTTAATCACAAAGCAGTATGGATCCCTTGGTGTTAGGAAAAAACTGCAGCTTTAGATATTTACATCTGTTCTGAAGTCATCTTTCTCAGAATTACTTACATTGAACAAAACAAAAAGGCTGTGCCTTCAAGTGCTCTACTAGTCCCAGTGTAGATTCCAACAAGGGGCACATCTCTCAGTAAACAGTGAGCCGATTAGCACTTCTAAGCTCTCACCCTAAGCTACCCTGGCATCAGGGATATAATGTCCTCTCTAGTCCCAAATCCGTGGTGGGTGCTTCTGCTGCTCAAACCTGTTTCAGAACTGGTTGTCTTTTTCTACCATGATAATGATCTTGGGTATGTCACAAACATCATCACAAAGTGACATAACCTTTGAAACTTAGAAGCAGTATAACAAATTGTGCCTTCTTATCCTCACTTGGTGGACAGATCTGAATCCCAAGCACCTAATTACCAACTGAATCTTTGCTTTTGACCATTTGGCTCCTAAGTCCCTACAGGCTTGATTCTTAGTTTAAGCCTCCTCAGAAGAAAGCCTGTAAGGGGTCCCAGCTTTACTATCTTGAGCCAGAGAAGATTTAAGACAATAATTCCCCAACAAAGTTATATCCCTTCAACTCTGATTACCTGGCAGTACGTTTTGATGCTTCCTTATCTCGGTAATATCTTTCAACCAGGGAGATCAAAATGACCAGAGAGAAATCAAATCTTCACTTTAGATTCTGCCTTCAAAACTAAACTGTTTACTGCACATGAACAAATTAAGCCTCGTGTTTACTCTCACTTTTAGAGAGATAATGGTTGCCTTCCTGTGGTTGTTTATAATGGGTTTTCTGGACAGCTATGAAAGAACTGCTGCCATTGAAATTCCTTTATCTAAAATAATATACCTGAGAGGTGAGAAGCAAATCACTTAACAATTTTTGAATGATAGAAAAGTGCCAAAATTACTTTCTTTAGATGTTTCAGGGATTTCTCATAGTAGGAAATTCTTTTGAATACTGGACCTAAATGTCTAGTGGTCCACATGTTATAAATAAAATCTTCTGCATGTCAAGGTAACCTGTATTTGGTGGAGAAGGAAAAAGGCAAAGGTGCAGAAAAGGCTCCCCCTTCCTGGGATAGCAGTGGTTCCCATAATTTTGGAATGTAATGCAGAGCTCTTTTGATTCATACTTTATAATCCTAAGAAGTACGTGGACTAGAAAAGAGGAAATGCTCATGCTTTCTAAGGGTTAACTTTCCACACAGCACTTTGCCAGAAGCCTGTTTTTTCTTTTTTTAATTGGGGTATAGTTGTTTGACAGTGTTGTGTTAGTTTCTACTGTACAGCAAAGTGAAGTAGAGTTCCTTGTGAAGTCAGAAAAACAAATATCGTATACTAACGCATATATGTGGAATCTAGAAAAATGGTACAGATGAACTGGTTTGCAAGGCAGAAATAGAGACACAGATGTAGAGAACAAATGTATGGACACCAGAAGCCTGTTTTGATTGGACCAGTACCTCCATCCACTTGCCACTTTTGTCCCCCACTACCTGCTGCCCCACCCCCTTTCAGGTTCAGCCTAACTCTGATTCCTAGGACTGTAGCTTTTACCCTGGTGGTTCATATGAATTGCTTGTGCAGTTTTAAAATGCATAGTTGTCCAGGCCAAAACACGGGATTCTCATTAGACAGTTCTTGGATCTATAACAACAACAAAGATACTCCGAAGATAATTCTGACAGGCAGCCTCAGTGAGACCTGGCTTAACTAGAAGCAGGAGGGATTTAGGAGGCTCCAGCCCATCAAGTCATCCTTTCTTCCAGTAGGTTCTAACATATGCCCCCACATCATAAGCCAAGGTGAGGTTCCCTGTTTGTGAGTTCCTGATTTGGTAACTTTGCTAAAAAATAAAAATGAAAAGAAAAATACCACCTTTACTCCAGCTGGGTGAAATTCTGCCCTTAAACCAAAGACTAATACTTGGAGCACTGTTACCTACTTATAAGATTTCATGACACCCAAATCTGTCAATCCTGATTTCCCAGTATTGACTGTTGTTTCCTCCATTGAGATTGCCATTCAATAGGAAATCAGCACAGTTTGATGTTGGATCCCTCAATAAAGAATTCTCCTAGGGAGTACCATCCCTGCATTTCCATTTTGGTTCCCCTTTTTCCCCTGGGCTTGGATTTGCTATCTAAGCTAACACTTGAGATTAGAATATCCTCTAGAATATCCCTGTTGGAGTGGGTATGTCTAGTTTTAGATGGTGGCTCTTCTTAATCTTCTCTGTCTCACTACTGTCAGACCATAAAGCTGAGAGTTCAATCACACACACACACACAAACCTAGAAATATTTCATCATTTTACTACCCCAGACCACAAAGGAAGAATTTACAGAAGTTCATAATGAGCTAGTAGAGACTATAGGAATCACTGAGATTTGGGATCAGGATTAAGCAGAGGGATTACTGACAGCCAAAGCACATGGGAGTCTGAGACTGTGACCGTGATAATGGGAAGGGACCAAAAAATGGTCAGCAGGATCAGGGGAAACTTGTGTCCAGTGAGGATGTGATACCTGGAGCCATGCAGATAGACTTGAGGACATTGGTATCCAATCTGTAATCAGGCTGGCAGTTTACAGCTCTTGCTCAGCATCCAACTTCTTGATTTTAGCAAACACCAGGTTTAAAAGTCACCAGAGGAGTAGATTTCAAACTATGGTGTTTGGATAGCCTATACAAATGCAGATTCATAGGTTCTACACACCAAATATTCTGTTTCTATAGGTCTCTGATAGGCCAAGGAGTAGCATTTTTGGGGAAAGAAGCCTACGTGATTTTAATACAGCTGGTCAAGGACCATTCCTTGAGGAACTCTGACCACATAAACAATGTCCTAAAATTTGAAGCATAAGATAGGAGGCAAATTGTCCCATATGTTGGAAGAGCGGAATATAAGCCTGGGGTACCAGGCAGGGCCTGACAACAACTGCCAAATTGGTTACAAGTTTCAGAAAATAAACTAAGGTATATTAAACTTTCAAGTGTTTACTTGAGCAAACATCAATTTCAATCAGGCAGCACCAAAACAGAAGTGGTTAAGAGCACTCCACATACAGGAGCTAGGGCAAGAATTTTATAAGGAAGAGGAGGAAACAAAGCAAAGCAAAGCAATTACTTGACTGGGTATAGCTTAAGTGGCTTCCTTATTTCAAAAACCCTAGTGGCTGTTTGTGATCGGTTGTTCTGCAGTTTCATTTCAACGCATTTTAGAGTGCGTTGGCTCTCAGGTTTAGGTTTGCTTACACAGACTACCAAGGCATTCGGGCCACCACAGTCTAACAGTGTCGTAAACTAAGAATTTTTAGTTTAATATATTTAGAGTAGAAATAGCTAAACTGAATGACCTCAACTGCCCGACCTTCAAGATGGCAGAGGAGTAAGACGTGGAGATCACCTACCTCCCCACAAATACATCAGTAATACATCTGCATGTGGAACAACTCGTACAGAACACCTACTGAACACTGGCAGAAGACCTCAGACTTCCTAAAAGGCAAGAAACTCCCCACGTACCTGGGTAGGGCAATAGAAAAAAGAAAAAACAGAGGCAAAAGAATACGGATGGGACCTGCACCTCTGGTAGGGAGCTGTGAAAGAGGAAAAGATTCCACACACTAGGAAGCCCCTTCACTGCTGGAAATGGGGTGTTGGCAGGGGAGAAGGTTTGGAGCCATGGAGAAGAGCACAGCAACAAGGGTGCAGAGGGCAAAGCAGAGAGATTCCCACACAGAGGATCGGTGCTGACCAGCACTCACCAGCCTGAGAGGCTTGTCTGCTCACCTGCTGGGGTGGGTGGGGGCTGGGAGCTGAGGCTCAGGCTTTGGAGGTCAGACCCCAGGGAGAGGACTGGGGTTGGCTGCGTGAACACAGCCTGAAGGAGGCTAGTGCACCACAGCTAGGCAGGAGGGAGTCCTGGAAAAAGTCTGGAACTGCCTAAGAGGCAAGAGAATGTTGTTTCGGGGTGCACGAGGAGTGGGGATTAAGAATACTGCCTAAATAAGCTTCAGAGATGGGCACGAGCCACAGCTATCAGTGAGGACACCAGAGACAGGAATGAAACACTACGGCCGCTGCTACAGCTACCAAGAATCCTGTGTGCAATCACAGGTCACTATCCACACATCCCCTCCCAGGAACCTGTGCAGCCCGCCATGGCCAGGGTCCCGTGATCCAGGGACAACTTACCCTGGAGAATGCACAGCGCGCCTCAGGCTGGTGCAACGTCACGCCGGCCTCTGCCACCACAGGCTCGCCCTACATTCCGTACCCCTCCCTACCCCCGGCCTGGGTGAACCAGAGCCCCCGAGTCAGCCGCTCCTTTAACCGCCTCCTGTCTGGGTGAAGAAGAGATGCCAGAGGGCAACCGACATGCAGAGGCGGGGCCAAATCCAAAGCTGAACCCCGGGAGCTGTGCGAACAAAGAAGAGAAAGGGAAATCTCTCCCAGGAGCCTCAGGAGCAGCAGATTAAATCTCCACAATCAATTTGATGTACCCTGCATCTGTGGAATACCTGAATAGACAACGAATCATCCCAAAACTGAGGTGGTGGACTTTGGGAGCAACTGTAGACTTGGGGTTTGCTTTCTGCATCTGATTTGTTTCTAGTTTTATATTTATCTTAGTTTAGTATTAAGAGCATATTATCATTGGTAGATTTGTTTATTGGTTTGGTTGCTCAGTTTTTATTTTTAAATTACTTTTTTATGTTTTATTTTAATAATTTCTTATTTTAAGAACTTTATTATTTTTTCTTTCTTTCATTCTTTTTTTCTTTTCTCCCTTTTCTTCTGAGCCGTGTGGCAGACAGGGTCTAGGTGCTCTGGTTGGGTGTCAGGTCTGAGCCTCTGAGTTGGGAGAGCCACGTTCAGAACACTGGTCCACCAGAGACCTCCTGGCCCCTCATAATATCAAATGACAAAAGCTCTCCCAGAGGTCTCCGACTCAACGCTAAGTCTCAGCTCCACTCAATGACCAGCAAGCACCAGTGCTGGACACCCCATGCCAAACAACAAGCAAGACAAGAACACAACCCCACCCATTAGCAGAAAGGCTGCCTAAAATCATAATAAGGACACAGACCTCCCAAACACACCACGAGATGCACGCAGTCGTGTCCATCAGAAAGACAAGATGCAACCTCATCCACCAGAACACAGGCACCAGTCTCCTCTACCAGGAAGCTGACACAACCCACTGAACCAACCTTACCCACTGGGGGCAGACACCAAAAACCCTGGGAACTATGAACCTGCAGCCTGTGAAAAGGAGACCCCAAACACAGTAAGTTAAGCAAAATGAGAAGACAGAGAAATACACAGCAGATGAAGGAGCAAGGTAAAAACCCACCAGACCAAACAAATGAAGAGGAAACAAGCAGTCTACCTGAAAAGAATTCAGAATAATGATAGTAAAGATGATCCAAAATCTTGGAAACAGAATGGAGAAAACACAAGAAACGTTTAACAGGGACCTAGAAGAACTAAAGAGCAACCAAACAATGAAGAACAACACAATACATGAAATTAAAAATCCTCTAGAAGGAATCAATAGCAGAATAACTGAGGCAGAAAAATTGACAAGTGACCTGGAAGATAAAATAGTGGAAATAACTACCACAGAGCAGAATAAAGAAAAAAGAATGAAAAGAATTGACGACAGTCTCACAGACCTCTGGGACAACATTAAACGCACCAACATTTGAATTATGGGGGTCCCAGAAGAAGAAGAGAAAAAGAAAGGGACTGAGAAAATATTTCAAGAGATTATAGTTGAAGACTTCCCCAATATGGTAAAGGAAATAGTCAATAAAGTCCAGGAAGCACAGAGAGTCCCATACAGGATAAATCCAAGGAGAAACACGCCAAGACACATATTAATAAAACTATCAAAAATTAAATACAAAGAAAAAATGTTAAAAGCAGCAACGTAAAAGCAACAAATAACACATAAGGGAATCCCCATAAGGTTAACAGCTGATCTTTCAGCAGAAACTCTGCAAGCCAGAAGGGTGTGGCAGGACATATTAAAGTGATGAAAGGGAAAAACCTACAACCAAGCTCACTCTACCCAGCAAGGATCTCATTCAGATTCGACAGAGAAATTAAAACCTTTACAGACTAGCAAAAGCTAGGAGATTTCAGCGCCACCAAACGAGCTTTACAACAAATGCTAAAGGAACGTCTCTAGGCAGGAAACACAAGAGAAGGAAAAGACCTATAATAACAAACCCAAAACAATTAAGAAAATGATAATAGGAACATACATATCAATAATTACCTTAAATGTATATGGATTAAATGCTCCAGCCAAAAGACATAAACTGGCTGAATGGATACAAAAACAAGATGCATATATATGCTGTCTATAAGAGACCCACTACAGACCTAGGGACACATACAGACTGAAAGTGAGGGGATGGAAAAAGATATTCCATGCAAATGGAAATCAAAGCTGGAATAGCAATTCACATATCAGACAAAATAGTCTTTAAACACTATTACAAGACACAAAGAAGGACACTATATAATGATCAAGGGATCAATCCAAGAAGAAGCTATAGCAACTGTAAATATTTATGCACCCAACACAGGAGCACCTCAATACATAAGGCAAATGCTAACAGCCATAAAAAGGGAAATTGACAGTAACACAATCACAGTAGGGGAATTTACCACCCCACTTTCACCAAATGGCAGATCATCCAAAGTGAAAATAAATAAGGAAACACAAGCTTTAAATGACACATTAAACAAGATGGACTTAATTGATATTTATAGGACATTCCATCCAAAAAAAACAGAATACACTTTCTTCTCAAGTGCTTATGGAACATTCTCCAGAATAGATCATATCTTGGGTCACAAATCAAGCCTTGGGAAATTTAAGAAAATTGAAATCATATCAAGTATCTTTTCCAGGAGAACACTCTAAGACTAGATATCAATTACAGGAAAAAAAAAATGTAAAAAATACAAATGCATGGAGGCTAAACAATACATTACTAAATAGCTAACAGATCACTGAGGAGATCAAAGAGGAAATCAAAAAATACCTAGACACAAATGACAATGAAACATGATGACCCAAAACCTATGGGAAGAGGCAAAAGCAGTTCTAAGAGGGAAATTTACAGCAATAGAATCCTACCTCAAGAAACAAGAGAAATCTCAAACAACCTAACCTTACACCTAAAGCAATTAGAGAAAGAAGAACAAAAAAAAACCCCGAAGTCAGCAGAAGGAAAGAAATCATACAGATCAGATCAGAAATAAATGAAGGAAACGATAGCAAAGATCAAGAAAACTAAAAGCTGGTTCTTTGAGAAGATAAACAAAATGGATAAACCATTAGCCAGACTCATCAAGAAAAAAAGGGAGAAGACTCAAATCAATAGAATTAGAAATGAAAAAGGAGAAGTAACAACTGACACTGCAGAAATACAAAGGATCATGAGAAATTACTACAAGCAACTATATGCCACTAAAATGGACAACCCAGAAGAAATGGACAAATTCTTAGAAAAGCACAACCTTCTGAGAAGGAAGAAATAGAAAATATAAGCAGACCAATCACAAGCACTGAAATTGAAACTGTGATTAAAAATCTTCCAATAAACAAAAGCTCAGGGTCAGATGGCTTCATAGGTGAATTCTGTCAAACATTTAGAGAAGACCTAACACGTATCCTTCTCAAACTCCTCCAAAATATAGCAGAGGGAGGAACACTCCCAAACCCATTCTATGAGGCTGCCATCACCCAGATACCAAAATCAGAGAAAGATGTCACCAAAAAAGAAAACTATAGGCCAATATCACTGATGAACATAGATGCAAATATCCTCAACAAAATACTAGCAAAGAGAATCCAACAGCACATTAAAAGGATCACACACCATGGTCAAGTGGGGTTTATCCCAGGAATGCAAGGATTCTTCAGTATACACTAATCAATCCATGTGATAAACCATATTAACAAACTGAAGGATAAAAACCATATGATCATCTAAATAGATGCAGAAAAAGCTTTCGACAAAATTCAACACCCATTTCTGACAACAACCCTCCAGAAAGTAGGCATAGAGGGAACTTACCTCAACATAATAAAGGCCATATATGACAAACCCACAGCTAACATTGTCCTCAATGGTGAAAAACTGAAACTATTTCCACTAAGATCAGGAACAAGACAAGGTTGCCCACTCTCACCACTATTATTCAACATAGTTTCAGAAGTTTTAGCCACAGCAGTCAGAGAAGAAAAAGAAATAAAAGGAATCTAAATTGGAAAAGAAGAAGTAAAACTGTAACTGTTTGCAGATGACATGATACTATACATAGAGAACTTTGAAGATGCTACCAGAAAACTACTAGAGCTAATCAATGAATTTGGAAAAGTAGCAGGATACAAAATTAATGCACAGAAATCTCTTGCATTCCTATACACTAATGATGAACAATCTGTAAGAGAAATTAAGGACACACTCCCATTTACCACTGCAACAAAAAGAATAAAATACCTAGGAATAAACCTATCTACAGTGGCAAAAGACCTCTATGCAGAAAACTATAAGACACTGATGAAAGAAATTAAAGATGATACAAACAGATGGGGAGATATACCATGTTCTTGGATTGGAAGAATCAACATTGTGAAAATGACTGTACTACCCAAAGCAATCTACAGATTCAATGCAATTCGTATCAAACTACCAATGGCATTTTTCACAGAAGTAGAACAAAAAATTCCACAATTTGTATGGAAACACGAAAGACTCCGAATAGCCAAAGCAATAATGAGAAAGCAAAACGGAGCTGGAGGAATCAGGCTCCCTGACTTCAGACTATACTACAAAGCTACAGTAATCAAGACAGTATAGTACTGGCACAAAACCAGAAATATAGATCAATGGAACAAGATAGACAGTCCAGAGATAAACCCACGCACATACAGTCACCTTATGTTTGATAAATGAGGCAAGAATATACAATGGAGAAAAGACAGCCGCTTCAATAAGTGGTGCTGGGAAAGCTGGACAGCTACATGTAAAAGAATGAAGTTAGAACACTCCCTAACACCATACACAAAAATAAACTCAAAATGGATTAAAGACCTAAATGTAAGGCCAGACACTATTAAACTCTTAGAGGGAAACATAGGCAGAACACTCTATGACATAAATCATAGCAAGATCCTTTTTGACCCACCTCCTTGAGAAATGGAAATAAAACCAAAAATAAACAAATGGAACCTAATGAAACTTAAAAGCTTTTGCACAGCAAAGGAAACCATAAACAAGATGAAAAGACAACCCTCAGAATGGTAGAAAATATTTGCAAATGAAGCAACTGACAAAGCATTAATCTCCCAAATATACAAACAATTCTTGCAGCTCAGTATGATCAAAACAAACAATCCAATCCAAAAATGGGCAGAAGACCTAAATAAACATTTCTGCAAAGAATATATACAGATTGTCAACAAACACATGAAAGGATACTCAACATCACTAATCATTAGAGAAATGCAAATCAAAACTACAATGGGGTATCACCTCACAGTGGTCACAATGCCCATCATCAAAAAGTCTGCAAACAATAAATGCTGGAGAGGGTCTGGGGAAAAGGGAACCCTCCTGCATTGTTGGTGGGAATGTAAATTGATACAGCCCCTATGGAGAACAGTATGGAGGTTCCTTTAAAAATTAACAAAAGAGGGCTTCCCCGGTGGCGCAGTGGTTGAGGGTCCGCCTGCCGATGCAGGGGACGCGGGTTCGTGCCCCGGTCCTGGAGGATCCCGCATGCCGCGGAGCGGCTGGGCCTGCGGGCCGTGGCCGCTGGGCCTGCGCGTCCAGAGCCTGTGCTCCGCGGCAGGAGGGGCTGTGGCAGTGGGAGGCCTGCGAACCGCCAAAAAAAAAAATTAACGAACTATGGTATGACCCAGCAAACTCACTACTGGGCATATACCATGAGAAAACCATAATTCAAAAAGGGTAATGTACCACAGTGCTCACTGCAGCTCTATTTACAATAGCCAGGACATGGAAGCAACCTAAGTGTCCATTGACAGATGCATGGATAAAGAAGATGTGTCACATATATACAATGTAATATTAGCCATAAAAAGAAACAAAATTGAGTTATTTGTAGTGAGGTAGATGGACCTAGAGTCTGTCATACGGAGTGAAGTAAGTCAGAAAGAGAAAAACAAATGCCATATGCTAACACATATATATGGAATCTAAAGAACAGCAACAAAAGTGGTTCTGAAGAACCTAGGGGCAGGACAGGAATAAAGATGCAGTACTTTTACTAGAAGAAGGGGGAAATGGATAACTTACCAGGCAAAAACAGCATTCTTAGTAGTCTCAACATACAGTTACTGTCTCAGTACTCAATGGACAATTTAAATCCTTTTGGCAGTCTTCACTTTCATGTATTATCAACAGTACCTTCCTTTGTGGTGAGGGTACACACTCATTCACATAGTATATTACCTGTTTGCTAACTGGAACAATACCAGGTAATGTCTAACAAGCTAAGTAAATGTAGCATCAGCTTAAAGCCTATTTTGTCTTGTAAGTCTTGTTGCCATCTCAAACCTGTAACTCCAGTTGTCCTGTAGCACAGACACTGTCCCAAGAGCTTTACGTACAACTTCTTTATTCCTTTTGGAAAATTCTATTAATTTGGTATGATTTAGAGATGAGCAAGATGAGGCCTGAAAGGCTGCACCATTTACTCATGGATATGAAGGCAAAGTGTAGAAAAACGAGGATCACATCCAGAGAGTCCAACCCAAGATTCTATACCCTCAGCCAATATGCTTTGCTGGCATATTTGCCCCAGATCACCTTTAATCTCTTTTATGGTAATGATCTCATGTTGTTGCAAAGTTTTTCTTACATCTGAAAAACCAATGTCATCTTATCTTTAGGCCTGAATTTTACTAACTTAGGTCACATCAATGGGAGCTGTTAAAAAAGTGTTTTCTTATTGACTTTTTGATAGGCCTGTTCGCCCTATAATCTGGTGACACACATTTGTTTATGCCAAGTTTTGGAAAACTATTTCTACCTCCTGCAGCATTAACAAAGTTTGTTCTTTTCTCTTTAATATCTTTCTTACTAGATTTCTTTTCTCTTGACTGAAATTTCTACCCACATAGGCTTAGCTAAAATCCTTTTTTAGGCACTTTTCTTACCACCTGTGAAAGTAATGTGTACTCCCTCTTTCTAACTGGAAACCATCCATCTGGAAGTTTCGAAGCTCGAGTATTTTAGTGGTGGAAACTTTTTTACAGTGTAAGCATATCTTTGCTGATACAGGTGATTGGTTATTTCAGGCACTGATGATTTGAAAAGCAAGTGGTGGAAATAACATTCAACATTTTAAAATGGTACCTTTACCTAATATTTGAATTGTATTTATGAATTCTAACTGTATATTGTAATTAAGGTGAAACAAACATTTCATTATTTTTAATTAAAAAAAAAACTTTTTAAAGTTTATAAAAATGAAAACCCAAATACCAGGGGTCTCAACAGAAGGGCTAGGAGTAAAATAAAAAATACATTCTTTATTCAACCTAAGTTTATGGGGGAATAAACCACACCCTACTTGTTTACCGCAGAACTTTATCACCTACGTTAACCTGAATCAGATTTCAGCTACGTGTGATAGTTTTTAAGTTATAAGTAGTAGTAGTAAAGGACCTGTGTAGTCCACGGAAAGTTCTGGGTTGCATTAAAATTGCCTCAAATAAAATCAGAAGATAAACTGTATTGAAATTGTCCTTCTGGATGTCAATTTGACCCATCAGAAAGTGATCATGGATAGTGTGCAAAAGCTAAAAAATCAGCATGTAAAGTAGTTTGGGATCTGGGGGGGGTTTGTTTGTGATACTATTCAATAAATATTTATTGAGTAGCTACAGGTGCTCACATAGTAAGGGGGTGACATCAGAGCAAAGTTAAAAAACAGACCTGAGAAAGGGAGAAAATGGGGAAGAGCCAGCCCTGTCTTTGCGTTAGAATGAGCCCTGGGTACTATGAATTTAATAAAACACACAGAAAAATGTAGAACCACATCTATCTCCAGATTTAAGGAAAACACAATGATTGGGCCTTTCCTAAGTAATCGGCAAGATACACCCTGTATTCATTATTTTCAGGGGTGCCTGTCTTTGTCAGTCCAAAGGATGCTAAACCATAAGAGACAGTGATGCCTCCAGATAAACTGTAGTTAGAAGATGGGTTCAAGAAGCAACTGCACGCTTGAAATATTCATGATTAGAAAGACTATCAATACTTTTAGATTTTTATCTGGACTTCAATAAAACGGGTACAATACTATAAAGGGTATTTCTTTTTTTACTCATAAGACCTTTACTGATGAATTGTTAGTACCAAGGAATTATTCCTTTTCTTGGTAAGCTATTTCTACAGCCTACAATCGATCCAAGGGACATATTTTGCTGATTGGTGCATTATTTTCTCATGTAGTGTTAGATTTAAAAATGCTTTTAAAGGTTTTTCTTTTTTTCCATTATTATTTCATGTTCAATTACATTGCTTTGGGAATATATTTCACAAAAGGATAGTTGATATTCAGAATCTTACTTATGCATGTAAGAATTTTTACTCCCAGCAGGGCAAAAAAGGAAAATCATTTGTGTAGATATAGCCTGTCAGTGTCATAAACCTGGCACTAGGTGCTATGATAGATTATATATACAGTCTCTGGAGCTAGCCTGCTTGGGTTCAAATTCTAGCACATTAGAAAAGTTATTTTCTCATGACATTTTTCTCATCTGTAAGATCGGGAAAAGAATAGTACCTGCCTCATAGGCTTATTTTAAGTAGTCAATACATGTTAGCATTATATAGTACTGTGGTATTTTCTTGTGGTTCTACATTTTTCCAAGTCAATCTTTAAAATTCAATGGATTAAGTAAGAAAAGATTTATTTCTCATCAGATTAGATCTCCTCTGTGTCATGGCTGTTATATCACATTACTTTTCCTGTTTTGTTCTTAAGGTAGGATAGTTACTTTGACTTTACATTTATTTGGAATAATGTAAAAGTATCCATATTGACAAATGTTAGGTATCTGTTTACATGTAGTGTCCTTTTGGATGTCAATATGATCCAGTAGGGAAGTAGTCATGGATGGTGTTTGAATGAATATATTCATTCATTTATAAGATCATGCACTGAAATGTGCTAATACTAAGAGGGATGAAAAGAGAGAAAAATGTCCAGAATCTTACTATCTAGTAGAAGAGATAAGAATATTAGGCAAATAACTACTGAAATTATTTTACAGATGATAAACAGTAAAGCTATGATCCGTGTATTAATAGCAGTACTTGATAAATATTCATTTATTCTAAAATTTAGAAAATCTTATTTCCATGAGAGATTGGAGATTCCGTAATTCATTTGGGAGATAGAGGTTTTATTCTCATCTCAGGGGACTAAAATCAATTTAACATGAGGGTTAGATTTTAAAGTCTGTGGACATGATATCATTTGAAGTCAAAATTACCTTTGATCAATCTCAAGATTGTAAGGGTTGGTTTTGTCTAAACACTCCATCTCATTGACAGTTTTTCATCCAGTTTTAGAAGATCTCTCTTTCCTCAGTTCGGCAACAGATTAAGCAGTTGCCTTATATTTAAAAGTCATACTGTATGAAAAATATGTATTTTTAAACACTGGAATCACTCTCATAACAGAAAGAAGTTTACACAAGTAAAAGAATTCAGAGATGGGGTGAGGTGGATTAAAGGAAGAGCAGATTTATAACTCCTACTACACCTTTATTCTGTGGCACATTTGGATGAATAGAATTACTAAAAGAATCACTGGCACTATCTTTCTCTCTCATCCCTCAATTCCTCTTAATTGTCCTGAGTGTACATACTTGAATTAGTATGATTTAAATGCATGTTTGTTGTGCTCCAACAGCATAAGGACAAATACACATAGCATGGAATAGATGCACAGCGTGCTGAGGGATTCATCCAGACCAATTGTACTGCCTCAGCTTCATAATCCATTTAATTTGCTTTATACACATGAAAGTATATACTACTAAACAAGTATTTACTTCATCATTTGGATGGAGTGGTAAGCTCTGAAATGTTAATTTCTTCTTCCCCTTCATTATAACACCCCTAAATTCTAGTGCAGGTTTGAAAGAGACCTGAAATCTAGTGGGAAGCCCAGAAATGGCTGAACTAGCCCGATTACACTCCATTGAAGAGAATCCCCTCTTCCTTGCATTAAAATTATTAATTTGGGCATTTCTTAGGAGAACTATGCCAGGGCCAGATAGTGAACAACAGAAACTATCCTTACCAATCTGTACACTTAGTTGTATCATGTATGTGAGATATAGGTGTGTAGTTTGTCTTAGGCATTTCAATTAATACATGGAGCAGCCAGCCTTTAGCACATTAGCCTTGATCTGTTTCTTTTCTGAGTTACTTAAATATAACAAAGAAATGATGAGACAATATGATAACCATAATTTATGGGGGGAAAGTACATGAATGTACTACTAGATTCTTTAGTTTAGCTAGTTTCATTTAGTTATTATAAATGGCATCTGAAAGTTCATGTTAAGCTTGCAAATTCAGGTCATGGGTATATGGATGTTCCCCATACAGTTCTTTCAATTTACCTGTCTTTAACTTTTCATAATAAAATACTGAGAAGAAAAGTACTCAAAGCTTAGGCTTTGAAAATAGATCTTTTCATATATTCATTTCATAATCATTTGTAGACTACTTACTACATGTACTTGGATAGGTGCTATGGACAGACTTGAATTCAACATGGTATCTGCCTTTAGGAACTATATCAATTATCTGTTGCTGCAACAATGCTTCATAACCAACTTGGTGGCATGCAACCACAGGCATTTATTTTCATACTCATGGGTACAAAGGTTGATTGCTAATTGGATGCTCTCTCCTGACTACTTCAAATGGCAAATTCTGCTGGATATGGTTCCTTGCTCCATTTTACTCAATGTATGTTTATTCTGAGATCCAGTCTCTTCTCATTATGATGGCAGAATTGCAGGAAGGTAAGCCCTACCAAAGAAGTATAGATTACGTGCCTCTGTTTACATCACTTCTAAAACATATTGACCAAAACAAGTCACGTGGTTGAGCCCAAAGTCAGAGAGAGAGAAAGTAAACTCTGTCTCTAGTGGGAGAAATTGCAAAGTCACAGGGGAAAAGATGATACAAGGAGAAAAGCATTGTGACCAAGCTTAAGTCTACACCAAGAGGTTTGGAGGTTAGTTCTTAACAAAGCAGACAAAATACTGCACTGCTGGCTAATTGCTCCATTTGTTCAAAGGATAAACGAATACTATTGAGTACTAATCTGTGGGTCCATTTTCCATATTCAGTGATATTCTAACCTTAGATCATTTGAGGGCTGCATATACTAGTCCACCTCATTATCAGACTACATTATAACATAGGATAAAAACAATTCAAGAAGCCCTTGTTATTATTTCTAAGATTCTTTTCTAGACATATGCAAACAGTGATAATTAATGTCTACCTCCCTTCTCTCAATATAGTGAAATGCAAGGATATTTTAATTTTTGTATCAACTACTTCTTTAGCAGTATATCTACGAGTCTTAAATTACAGACTTTAATTTCTGAACAATTTTTAGGAATAAGCTGAATTTTCCTTGTGCTTTAATGATTTACATCTATTTAAAATTAAACCCTTGTTGTATAGATCAACATTGAAGGAAATCAACCATAATATTTAATAATTAAAAACAATGCAGAGGGGCTTCGCTGGTGGCGCAGTGGTTGGGAGTCCACCTGCCGATGCAGGGGACGCGGGTTTGTGCCCTGGTCCGGGAGGATCGCACATGCCGCGGAGCGGCTGGGCCCGTGAGCCATGGCTGCTGAGCCTGCGCGTCCGAAGCCTGTGCTCCGCAACGGGAGAGGCCACAACAGTAAGAGGCCCGCGTACCGCAAAAAAAAATAATAATAATAATAATAATGCAGGGGTGTAAGATCTTTATTGCTTGCAGAACTTTAAAAATCTATTAATTTCCCATTAGTTGCAGCATAATGACCCAACTCCTTAAATGAAAAAGAAACTAAACTCCTTGAACCAAATTTTGTGATAGAGACCCAGCATGTGCTATTAATTTAAACTGTCTCAATGATTTTATTTTATTTTATGATATAACCAATTCACTGGATTGGAAAAGTAGAAGATGTTTCATTTGGTTCCTAAATAAAGGATAATGGGGTTTCCCTGGTGGCGCAGTGGTTGAGAGTCCGCCTGCCGATGCAGGGGACACGGGTTTGTGCCCCGGTCCGGGAAGATCCCACGTGCTGCAGAGCGGCTGGGCCTGTGAGCCATGGCTGCTGAGCCTGCGCGTCCGGAGCCTGTACTCCGCAACGGGAGAGGCCACAACGGTGAGAGGCCCGCGTACCGCAAAAAAAAAAAAAGGATAATGAAGGTCATAAAACATTTACTAAAATGAATAAATTGCTATTATGATAAAGCATGTAAATAAGTCACCAACTAAAATCAATCTCTTCATATATATCAAAAGAGAGGGGGGAAAATATATGTGTATATATAGATCTCTCACTCTTTCTCTTTCTCTCTCTATATATGAATGCATGCGATTTACAATGACTGATTATTTTATATAATTAATTTACTGCCCCTAAATCATATATAGATTAACCTATTCTTATGTCCTTAAATGTTTAAATGCAAATTTAAATATATATATTTATAAATATAGTATCTTTTACTATATCTTTAAATGCAACTTTAAAGGCAAAAAAGAGTTATAACCATATGCCAATCAGAATGCAGAAAACTAAGATGCCTGACAATTTCAACGACTGTTGAGGCTGTAGAGTAACTGGAGCATTCATATCCTGCGGCTCGGAGTTTATATTGGTACAATTGCTTTGCAGATCTCCTTGGCACTATCTTCTAGATCTGAACACATGTATACTCTATGACACAGGAATTCAACTCCTAAGTACATAACCCAAAGTAATGTATGTATGTATACAAAGGTGTTGAGAGCAGTATTATTCATGTGATCTCTAAATTGGAAGCAATCTAAATGCACATCAACTCTAGAAAGAATAAACAAATTGAGGAATATTCACAACTGAACTCTATATGGCAGTGAGAAGAATTAAATTACTGCCATGTTCCATAACATGCATGAGCATCAACATAATATTTAGCAAAAGAAGCTGGGCAAAGAGTATACACCATATAATTGTAATTATGTAGAGGTCAAGACAAGGCGACACTAAGGTGCTAGAAATCAGGATGCTTACTTTCATAATGGCACTTAGTAGAAGTGGGCATGAGTGGGGCCTCAAAGGTGTTGGTAATGTTGTACTTTTTGATCTGAGTGGTGTTATATGGAGGTGTTTACTTAGTGAAATCGTACCATGCTGTACCATTAAGGTTTGTGTACTTTTCTGCATGTTATATTTTCGATAGCTTATTGAAGTATAATTGATATACAAACTGCACATACTTAATGTTTATAATTTGGTAAATTTGGACATAGGCAAACACTTGTGATACCATCAGCACAATCAAGATAATAAACCTATCCAACACCTCCCAGAGTTTTCTTGTGTCTTTTTTGTTTTTTGAATGTTATATTTTTGCAAAACATTCACTTTTAGAAAGCACATCTGATCTCTCAATATGATGACTTCCTGTCACCCTTATTTTTGACAATTTCTGAAACAGTTGCTTAATGACCCTGACACATTCTTATAACTTCCCATTATTTTTCATGCTTCAAATCATGAAGGAATTATTGTAATCTTTTCAGGTCCCTCATCCAGTTCACTTACTATTAATCCTTTTGTGGGGATCAGACAGGAGACCTTATGGAATTTATAGAGCCTCTTTTCATTCTTCTGTCTGCTAAAAGAAACTTTACGTCACAAACCTTGATTACTGATTCTCTCCATGACATTTAAAATGATGTATTTCACAGGAACTTTGTCGGCTACCACCTTTCTGCCCAAAGTAATTTACAGCAGCCTTACAGCAGCCATGGAAATTTTGATAGATTGGAGACCTTCTGTCCCAAACCACATGCTTCTTGAAACGGAGGGAATTTTAAATAGTGTGAGGTTATTCCTAATCCTGGCAATAATACCTAAGAATAACGAAAGGCTTAATGGGTTGATCTATTAAGTTCATTTTTCAAATCAAAGGTTAAATTTTTTTTTTTCTTTCCTTGAGAAATCAAGGTTAGCTCTGTCTCCAGGCATGCATTAAGCAATTAACATGAGTTCCTAGGAATGGAAGGCCTCCTAAGGTAAGCACAGGGCAGACTCATTCACTTGGAAAGCCCTTTAACAAAGGAATTGCTTCCTCATGAGCAGTGTTAAAGCAACCTCCCAATACTAAAGCATGTTAAGCTACCTTGTGGGCATTTTGCCAGATCTTTAAGCTGCATTACAGGCTTTTTGTATAAAATGTGTTTTTCTCTGAAATAGCTCAAACACTCCCTTCTCTCTCACTTTTTTTTCTCTATTCCTTACACACGCCATCAAAGTTACCCAACTTAGAACATTAATTTCTTTTTTAGCTCTTGTGCAGTTTCACACAGGGAGTTATTGACAAGCAAGAAATGTGATGATGGGGCAGAGTTCTTTTGCGACTAGAAGAGGTGAAATCCCTGTAAAATGCAGAAGATTGTCAAAATTGTTCTTTTTGTCTTATACTAAAATATAGCTTGTAGAATAAAGAACATCCACACACAGAAAAAGATAAACAGCATGACTTAGGCGTAAAGCAAATTTAATCATGAATTCCAGGAAATTACTTCAAGTATTATTGCTAGATTCATTGGTTTCAAGTGGCCAGATGTGCTGTGTAGGGTGATACATTTGACTGTTACTTGTGCCTTCTAAATCTGTTGTACCTTTCTTCCTGGTTATATAGCACAACCCAACTGAGACCACAGTGCCCAGCCTCCTTTGTAGCTACGTATGGTCACTCAACTAAATTCTTGCTAATAAAATATGAGCACAAGCAATTTTTGCTTGATCAGGATTTCTCTATTTCCTCTTCACACAAGCTAGAAGCCAAACAAGGCAGGGGACAACTATGACCCTGCAGAGGAAGGCTGTATGCTAGGGGATAGCGAAGCACCAACATGGACAGCACTGTTACCACTGAATATCTTGTTGTCATTAAGCCACACCTCCAGTCTGGATGTCGAACTTGCATGAGAAAGAAATATACTTCCATCCACTTTTAGTCATTGTATGTTTTCATCTTTGTTATTGAAGCTAATATTTACCAGATAGGGTTATATTTGTTCTTGATTAATAATTTTTAGTATGCTTTCAACTTATTAAAAGAATATGCAACAAATACTTGATGATTTTCATAATAAAAATATTTTGTATTTCCACAAGATATTTCTTTTATCAGGACCCTTCTCCATATTCTATTATATGAGAGTCACAACAATCCTGTGGCAGCAGTTAAGATGATTCATTTTCCCTATTTCACAAACAAGGAAACAAGGTCATTGGCAAGTGGACCTTGATCTTTCCAAATTATCTCAGGAAACTATACAAGTTCAGAGGAAATATAGTTTGATCACTATATATTAAAATCAATTCACAATACTATATTGAATGAAAATTCACAATTTTAAGAAGGTGCCTTACTCTCTTGGAGAACTTAATAAATATAGCTTTTTATTTTACTACACTTAACAGATTTACCTCTTTAATAAAATAAAAGCATACTTTTTTCAATTAAGTACATTTTCAAGTTAAATGTTTAAAGTATCAAGAAATCTATTTACTGTCTTTTTCTATTTATAAATGTAGCAAATTTGAAAATATAAAGATGTTAAAAATGACTCATAGTCCCAAATACTCCAAATTAAACATTATTAATCTTCATTGAAATTAGTAATTTTATAAAAATCTGTCTTCATTAATTTTTAAATGACATACACTTGTTTATTGTAAAATTAAGTAACAGACGAAAGAAGAATCTGAAAATTATGTATAAGTCCAAGACTCAGAGTTAACTACTATTAACATATGTGTATACTTTTTTACAAAAATAAAAAATACTGTTTTAAACATTTTCATTTAATGATAATAGCTAACATTCATGAACCCTACCAGGGCCAGGCACTGGACTACAAATGTTCCACCCATTACCTTGTATAATATTCAGTAGAAGCCTGTAGATAAGGCTATAGCCTGTAGATGGCTATAATTATCACCATCTTTACACAAAGAGCAACTGAGACTTGGGTACACTAAACAACTTATGCCTCATAAGGAAGGTGTGAAAGCAGTAAGTGGTGTCACAGGTTGTCTGTATTCAAAACCTGCACTCCAAACATTTTGCTATGTTATTTGAATATCAAGAAACGCGAGGCAGCAATGTATTCCATCTTAAGGGCGCACCACAGTTGTCTCAATCAATCTTTTACTTTTGGGTACTTAAGTTCTTTCCTAATATTAACAGCATGTATTTGTTAGTAAATCTTTGTACATGGACATATCCATAATGATTTTTTTGGAGTAATTTTATAGAAGTGGAGTTGCTGATCAGGGCCTGTTTTAAGGATTTTGAATATACTGACAGTTGAAACTCTAGGAGTTTGTACTAATTTCCCCACAATATGTGGGAACAACCAAATATTCTTTGTGGAGACAAGACTCAGTATTAACATTATTTATTTATTTTTTTACGTGTTTGACAATATGAGAAATGGTTTATTTTAAAATATGAATTTCGACAACTATTGAGGTACAGTTTCTAAAATATGCTTATTGATGATTTCTATTTTATTTCTGCTGATTTGGCACATTTATGCCTTTTAATTAATTTTCTACTTCATGTTCATACTTTAAACTCTTTTCATAGATTAAAGACATTAACACATTGTGTGACATAAATATGGCAAATACTTTTGATCACACTTGCCAATGACCTTCAGCTCTTTTGCTGGCGTATTGTCAGATGTACACATTCTTATGTTTCTGTAATCAAATGTATGAAGTAAATTCATTTGTTGTTGGCTTTCGAAACCACCTATCTCACCAGTAGCTTTGATGACTAAATCTGCAGTTCTAATAACTTTCTGTGGTATGCTTAACATACAATAAACATTACATATTTAAATGATAACGTTTGAATGAGTTTTGATATAAGTATATACCTATAAAACCATCACCATAAATAAGATAATGAACATCACCTCTAAAAGTTAATGTTCCTTTGTACTTCCTTTCTTCTGCCCCTCACTTTCTATGCCCTCATTCCCAGGCAAGTACTGACCTGCTTTCTGTCACTGTAGATTAGTTTGCCTTTTCTAGAATCTTTCTATAAATGGAAACAGAGTACACATTCTTCTTGTCTACTTTTTCTAAGTCATCGTAATTATTTTGAGAGTCATCAGTGTTTCTGAATGTTTATTGCTTTTTATTGCTGAGTAGTATTCTATTGACTGGTATACCACAATTTGTTTATTCATTCACCTGTTAATGGAAATTTGGATTATTTCCAGTCTGAGGGTGATACAGATAAAGCTGTTGTGAACATTCATGTGTAAGTCTTTATATGTACATTCAATCTCTCTTCTAGAAGTGGAATGGCTGGATCCTATGGTATGTATATTTTTAACTTTCTAAAAAACTTCCAAACCATTTTCCAAAGTGGTTGTACTATCTTACATTCCTATCAGCAGTTAATTCAAGTTCCATTAGTTCTGGTCCAGAGACAAGATGGCAGAGTAGAAGGATGTGAGCTTAGCTCTTCTTACAGAAACATGAAAATAACAACTAACTGCTGAACGACCATTGAAAAAAAATTCTGGAACCTACCAAAAAAGATACCCTACATCCAAAGAGAAGAAGAAGCCACAATAAGATGGGAGGAGGGGCACAAGCACGATAAAATCAGATCCCATACATGCTGCTAGGCGACCACAAACTGGAAAATAATTATACCACAGAAGTTCTCCCACATGGGGCCAAAGTTCTGAGCCCCATGTCAGGCTCCCCAGCCTGGGGGTCTGGCAACAGGAGGAGAAGCTCCCAGAGAATCTGGCTTTGAAGCCCAGCGGAGTTTGATCAAAGGAATTCCACAGGACGGGGAAACAGAAACTCCACTCTTGGAGGGTGCACATAGGGCCTCATGCAGACCAGGACCCAGGGAAAAAAGTGATGACCTCATAAGAGTCTCGGCCAGACTTACCTGCTAGTATTGGAGGGTCTCCTGTGGAGGCGGGGGCGTGGGTGTGGCTCACTGTGGGGACAAGGACACTGGTGGTGGTAGTTCTGGGGAGTACGCATTTGCATGAGCCCTCTAGGAGTCCACCAGCTTTGCAACAAATGCTAAAGGAACTTCTCTTTAGCAGACAAGAAAAGGCCACAACTAGAAATAAGAAAATTATGAATGAGGAAGCTCACCAGTAAAGGCAAGCATATAGTAAAGATAGGAAATCATCTGCATACAATATGATATCAAAACTAGCAAACGTGAGAAGAGAAGAGCACAAGTGTAGGATATTGGAAATGCATTTGAAATTCAAAGACCAGCAACTTAAAACAATCTTGTTTATATACAGTCTGCTATATCAAAACCTCATGGTAACTGCAAACAGAAAATTTACAATACATACACACACGAAAAAGGAATCCAAACACAACACTAGAGTTAGTCATCAAATCACAGCAGAAGAGAACAAAAGAGGAAGGGAAGAAAAAACACCTGCAAAAACAAATCCAAAACAATAAACAAAATGGCAATAAGGACATACATATCCATAATTACCTTAAACGTAAACAGACTAAATGCTCCAACCAAAAGACATTAGACTGGCTGAATGGACACATAAATATGACCTGCATATATGCTGTCTACAAGAGACCCACTTCAGATCTAGAGACACATACAGACTGAAAGTGAGGGGATGGAAAAAAGTATTCCATGCAAATGGAAATCAAAGGAAAGCTGAAGGAGCAACACTCATATCAGACAAAATAGACTTTAAAATAAAAAGAATATTACAAAAGACAAAAAAGGACACTACATAATGATCAAGGGATCAATCCAAGAAGAAGCTATAACAATTGTAAATATATATGCAGCCAACATAGGAGCACCTCAATATATAAGGCAAATACTAACAGCCAAAAAAGGAGAAAACAACAGTAACACAATAATAGTGGGGGACTTTAACACCTCAGTTTCATCAATGGGCAGATCATCCATAAAGAAAATCAGTAAGGACACACAGGCCTTAAATGACACATTAGACCAGATGGATTTAATTGATATTTATAGAGCATTCCATCCAAAAGCAGCAGAACACACATTTTCTCAAGTGCACACGGAACATTCTCCATGACTGATCACATGCTGAGCCACAAGCGAGCCTTGGTAAATTTAAGAAAATTGAAATCACATCAAGCATCTTTTCTGATCACAATGCTATGAGATTTGAAATTAACTACAAGAAAAAAATGGTAAAAAACACAAACACCTGGAGGATAAACAATATGCTACTAAACAGCCAATGGATCATCACTGAAGAAATCAAAAAATACCTAGAGACAAATGAAAATGAAAGGACGATGATCCAAAACCTATGGGATGCAGGAAAACTGGTTCTAAGAGGAAAGTTTATAGCAATCGATCTTACCTCAGGAAACAAAGAAAAATCTCAAACAACCTAACCTTACACCTAAAGCAACTAGAGAAAGAAAAACAAACAAAACTCAAAGTTAGTAGGAGGAAAGAATTCATAAAGATCAGAGCAGAAATAAATGAAATGAGATGAAGAAAACAATAGAAAAGATAGATGAAACCAAAAGCTGGTTCTTTGAGAAGATAAAGAAAATTGATAAACCATTAGCCAGACTTATCAAGAAAAAAAGGGAAAAGACTCAAATCAGCAGAATTAGAAATGAGAAAGGAGAAATACCAACTGACACTGCAGAAATACAAAGTATCATGTAAGATTACTAGAAGCAACTATACGCCAATAAAATGGACAACCTGGAAGAAATGGAGAAATTCTTAGAAAAGCACAACCTTCCAGACTGAACCAGGAAGAAATAGAAAATATAAGACCAATCGCAAACACTGAAATTGAAACTGTGATTAAAAATCTTCCAACAAACAAGAGCCCAGGACCAGATGCCTTCACAGGTGAACTCTATGAAACATTTAGAGAAGAGCTAACACCCATCCTTCTCAAACTCTTCCAAAATAGAGCAGGGGGAAGAAATTTCCCAAACTTATTCTACAAGGCCACCATCACCCGGATACAAAACCAGAGCAACATGTCACAAAAAAAGAAAATTATAGGCCAATATCACTGATGAACATAGATGCAAAAATCCTCAACAAAATACTAGCAAACAGAATCCAACAGCACATTAAAAGGATCACACACCATGATCAAGTGGGGTTTACCCCAGGAATGCAAGGATTCTTCAATATATGCAAATCAATGTAAAAAACCATATTAACAAATTGAAGGATAAAAACCATACGATCATCTCAATAGATCCAGAAAAGCTTCTGACAAAATTCAACCCATTTATGATAAAAACCCTCCAGAAAGTAGGCATAGAGTGAACTTACCTCAACATAATAAAGGCCATATATGACAAACCCACAGCCAACATCAACCTCAATTGTGAAAAAATGGAACCATTTCCACTAAGATCAGGAACAAGACAAAGTTGCCTACTCTCACCACTATTATTCAACATAGTTTTAGAAGTTTTAGCCACAGTAGTCAGAGAATAAATAAAAGGACTCCAAATTAAGAAGAAGTAAAACTGTCACTGTTTGGATATGACATGATTCTCTACATAGAGAATCCTAAAGATGCTACCAGAAAACTACTAGAGCTAATCAATGAATTTGGTAAAGTAGCAGGATACAAAATTAATGCACAGAAATCTCTTGCATTCCTATACACTAATGATGAAAAATCTGAAAGTGAAGTTAAGAAAACACTCCCACTCACCATTGCAACAAAAAGAATAAAATATCTTAGAATAAACCTACCGATGGAGACAAAAGACCTGTATACAGAAAACTGTAAGACACTGATGAAAGAAATTAAAGATGATACAAATAGATGGAGAGATATACCATGTCCTTGGATCGGAACAATCAACATTGTGAAAATGATGCTACTACCCAAAGCAATCTACAGAGTCAATGCAATCCCTATCAAACTACCACTGGCATTTTTCACAGAACTAGATCAAAAAATTTCACAATTTCTATGGAAACACAAAAGACCCCAAATAGCCAAAGTAGTCTTGAGAAAGAAAAACGGAGCTGGAGGAATCAGGCTCCCTGATTTAGACTATACAACAAAGCTAGAGTGATCAAGACAGTATGGTACTGGTACACAAGCACAAATACAGATCAATGAAACAGGATAGAAAATCCAGAGATACACACACGCACATATGGTCACCTTATCTTTGATAAAGGAGGCAAGAATATACAGTGGAGAAAAGACAGACTCTTCAATAAGTGGTGCTGGGAGAACTGGACAGCTACATGTACAAGAATGAAATTAGAACACTCCCTAACACCATACACAAAAATAAACTCAAAATGGATTAAAGACCTAAATGTAAGGCCAGACACCATCAAACTCTTAGAGGAAAATATAGGCAAAACACTCTATGACATAAATCACAGCAAGATCCTTTTTCACCCACCTCCTAGAGAAATGGATGTAAACACAGAAATAAACAAATGGGACCTAAAGAAACTTAAAAGCTTTTGCAAAGCAAAGGAAACCATAAACAAGACCAAAAGACAACCCTGAGAATGGGAGGAATGATTTGCAAATGAAGCAACTGACAAAGGATTAATCTCCAGAACATACAAGCAACTCATGCAGCTCAATATGAAAACAACAACAAACAACGCTATCCAAAAATGGGCAGAAGACATAAATAGACATTTCTCCAAAGAACTAATACAGATTGCCAACAAACACATGAAAGAATGCTCAACATCATTAATCATTAGAGAAATGCAAATCAAAACTACAATGCGATATCATCTCACACTGGTCAGAATGGCCATCATCAAAAAGTCTACAAACAGTAAATGCTGGAGAGGGTGTGGAGAAAAGGGAACCCTCTTGCACTGTTGGTGGGAATGTAAATTGATACAGCCACTATGGAGAACAGGATGGACATTCCTTAAAAAACTAAAAATAGAACTACCATAAGACCCAGCAATCCCACTACTGGGCATATACCCTGAGAAAGCCATAATTCAAAAAGAGGCATGTAGCAAAATGTTCATTGCAGCACTATTTACAATAGCCAGGACATGGAAGCAACCTAAGTGTCCATCAACAGATGAATGGATAAAGAAGATGTGGCACATATATACAATGGAATATTTCTCAGCCATAAAAAGGAACGAAACTGAGGTATCTGAAGCAAGGTGGATGGACCTGGAGACTGTCATACACAGTGAAGTAAGTCAGAAAGAGAAAAACAAATACCATATGCTAACACATATATAAGGAATCTAAAAAAAAAAAAAACAGTCATGAAAAAACTAAGGGCAAGACAGGAATAAAAATGCAGACCTACTAGAGAATAGACTTGAGGATACGGGGAGGAGCAAGGGTAAGCTGGGACAAAGTGAGAGAGTGGCATGGACATATATATACTACCAAATGTAACACAGATAGCTAGTGGGAAGCAGCCACAAAGCACAGGGAGATCAGCTCGGTGCTTTGTGACCACCTAGAGTGGTGGGATAGCGAGGGAGGAAGGGAGGAAGATGCAAGAAGGAAGAGATATGGGGACATACGTATACGTATAACTGATTCACTTTGTTATAAAGCAGAAACTAACACACTATTTGTAAAGCAATTATACTCCAAAAATGATGTTAAAAAAAATCAAAAAAAAAAAAAAAAGAAAATACACCATAGACAAAAACAACCATATAAAAAATATACCTAGAAAGAAACCATACAAAAATGTATATAATCTACATGGAGGCAACAATAAGAATTTCCTCATTGACTTAGGAAAAAGAAGTCTCAACCAGAATAGTATGTTATGTGTATTCGTGAGGCACAGATACTGTAAGAATATCTACTTTCCTAAATTCATTTACAGATTTAGCACCTTATCCATAGCAGCTGATGACAATCAAACATGGGCTACTGTTTCCTGTACCCAAAATCAACCATGGAAACATTACAGAAGGAACAAAGAAAAAACATTAACAAACACAAAAACACAAAACTAAATAATCCCTGAGGGACAATAAGCCTCCACTGAACTAGAACCTGAGTGTGGGCAGGTAGGGGGATGCCCTGAATTGGAGACAGGTCTGTAGCCTGCAAGAGAGGCAGATGACAGGATTGATTAGAGAGAAGCCTTTAACGTTGAGCCCTTGATTCTTCCACTGTGCTCTGGGACCATGAATCTCTACTGCTTCACTGAAGGAATCTGAGGCAGCATTTCAGAGCCCGCATGCCAGGAGCGTGGGACACCAAAGATTGGGCTGGATGTGGCAGTATGGTCCACAGGCTGTGAAATAACCATCTGAAACTTTCTTAGTGCATGACAACTGGCCTTTTTAAGTGATCATCTTAATAGACTATCACACACGGACTAAAAGAGAAAAGCAAGTAACACAGTAGTTGTACAAAAGGACAGAAATTCATTTCTGAACTTTTGGGCAATGCCCCTGATGTCAACAAAGAGAGACCACAGTGGGAACTGTCAGGCTAAGGCGCCCCTTCACTAACTCCTCTGGGATTCTGTGGGGCACGGTTGGGGACAGGGATGGATTCATACCAGAGAAGGAAGGAATCGCAGGCCCTGCCAGCAGTCAATGTGAGGACCTTGAGTAAGACGTGACGGGCTCCAAACCACAGAAGAGAGTCTCGCCTCCTTTCCCCTCAGCTCACCTTACCTGCAGCAGCCATCTCTGGGAGGCTCCAGGCAGAAGTGTCCAGATGAGATGTGCCCGCACTTCACACCAGCCGTCTCAGGGAGTTGATGTCTTTGATGTGAGGCCTTGGCCTCAGGTCAGCAGACGGGAGGTAGCCCAGCACCTACAGGGATTCAAGAGAAGACACTGAGAGAGGATTGAGAGCAGCATCCACCACAGAAGAGGGGGCCCCAAAGAGCCCTCACTGTCAGTCTCGGTGGACCCAGGCATGGCTGTGAAGCTCAGGGCTCCAGATATTGCCGGCTGGGGGTGCCAACAGAAATGAGAGCCAAGGTGTGATGCCTGCTGACTCAGCTCAGCAGAGGGCAACGTCCCAGGACCCGCCAAGAGTCAATGGAAGGCCCTCGTGCCAGGCCTGCGGGAAGCTCCCCCAGAAACAACCCCCACCCCCAGTCCCGCCCTGCCCCGCCCCGCCCAGGCCCCGCCCCCGCCCTGGGCCGGCCACGCCCCTGCTGTCCTCCTGGACCCCAGATGCGCATGACCGGATGTCACATCCTCCTAATCGCGCTGTGGGGGCACGCCATTTTAGAGAGCTGCCGTCCAGCGAGAGTGAGCCGCGGGAGGAGTGCCACGTCTCGTCAGGTGTCAAGGTGTGAGGCGGCCCCAGTTAGAAGTGCGGGGACACGCTCCCGATACCCCCAATCCCCATTCCCTCCGAAAAGAGGCGGCCACACAGGCCCCGCCCACCCCGCCCCTGCTCTCGGACCCAGAGGCTCGGGCCTGGCTGTTAGGCCCAAAGTTCATCCGCTTCCCCCGCGGGGTCTCGGGCAAGGAAGACCTCGCTCTGAGGCTGGTGGACCCTGGCTCAGCTCAGTAGAGGGAGCGCCCCAGGCCCTGTGGAGTGAAGGACGGGACCCTCGCGGGGACCGAGGGGCTCCACACCCCAGAATGGCGGCCACGCGGACCCCGCCCCTGACGTCGGCCTGGGAGCCTCCGGGCAGGTCTAAAGACTGAGGGGCTCCCTCAGTGCGAACGCGGACGGACAGACGGACAGACGCGGGAGACACAGGGAGGAGGGGGCCTTGTCCTGAGGGGCTGGCCGCAGGTCAGCAGAGGGAGGATTTCCAGGGCACGGTGGGAGGAGTCAGGGCGAGAACCGTCCTCCTCGTTGCAAGGGCACCTCAGAACCCCTCCCCTGTTGTCAGCCGCTTCCTTCTGGCCACACACGGAGGAGGGAGGGCTGCTGTCTGAGAGGACAGGTGCAGGCCAGCAGAAGGCGCGTCCCTAAGCACTCCCAAGAGTCAGCCCAAGCCCCCGAGTGAGGGCCAGTGGGGCCGCCAGCCACAGGGCCTCGACCTGTCTGCCGCATGCTGCAGGCTTGGTAAAACTCTGCCACATGCGGCCGCGTGGTCACCCTCACTGCCTCCGAATGAGACTCAAGGAGGTGCCGGCCCTGATGCGAGCAGATGGCCCTCGGGGCGAGAGGAGCTCCAGGCTGCACCGGCCGTCCAGGGAGGACCCCGAGTGAGGACTAAGGGAGTCACCCACCCCGAAGAGAAGGGACATGAGAGAATATGGCCCGTTCCCTCCTGTCAACCCTTGGACTGCCAAGAAAGGACTGTCAGGCTGAGACTGCCCATAATTTCCTCTGCCAGGTCCGAGGGAGGTTAGAGCTTTGTTCTGAAGGGGCAGCCACCAGGCAGCAGAAGGGAGGGTCCCAGGACCCTTCGGTGGTGGGCTGAACGCTCCCTCCTTTCCTCCTCCTGGGTGTCATGGAAGATGGTGGTGTCAACTTCAGAGCAACAGAGGGGAGGGAGTGGGGGCGGGGGGAGTCTTGGCAACAACTGAGTGAGACCAGCAGTCTTCACACCAGCCGTCTCAGGGAGTTGATGTCTTTGATGTGAGGCCTTGTCCTCAGGTCAGCAGACGGGAGGTAGCCCAGCACCTACAGGGAGTCAAGAGAAGACACTGAGAGAGGATTGAGAGCAGCATCCACCACAGAAGAGGGGGCCCCAAACAGCCCTCACTGTCAGTCTCGGGGGACCCAGGCATGGCTGTGAGGCTCAGGGCCCCAGATACTTCCGGCTGAGGGCGCCGACAGAAATGAGAACAAAGGTGTGACGCCTGCTGACTCAGCTCAGCAGAGGGAAATGTCCCAGGACCCGCCAAGAGTCAATGGAAGGCCCTCGTGCCAGGCCTGCAGGAAGTTTCCCCGGAACCACACCCCACCCCCCACCCCCCCCACCCCGTCCTGTCCCTGCTGTCTTCCTGGAGCCCATGCGCATGACCGGAAGTGACTTCCTCCTAACCACGCTGTGGGGGCGAGGCCATTTTTGAGAGCTAACGTCCGGCGACGGTGAGCCGCGGGAGGAGTGCCACGTCTCGTCAGGTGTCAAAGTGTGAGGTGGCCCCAGTTAGAAGTGCGGGGACACGCTCTCGACACCCCCAATCCCCATTACCTCCGAATAGAGTCGGCCACACAGGCCCCGCCGACCCCGCCGACCCCGCCCCTGCTCTCGGCCCCAGAGGCTCAGGCCTGGCTGTTAGGCCCAAAGTCCATCCGCTTCCCCCGCGGGGTCTCGGGCAAGAAAGGCCTCGCTCTGAGGCTGGTGGACCCTGGCTCAGCTCAGTAGAGGGAGCGCCCCACGCCCTGTGGAGTGAAGGACGGGATCCTCGTGGGGACTGAGGGGCTCCACACCCCAGAATGGCGGCCACGCGGACCCCGCCCCTGACGTCGGCCTGGGAGCCTCCGGGCAGGTCTAAAGACTGGGGCTCCCTCAGTGCGTCAGTGCGAACGTGGACGGATGGACAGATGCGGGAGACCCAGGGAGGAGGGGGCCTTGTCCTGAGGGGCTGACCGCAGGTCAGCAGAGAGAGGATTTCCAGGGCACGGGAGGAGTCAGGGTGAGGACCGTCCTCCCCGTCGCAAGGGCACCTCAGAACCCCTACCCTGTTGTCAGCCGCTTCCTTCTGCCCACACACGGAGGGAGGGAGGGCTGCTGTCTGAGAGGACAGGTGCAGGCCAGCAGAAGGCGCATCCCTAAGCACTCCCAAGAGTCAGCCCAATTCCCCGAGTGAGGGCCAGTGGGGCCGCCAGCCACAGGGCCTCGACCTGTCTGCCGCACGCTGCAGGCTTGGTAAAACTCTGCCACATGCGGCCGCGTGGTCACCCTCACTGCCTCCGAATGAGACGAGACTCAAGGAGGTGCCGGCACTGGTGCGAGCAGATGGCCCTCGGGGCAAGAGGAGCTCCAGGCTGCACCGGCCGTCCAGGGAGGACCCCGAGTGAGGACTAAGGGAGTCACCCACCCCGAAGAGAAGGGACAAGAGAGAATATGGCCCGTCCCCTCCTGTCAACCCTTAAACTCCCAAGAAAGGACTGTCAGGCTGAGACTGCCCGTAATTTCCTCTGCCAGGTCCGAGGGAGGTTAGAGCTTTGTTCTGAAGGGGCAGCCACCAGGCAGCAGAAGGGAGGGTCCCAGGACCCTTGGGTGGTGGGCTGAACGCTCCCTCCTTTCCTCTTCCTGGGTGTCATGGAAGATGGTGGTGTCAACTTCAGAGCAGCAGAGGGGATGGGGGGTAGGGGGTTGGGGGAGTCTTGCCAACAACTATCATCCCGACTCTGAATGGGAACCGCGGGGACCTACCTCCCCTGCCATCCCCCACTGTCACCCCCATACCGCCCAGGCAGGGCTGGCTGGCTGTGCCCCACGGCTCACTCTACCGTCCTCCACAGGGGTCTCAGGGGACAGGCTGAGCAGGAGAACAGGAGCCCTGTGGGTCCTCGAGCAGTGCCCTCAAGGACCCTGCAGAGGCGGCCTTGGTTAAAACCAGAGAGGAATCTCCCCGCTGAAGGTGCTCACAGCATCTCCTTGTCCCTCCCCCAGGTGCCCTCCTTCATGCCTTCCTGCACACAGTCCTGCCTGCTGGCCCTGACCTTTGTCATCATGCGTCGAGGCCGGAAGAGAAAGCGCCGTGCCCGCAGGAAACGCCACCGGGCCCGGCGGGAGACTCAGAGTCTCAAGGGTGCCCAGGCCGCAGAGGTGGAGGCGGCGGCAGCGGCGGCGGAGGCTGCGGCGGCGGCGGCAGCGGCGGCGGCGGCGGAGGCGGCGGCGGCTGCGGCGGTAGCGGCGGCGGCGGCGGCGGCGGCGGCGGCAGTGGCGGCGGCGGCGGCGGCGGCGGCAGTGGCGCCGGCGGCAGGGGCGCCAGCAGCGGCGCCGGCAGAAGAGATACAAGAGTCGCCCTCCTCCCCAGCTTCTGTTTCTTGGGGTACTCCCCCGAGCTCCCCTGCTGCTGGCACTCGCCAGGAGCCTCAGGGAACCCCGGCCACTAGCTCTCGTGATGCAGGGGTTTCATGCCCAGGATCTGAAGAGGGTGCCCAGAGCCAAGATGAGAAAAGTGAAAGTTCCTCCCAGGCAGCACCTTGCACTCACCGCATATGCAGAGATCCTCTGAACAGGAAGGCCGCGACGTTGGTGCTGTTCATGCTGGAGAAGTACAAGATGACGGATTCCATCCCACAGGCAGCACTGCTGAAGACTGTCAACAAGTACGAGAAACACTTCCCTGAGATCCTCAGCAGAGCCTCTGAGATCATGGAGGTGGTCTTTGGCCTCGAGCTGAAGGAAGTCGACCCCAGCAATCACTCCTACGCCCTCATCAGCAAGCTGGCCCTCCCCAGCGAGGGAGGTCTGAGTGATGAGTCGGGGCTGCCCACGTCCGGTCTCCTGATGCTTCTCCTGGGCGAGATCTTCACGAAGGGCAACCGTGCCACTGAGGAGGAGATCTGGGAATTCCTCAATGCGTTGGGTGTGTATGCTGGGAGTAGTCACTCCATCTTTGGCGAGCCCAGGAGGCTCATCAGCAAATATTTCGTGCAGCAGAAGTACCTGACGTACCGCCAGGTGCCCGACAGCGATCCTCCGCGCTATGAGTTCCTGTGGGGCCCGAGAGCCCACGCTGAAACCAGCAAGATGAAAGTGCTGGAGTTTGTGGCCAAGTCCACCGGTACCGTCCCCAGTGCCTTCCCAGATCTCTATAAGGAGGCTCTGAAAGATGAGGAAGAGAGAGCAGCGGTGAGAGCCGCGGCCAGGGCTACAGCTGTTGCTGAGGGCAGAGCCCCTTTCTAGGGCCCAGGCCCGCAGCTCCTCCCACATGTAGGGAGGGAGGCCGCGGGCAGTTTGCTCACTTTGTTTTGGAAGAGAGCAGTCAGGCTCCTAAATAGTGCACAGTAGTAGGGGTGGAGGGAACAAAGTATAGATCTTATTTATCTTCCTGTTTTAAACTAGTAACTTCTACATATTATTGATTGATTGATTTAGGTTTTTTTCAAATTTTTTTTCTTGTAGTGTGTTTTCTTAAGAATAGGAATTCGTGAATGACATTACTTGCATATTTATTGCTGTTTAAAGAATTCTAAAGTTACGGTTTTGGTATATGTAAAAGAGATTCACGAACCATCTATATTTTCTGTATGATCCAGAAGTAGAAAACATGGCACTGCAATAGAGATTTTCATGGAAATGTGAAAGGCGACCACAGAAAATATTTAGGAACAAAAAATGGAGAAAACAGAGAGTAAAAGCCATTTAACTCGTGGTTTGCCTTACTTTGTTTAAACTTTTCTTTTGGTAGAAATAAAAGATACTTTGACTGATTTAGCTCATTTGTGAGTACTTGTTTCTTTTGCCCTAGTGCACTGCATATTCTCTGCTACATACTGGATTAAAAATAAACTGATGGGAGGGTGGTATTTTGGGGGCTCATAATAATCATATCATAACTGCCATTCATCAAAGACCCAATATTTCTTAATGAGTATGCCACTGCTTTACATGTAGTACATAACATTCCAACATTCACGCAGGATAGGATTTAGCAGACTCCCTTTATAGGTGAATAACTTGCAGATTTCTCAAGTTCACAAGACTGATTAAGTGACCTTGCTGGGTCTAGTCCCCTGGTCTGCAATAGTCTAGAGCCTACACTCTTCCACTCCTCCCAGCCTAAGCCAGACCTTACGTCTTTTAATTCATTTTTCTTCTCACCACTCCAAAATGTATCTCATGGGATAAAAGGGGCCCTGTTCCCAAAGCACTGTTTTGGAATACAGTAACAGTAATGCTGAATAAGTGAATGGTATGAATAAAAAGAAAAATTTTCGGTGACAGTGGGGTCTTCTACATACGCAATGTCAGATACCCTGAAAAGATCAGCATCTCCTCATTTACTCTTCAAGTTTCTCAGGGACATAAAAGCCTTGGTTTAAGAGCTGTGTCCTCAGGTCAGTGGAGGGAGGAGTCCCAGCCTCTGATAGTTACTCAAGGTGAGGACCTTAGAACAGAAGGGGGCCCCACAAAGCCTACCCTGCTTTCTCCCTTGTGTGGCCATGCGCAGAGCTGTCTGTCTGAAGGTACCCCTTCTTTTCCTCCGGGGCAAGGGTGGAGAGGTTCTCAGGGAAGTGAGTTCCTTGGTCTTGTGGCAGCATCTCCAATTCTGCCCAAGCAGGAGATCCTAACAGGCCTTAATTTGCTTCAGGGTGAGGACACAGGGTGCCGATGAGTGGACTCCCCATAACAAAGGGGACCACACAGAGGCCCCCCCCCCCGTCAGGGGTAGCCAGGGAATAGGTCTCTTATCTCCCCTTCTGGTGTCTCAGGAAGGTGAAAGCCTTGGCCTGAGGCTGGCAGACAGACTGTAGGGAGGGTGGAGTCCCATATGCTACCTGAAGTCAAGGTAAGAAACCTGAGTTAGGACTGAGGGGCCACTTGACTCCAGAAGAGTGGGGCCTTGTAAAGTGCTGCTCCTCAGAAGACCCCGACAGCTTTGGACAGATCTGGTTCATCCTGACTTCCGATTCAGAATTCCCAAGAAGGTAATGCCTTTGTTCTGAGGAGCACAGCTTCAGGGGAGTGGAGGGTGGAGTCCTGGGTCTGGTCAGGCATCACGATGAGGACCCTGAATGAGGAGCAAGAGGACCACTCACTCCGGAACAGAGGAGAATGCAGAGTCCCGCCCCTGAGGTCAGCCCCAGGAGGCCCAGGACAAAGCTTTCTGGCTGACCTGCCCCCTCTTTCCACTGGGGGTGGTCTCGGGGAGGCGAGGGCCTTGGTCTGTGGGGAACAGCCTCACTCAGTAGAGACTGGAAATCTAGTGACTCTAAATGAAGATAAAGGGACTCCACCTAGAGCAGAGCCCTGCCACTGGACACCTCCCCTTGGCAAATCCAGGTATGTTGGCATGATGCGCCCCACGCCTTTCCTTTTAGAGCGTCTCAGGTAGATGAGGCACTTGGTCCCAGGGGCCAGCCTCAGGGGAGCACAGGGAGGAATTCCAGGTCATGCCAAGAGTCGAGCAGAGGACCGTGAGGACTGAGGGAACCACCCAAATCATAAAAGTGGGGACGCCACAGAATCCCGCCCTTACTGTCGGCCATGAGTGACCACAGGCAGTCATGCCCACGTGAGGCAACCCTCACATCCTCCTAGGTGGTCTCAGGGAAGTAAAGGCTGTAGTATGAGAGCACAGGCCTCTCTAGGTCACGGGAAGAGCCAGCGTAAGGACTCTGAGTGAGGACCAAGGGGAACGCACAACCGAAAAGAGACAGGAACAAACACATAGCCCCACCACCCTTTCGGCCCGGGGAAGCCCCAGGCAGGGGTAGTTCGATGTGTCACCCACTTGCCTCCGGCTCTGGAGGACTCAGGTCGGTAGAGGGAAGAGTCCCAGATCCTGACAGAGTGAGGACTATTGAGGTCACAAACCCCAGAAGAGCGGAGCCCGGGGAATCTTGCCCTCTGTGTTAGTCCTCAGAAGCGCCTCAGAAATAGCTGTGGCTGCACGTGGCCTACTCTGACTTCTACTTCTGGGGACTCAGGGTGGTGAGGACTTTGCTCCGAGGCTGGCTGACTCAGCACGGAGGACATTTCCAGGTTGTGCTAGGAGTTGGGGTGAGGACCTAAGGCTGGAGTGGAGCATGAAAACCGTAACGATGGGGGCAGCACATCATCTCTCCCCTGCTGTCAGTCCTGGGAGACGCCTGGAGAGATGTCAGGCCGAGCAGAGGCAACCCTTAACTCCTCCCAGGGTGACAGAGAAGTGGGGACAGTAATAGGTGAAGAGGGGGAGAAATTATAGGTCTTCCCAGGAGTCAAACTGAGGAAGGGCCTGAGTGAGGACCGGCGCGGCCAAGCATAATAAGGCCTGGACCTGCCGGCCCCAGCTTCCTGCCTTCAGAGACCACAGGTAGACGTGGGACATCAGGCTACCCTCACTTTCTTCTGTTGGCTCTCAGAGAGCGGTGGGCCTTTCTATGAGCACATGTCCTCAGGTAAAGAGACAGGAGCCACAGGCCTTCCCAGGAGTCAAACTGAGAACCCTGAGTGACGACTAGGGGGAACATGCCCCACCCGCTGAGCTGTGGGGAAGACAAAGAGTCTAGCCTTGCCCCTGCTTTCAGCACTTGAAGGCTCAGGACAGGGCAGTCGGGCCGAGGCTCCTTTACATCAGGTCTGAGGGAGGTGAGACCCTTAGCCTGAAGGTAAAGCCGTCAGAGGGCAGAAGGGTGGGTCCCAGGCCCTACGTGAAGCCAGCTGAGAGCACTGAATAGGGACTGAGGACCCAGTGATCCCAGGATAGAAAGGACTCCACAGAGCTGTCAGTACTGTGTTCCCCCTGTCAGGCCGGTGAGCTGGGCCACCCCTCCCTTCCTCTTCATGGGTCCCCGGGATCACTGAGGTGTCAACGGCAGAGCAACGGAGGGGAGGAAGCCCAGGCCCTGGCTGCCGTCCACCTAAAGATCCCGAAGATGAACTGAGCAGACTCCCCGCCCGAGAACACGGAACGTCCCACTGGCAGCCCCTTCTGTCACCCCAGTGACACTCAGGTAGGCTGGCAGCCTGTAGCCCAAGGCTCACTCTACCGTCCTCCACAGGGGTCGCAGGGGACAGGCTGAGCAGGAGAACAGGAGCCCTGTGGGTCCTCGAGCAGTGCCCTCAAGGACCCTGCAGAGGCGGCCTTGGTTAAAGCCAGGGAGGAATCTCCCCGCTGAAGGTGCTCACAGCATCTCCTTGTCCCTCCCCCAGGTGCCCTCGTTGCCTGCCTTCCTGCCCACACTCCCGCCTGCGGGCCCTGACCTGTGTCATCATGCCTCGGGGCCGGAAGAGCAAGCGCCGTGCCCGCGAGAAACGCCACCAGGCCCACGGGGAGACTCAGAGTCTCAAGGGTGCCCAGGCCACTGAGGCAGCGGCAGCAAAAGAGATACAAGAGTCGCCCTCCTACTCCGCTTGTTTCTAGGGGTACTCCCCCGAGCTCCCCTGCTGCTGGCACTCACCAGGAGCCTCAGGGAGCCCCAGCCACGAGCTCTCGTGATGCAGAGGTTTCATGCCCAGGATCTGATGAGGGTACCCAGAGCCAAGATGAGGATAGCGAGTCACAGATGAGCGGGCCTGCCCCATCCTGGACGGTTCACCTTTCCCTCCCCTACCTGGACACTGGTGGTTGCAGCATGCCCAGAGATCCTGCCTGTCATGGTCAAGGACCACTGCTAGGTTTCCAGCCATACCAGGACCAAGCAAGACAAAACCGCCAGCACAGGTTGACGCAGGCGCACCAAGACCTACAAGGTGACTCAAGGTAACCCAGGGTTCATTACGCCTCATTTGTAATAACTTAGCATTGTGGCTTTTGCTTCCCCGCCTCACCCCATGGGTTCTGCTTGGGTGCTTATGGGTAAGTGTCTGCATACTAGCAGGAAAGTGATATAGCCTAAAGCTGTCAATAGACTCGTCAGTCAAATAACACAGGACACAGGGAGGGACCACCACTCTACAAAACACAGCCCTACCCCATTGCGGGGCTGCTTCTGGTTTCCAGACAGCCCGCTCTCCTGCTTTCTCGGGAGCGTACCTTTGCTCTGCTTAACTGAACTCTTGCTACTTAAAACTGCTCTACGCTTCTCGACTGGATTCTTCCTCTTTGGGAGGGCAAGAGCCCAGGAAATCGCCATTCTGATGGTGACAGTATGGATCGCATATTCATTACTTTTACCAGGTACAAGTTAAAGTTTTGATATTTCATAAAACCAATTTAGAAACCTTCCATTCCTTTTTATGACCTAGAACAAGAAAACACAGCAATGGAAGAGGGATTTCCATGGAACTGTGAATAGACTCGGCAGTAAAATAACGTGGGACAAGTAAAAAAAGAAAAGAAAAAGCGTACATGGTGGTACATTTTTGGTTTCTTTTATACTTTTAGTGCTTCTTTTGGTAAAACTGAAAGATGTTTTCTTAGATTATTCAAGATTGTGAGAGAAATTAAACAATAGTAAAGCAGACATCCTTATCGTTGCCACTCTTATTCCCAACCATTAATTGAGCATCTACTCTTTGGAAGGCTACGTGGCAGAACTGGGGATGGTAAGAAAAAGAAGACTGAGCCACTGTCCAGAGACCTTCAGAGCCTAGGAGCTGCTGCCATATCAAGAAGATGGTGAGACACACTCTGAGACCTAAATAAATGGCAAGTTAAAACAAGGGGTGAGAAAGAGAGGAGGTTCCAGATGAGAGCAGTCAAGTGTAAATGCTCTGAAGCAAGGAAGTCTGGAGCTTTGGGACACTGCAGTTCCCTTGAGGAGGTGATTTTAAGTTAGGCGGGATGGTGGGCTAAATGAGGCTGAGTGAATTGTGGTGGGGGAGGGTGGGACCCTTAGATGGTGGGCCTCAGAGCTGACAGACTCAAGACTGGAATGGAAGCCGACCCTGAATTTTTACTTTGGGACTGTGGGTAAAACAGAGAGAATCTCCACCCGGGGCAGGAATAAAATGGCTTCCGTGTTCCCGTCCCAGTGCAGGTGAGCACAGTGCACAAACTAGGTGTTTTAGTCCCATCGCCTCCAGGGAGTTTCTGAGAAACAAGGATGATACTTCCTTGAAGTGAGAGGTCAAGAAGCCACTGTGATAGCACTCTTTGCACTGGGGTCAAAGGGCCAGAGGCCACTCCATTAAAGGGATGTTCTACTGCTTACCTTAAGTGTAATCTGGGGAACTCCAAATGAAGGCTACAATTTTTGGTGGTGGTGAAATTATAATGAAAATAGGGGTGGTTTGGATGAAAAGACACCTGGGAGGGAAGCTGTTGGCCCTTGACACAAATTCTAGAACCTCTGAGTAGCATCCAGCTGGGAGAGATCCCTCTACACTCAAATGACATATTTACAAATGGGGAAATTTTACATAGTTTCACTGTCTAAGCAGTTTTGTTCGTTCCAAAGGTGCTGCGTAATCGTATTTTCTGACATCTCGTGAGATTAAAGAAAAAAATCCCAAAGAGTTGGTATCATGGTCTGGGGTCATAGTCATCGTAGTAATAGATGCCATTCTTGAAAGACCATTGTTGCAAGTGCTTTACAAACATCACGTATATTACAACAGCTCTACAAGGTAGGGCTTATCAGACTCACTTTGCAGATGATGAACTTGCAATTTTCTCAAGTTCACAAGACTTGTGACAGAGCTGGGAGTAGACCCTTGGTCTGAATTCGTCTAGAGGCCACACTGTTCCACTCTTCCCAGCCTGAGGCAGACCTAGTATCCTTTAATTCACTTGTCTCCTCACTACTTCAAACTGTATTTCAGGCAATTTAAACAATAAAAAGCAAGCAAGCAAACAAAAAACCCTGTAGCCAAAGGACTATAAACGGTCCTGATGAAGGAAGGTTAACACAAGAGTAAACCGTAATTTGGGGATTGTCTGTGGGCTTCATTTATCTAGAGTCCTCCTGCCCCTCGCGCCAGGGTTCCTTGAAAGCTCACTGCCCTGGTCCCAGCACGTGTGTTCAGCTCCAGCACTTTCCCACGTTAGAGCTCCTTTCTCCTGAGACTTCCCCAGTGTGCCCTCAAGTCCAACTCTGGAATCTGTTAATGGTGTGTTGAGACTGGCCTCTGAATAAATACACCAATGAGTGAGCTCACCTAGGAGGTCAATATCCAAAGCCTCCCTCATAAGTTGGAGATGAGGACCTGAATAGACATTTCTACAAAAAGGATATACCAGTGGCCGAACAGTACATGAAAAGTTGCTCAATATCATTAGTCACTAGGGAAATGTATACAAAAAAGACACAGTGGGATACCATTTCACTAGGTTGGTTATAAAAATGGAAGATAACAAGTGTTTGCGAGGATATGAAGAAACCGGATCCCTCATACATTGCTGGTAAGAATGTCAAATGGTTCAGCCTCTTTGGAAAACAGTTTGGTAGTTCCTCAAATTTAAACAAAGGATTACCGTATGACCCTGCAATTCCATTCCTAGGTATATAACCAAAATAACTTAAAAACTGTATTCAAACAAATCTTTGTACCCAACTATTCAAAGAAACATTATTCATAAAAGCCAAAAAATGCAAACCCAAAATTCCCATCACTGAATGAACGGACAAACAAAATGTGGTATATTCTTACAATGGAGTAGTATTCAGTCATAAAAAGGAATGAAGTACGGATAACTGAGAGACCACGGATGAACCTTGGAGACATTATGATAAATGATAAATGATAAATGAAAGGAGCCAGAAACAAAAGGTCACATATTATATGACACCGTTTATATCAATTGTCCTGGATAAGCAAATTCATAGAGACAGAAATCAGACTGATGGTTGCCCGGGGCTAGGGAGAGGTATGAATGAGAAGTAACTGAAGGGTAAGAGGTTTTGTAAGCAGAGATAAGGCATTGGGAAGATGGCGGAGGAGTAAGACGCGGAGATCACCTTCCTCCCCACAGATACACCAGAAGTACATCTACATGTGGAACAACTCCTACAGAACACCTACTGAATGCTGGCAGAAGACCTCAGACCTCCCCAAAGGCAAGAAACTCCCCACGTATCTGGGCAGGGCAAAAGAAAAAAGAATAAAGAGAGACAAAAGGATAGGGACGGGACCTGCACCAGTGGGAGGGAGCTGTGAAGAAGGCAAGGTTTCCACACACTAGAAGCCCCTTCGCGGGCAGAGACTGCGGGTGGCAGAGGGGGAAGCTTCGGAGCCGCGGGGGAGAGCCCAGTAACAGGGTGCGGAGGGCAGAGCAGAGAGATTCCTGCACAGAGGATCCGTGCCGACCAGCACTCACCAGCCCGAGAGGCTTGTCTGCTCACCCGCCAGGGCAGGTGGGAGGTAGGAGCTGAGGCTCGGGCTTCGGAGGTCGGAAGCCAGGGAGAGGACTGGGGTTGGCTGCGTGAACACAGCCTGAAGGGGTTAGTGCGCCACGGCTAGCCAGGACGGAGTCAGGGAAAAAGTATGGAGCTGCCGAAGAGGCAAGAGACTTTCTTCCCTCTTTGTTTCCTGGTGCACGAGAGGGGATTCAGAGCACTGCTTAAAGGAGCTCGAGATGGGCGCGAGCCGCAGCTATCACTGCGGACCCCAGAGACGGGCATGAGACGCTAAGGCTGCTGCTGCAGCAACCACGAAGCCTGTGTGCAAGCACAGGTCACTCTCCACACCTCCCCTCCCGGGAGCCTGTGCAGACCACCACTGCCAGAGTCCCGTGATCCAGGGACAACTTCCCCGGGAGAATGCAGGGTGCGCATAGGGCTGGTGCAACTTCCCACCGGCCTCTGCTGCTGCAGGCTCGCTCCGCATCCGTATGCCTCCCTCCCCCCGGCCTGAGTGAGCCAGAGCCCCTGAAGCAGCTGCTCCTTTAACCCCTGTCTGAGCGAAGAACACACGGCCTCAGGCGACCTACAGGCAGAGTTGGGGCCAAATCCAAAACTGAACCCTGGGAGCTGTGCGAACAAAGAAGAGAAAGGGAAATTTCTCCCAGCAGCCTCAGGAGCAGCGGATTAAATCTCCACAATCAACTTGATGTACCCTGCATCTGTGGAATAACTGAATAGACAACGAATCATCCCAAATTGAGGAGGGGGACTTTGGGAGCAACGATATCCATTTTTTTTCCGTTTTTCTATTTTTTGTGGGTATGTGTGTGTATGCTTCTGTGTGTGATTTTGTCTGTACAGCTGTGCTTTTACCATTTGTCCTAGGGTTCTCTCTATTTTTCTTTTTGTTACTTAAAAAATTTTTTTCTTAATACTTATTTTATTTTATCTTCTTTCTTTCTTTTTTTCCCTCCCTTTTATTCTGAGGCGTGTGCAGGACTGGCTCTTGGTGCTCCAGACAGGCGTCAGGGCTATACCACTGAGGTGGGAGAGCCAAGTTCAGGACACTGGTCTGCAAGAGACCTCCCAGCTCCACGTCATATAAAATGACAAATATCTCCCAGAGATATCCATCTCAACGCCAAGACCCAGTTCCACTCAACGACCAGTAAGCTACAGTGCTGGACACCTCATGGCAAACAACTAGCAAGACAGGAACACAATCCCATCCATTACCACAGCGGCTGCCTAAAATCATAATAAGGCCACAGACACCCCATAACACACCACCAGACGTGGACCTGCCCACTAGAAAGACAAGATCCAGCCTCATCCACCAGAACACAGGCACTAGCCCCCTCCACCAGGAAGCCTACACAACCCACTGAACCAACCTTAGCCACTGGGGACATACACCAAAAACAACGGGAACTACGAACCTGCAGCCTGCAAAAAGGAGACCCCAAACACAGCAAATTAAGCAAAATGAGAAGACAGAGAAACACACAGCAGATGAAGGAGCAAGGTAAAAACCCACCAGACCTAACAAATGGAGAGGAAATAGGCAGTCTACCTGAAAAAGAATTCAGAATAATGATAGTAAAGATGATCCAAAATCTTGGAAATAGAATGGAGAAAATACAAGAAACGTTTGACAAGGACCTGGAAGAATTAAAGAGCAAACAAACAGTGATGAACAACACAATAAATGAAATTAAAAATTCTCTAGAAGGGATCAATAACAGAATAACTGAGGCAGAAGAACGGATAAGTGACCTGGAAGATAAAAGACTGTGAATAACTACTGCAGAGCAGAATAAAGAAAGAAGAATGAGGGCTTCCCTGGTGGCGCAGTGGTTCGGAGTCCCCCTGCCGATGCATGGGACACGGGTCCGTGGCCCAGTCCAGGAGGATCCCGCGTGCCACGGAGTGGCTGGGCCCAAGAGCCATGGCCGCTGGGCCTGTGCTCCGCAACGGGAGAGGCCACAGCAGTGAGAGGCCCGTGTACCGCCAAAAAAAAAAAAAAGAAAGAAAGAAGAATGAAAAGAATTGAAGACAATCTCAGAGACCTCTAGAACACCATTAAACACACAAACATTCGAATTATACTGGTCCCAGAAGAAAAAGAGGAAAAGAAATCGACTGAGAAAATATTTCAACAGATTATAATTGAAAACTTCCATAATATGGGAAAGGAAAGAGTTAATCAAGTCCAGGAAGCACAGAGACCCATACAGGATAAATCCAAGAAGAAATACACCAAAAGAGATATTAATCAAAGGATCAAAAATTAAATAAAGAATATTAAAAGCAGCAAGGGAAAAACAACAAATAACACATAAGGGAATCCCCATAAGGTTAACAGCTTATCTTTCAGCAGGAACTGTGCAAGCCAGAAGGGAGTGGCAGGACATATTTAAAGTGATGAAGGAGAAAAACCTACAACCAAGATTACTCTACCCAGCAAGAATCTCATTCAGATTTCATGGAGAAATTAAAATCTTTACAAACAAGCAAAAGCTAAGAGAATTCAGCACTACCAGACCAGCTTTACAACAAATGCTAAAGGAACTTCTCTAGGCAGGAAACACAACAGAAGGAAAACACCTACAATAATAAACCCAAAACAATTAAGAAAATGGGAATTAGGAACGTACATACCGAGAATTACCTTAAATGTAAATGGACTAAATGCTCCAACCAAATACACAGATTGGCTGAATGGATACAAAAACAAGACCCGTTTATATGCTGTCTACAAAAGACCCACTTCAGACCAAGGGACACACAGACTGAAAGTGAGGGGATGGAAAAAGATATTCCATGCAAATGGAAACCAAAAGAAAGCTGGAGTAGCAATCCTCATATCAGACACAATAGACTTTAAAACAAAGACTATTACAAGAGACAAAGAAGGACACTACATAATGATCAAGGAATCAATCAAAGAAGAAGACATAACAATTGTACATATTTATGCACCCAACACAGGAGCACCTCAATACATAAGGCAAAGACTAACAGCCATAAAAGGGGAAAATGACAGTAACACAATCAGAGTAGGGGACTTTAACACCCCACTTTCACCAATGGACAGATCATCCAAAATGAAAATAAATAAGGAAACACAAACTTTAAATACCTTAAACAAGATGGATTTAACTGATATTTATAGGACATTCCATCCACAAACAACAGAATACACAGTCTTCTCAAGTGCTCCTGGAACATTCTCCAGGACAGATCACATCTTGGGTCACAAATCAAGCCTTGGTAAACTTAAGAAAATTGAAATCGTATCAAGTATCTTTCCGACCACAACGCTATGAGACTATATATCAATTACAGGAAAAAATCTGTAAGAAATACAAAAACATGGAGGATAAACAACACACTACTTAATCAACAGATCACTGAAGAAATCAAAGAGGAAATCAAAAAATACCTAGACACAAATGACAATGAAACCTGATGACCCAAAACCTATGGGATGCAGCAAAAGCAGTTCTAAGAGGGAAGTTTGCAGCAATAAAATCCTACCTCAAGAAACAAGAGAAATCTCAAATAAACAACCTAACCTTACACGTAAAGCAATTAGAGAAAGAAAACAAAAAAGCCCAAAGTTAGCAGAAGAAAAGAAATCATAAAGATCAGATCAGAAGTAAATAAAAAGAAACGAAAGAAATTATAGCAAAGATCAATAAATTTAAAAACAGCTTCTTTGAGAAGACAAACAAAATTGACAAACCATTAGCCAGACTTATCAAGAAAAAAGTGAGAAGACTCAAATCAATAAAATTAGAAATGAAAAAGGGTAACACCTGACAATGCAGAAATACAAACGATCATGAGAGATGACTACAAGCAACTCTATGCCAATAAAATGGACAACCTGGAAGAAATGGACAAATTCTTAGAAATGCACAACTTTGCCAGACTGAACCAGGAAGAAATCAAAAACATGAACAGGCCTATCACAAGCACTGAAACTGAAACTGCGATTAAAAATCTTCCAACAAACAACATCAAAGGGCCGGATGGCTTCACAGCGAATTCTATCAAACATTTCGAGAAGAGCTAACACCTATCCTTCTCAAACTCTTCCAAAATATGACAGAGGGAGGAACACTCCCAAACTCATTCTACGAGGCCACCATCACTCTGATACCAAAACAAGACAAAGATGTCACAAAGAAAGAAAACTACAGGCCAATATTACTGATGAATATAGATGCAAAAATTCTCAACAAAATACTAGCAAACAGAATCCAACAGCACATTAAAAGGAACATTCACCATGATCCAGTGGGGTTTATCCCAGGAATACAAGGATTCTTCAATATATGCAAATCAATCAATGTGATACACCATATTAACAAACTGAAGGAGAAACACCATACGATCATCTCAATAAACGCAGAGAAAGTTTTCGACAAAGTTCAACTCCCATTGATGATAAAAACCCTCCAGAAAGTAGGCATAGAGGGAACTTTCCTCAACATAATAAAGGCCATATATAACAAACCCACAGCCAACATCGTCCTCGATGGTGAAAAACTGAAACCATTTCCATGAAGATCAGGAACAAGACAGCATTGCCCACTCGCGCCACTCTTATTCAACATACTTTTCGAAGTTTTAACCAGAGCAATCAGAGAAGAAAAAGGAATTCAAATAGGAAAAGAAGAAGTAAAGCTGTCACGGTTTACAGATGACATGATACTCAACATAGAGAACTTTGAAGATGCTACCAGAAAACTACTAGATCTAATCAATGAATTTGGTAAAGTAGCAGGATACAAAATTAATGCACATAAATCTCTTGCGTTCCTATACAGTAATGATGAAAAATCTGAAACTGAAGTTAAGAAAACACTCCCATTCACGATTGCAACAAAAAGAATGGAATATCTAGGAATAAACCTACCTAAGGAGACAAAAGACCTGTAGGCAGAAAATTATAAGACACTGATGAAAGAAATTAAAGATGATACAAATAAATGGAGAGATATACCATGTTCTGGGACCGGAAGAATCAACATTGTGAAAATGACTCTACTACCCAAAGTAATCTACAGATCCAGTGCAATCCCTATCAAACTACCACTGGCATTTTTCACAGAACTAGAACAAAAAATTCCACAATTTGTATGGAAACACAAAAGACTCCGAAGAGCCAAAGTAATCTTGAGAAAGAAAGACGGAGCTGGAGGAATCAGGCTCCCTGACGTTAGACTATACAACAAACCTACAGTGAACAAGACAGTATGGTACTGGCACAGAAACACAAATATTGATCAATGAAACAAAACAGAAAGTCCAGAGATAAACGCATGCACATATGGTCACCTTAGCTTTGATAAAGGAGGCAAGAATATACAGTGGAGAAAAGACAGCCTCTTCAACAATTGGTGCTGGGAAAACTGGACAGCTACATGTACAAGAATGAAATTAGAACACTCCCTAACACCATACACAAAAATAAACTCAAAATGGATTAAAGACCTAAATGTAAGGCCAGACACCATCAAACTCTTAGAGGAAAACATAGGCAGAACACTGTATGACATAAATCACAGCAAAACCCTTTGTGACCCACCTCCTAGAGAAATGGACATAAAAACAAAAATAAACAAATGGGACCTAATGAAACTTAAAGGCTTTTGCACAGCCAAGGAAACCATAAACAAGATGAAAAGACAGCCCTCAGAATGGGAGAAAATATTTGAAGACAAACGATCATGAGAGATGACTACAAGCAACTCTATGCCAATAAAATGGACAACCTGGAAGAAATGGAGAAGATATGGGAACATATGTATATGTATAACTGATTCACTTTGTTATGAAGCAGAAACTAACACACCATTGTAAAACAATTATAATCCAATAAAGTTGTTTAAAAAAAAAAAGAAAAAAGATAATACACCATAAACAAAAGCAACAATATAAAAAACATACCTAGAAAGAAACCATACAAAAATGTATATAATCTACATGGAGGCAACAATACGAATTTCCTGATTGACTTAGGAAAAAGAAGCCTCAACCAGAATAGTATGTTATGTGTATTTGTGAGGCACAGATATTGTAAGAATGTCGATTTTCCTTAATTTATTTACAGATGTAGTACCTCATCCATAGCAGGTGATGACAATCAAACACGGGCTACTCTTTCCTGTACCCAAAATCAACCATGGAAACATTACAGAAGGAATAAAGAAAAAACACTAACAAACACAAAAACACAAAACTTAAGTAATCCCTGAGGGACAATAAGTCTCCACTGAACTGGAACCTGAGTGTGGGCAGGTAGGGGGATGCCCTGAATTGGAGACAGGTCTGTAGCCTGCAAGAGAGGCAGATGACAGGATTGATTAGAGAAAAGCCTATAACGTTGAGCCCTTGATTCTTCCACTGTGCTCTGGGACCATGAATCTCTACTGCTTCACTGAAGGAATCTGAGGCAGCATTTCAGAGCCCGCATGCCAGGAGCGTGGGACACCAAAGATTGGGCTGGATGTGGCAGTATGGTCCACAGGCTGTGAAATAACCATCTGAAACTTTCTTAGTGCATGACAACTGGCCTTTTTAAGTGATCATCTTAATAGACTATCGCACACGGACTAAAAGACAAAAGCAAGTAACACAGTAGTTGTACAGAAGGACAGAAATTCATTTGTGAACTTTTGGGCAACGCCCGTGATGTCAACAAAGAGAGACCACAGTGGGAACTGTCAGGCTAAGGCGCCCCTTCACTAACTCCTCTGGGATTCTGTGGGGCGTGGTTGGGGACAGGGATGGATTCAAACCAGAGAAGGAAGGAATCGCAGGCCCTGCCAGCAGTCAATGTGAGGACCTTGAGTGAGACCTGACGGGCTCCAAACCACAGAAGAGAGTCTCGCCTCCTTTCCCCTCAGCTCACCTTACCTGCAGCAGCCATCTCTGGGAGGCTCCAGGCAGAAGTGTCCAAATGAGATGTGCCCGCACTTCACACCAGCCGTCTCAGGGAGTTGATGTCTTTGATGTGAGGCCTTGGCCTCAGGTCAGAAGACGGGACGTAGCCCAGCACCTACAGGGAGTCAAGAGAAGACACAGAGAGAGGATTGAGAGCAGCATCCACCACAGAAGAGGGGGCACCAAACAGCCCTCACTGTCAGTCTCGGGGGACCCAGGCATGGCTGTGAGGCTCAGGGCCCCAGAAACTTCCGGCTGGGGGCGCCGACAGAAATGAGAGCCAAGCTGTGACGCCTGCTGACTCCGCTCAGCAGAGGGAAAAGTCCCAGGACCCGCCAAGAGTCAATGAAAGGCCCTCGTGCCAGGCCTACGGGAAGCTCCCCTGGAACCACCCCCCCACCCCGCCCTGTCCCGCCCCGGCCCCGCCCTGTCCCGCCCCGGCCCCGCCCTGTCCCGCCCCGGCCCCGCCCCTGCTGTCCTCCTGGACCCCAGATGCGCATGACCGGATGTCACGTCCTCCTAACCGCGCGGTGGGGGCGCGCCATTTTTGAGAGCTGCTGTCCACCGAGGGTGAGCCACAGGAGGAGAGCCACGCGAGGAGCGCCACGTCTTGTCAGGTGTCAAGGTGTGAGGTGACCCCAGTTAGAAGTGCGGGGACACGCCCCCGACACCCCCAATCCCCATTCCCTCCGAAAAGAGGCGGCCACACAGGCCCCGCCCACCCCGTCCCTGCTCACGGTCCAAGAGGCTCGGGCCTGGCTGTTAGGCCCAAAGTCCATCCGCTTCCCCCACGGGGTCTCGGGCAAGAAAGGCCTCGCTCTGAGGCTGGTGGACCCTGGCTCAGCTCAGTAGAGGGAGCGCCCCAGGCCCTGTGGAGTGAAGGACGGGAGCCTCGCGGGGACCGAGGGGCTCCACACCTCAGAACGGCGGCCACGCGGACCCCGCCCCTGACGTCGGCCTGGGAGCCTCCGGGCAGGTCTAAAGACTGAGGGGCTCCCTCAGTGCGAACGCGGACGGACAGACGGACAGACACGGGAGACGCAGGGAGGAGGGGGCCTTGTCCTGAGGGGCTGGCCGCAGGTCAGCAGAGGGAGGATTTCCAGGGCACGGTGGGAGGAGTCAGGGCGAGAACCGTCCTCCTCGTTGCAAGGGCACCTCAGAACCCCTCCCCTGTTGTCAGCCGCTTCCTTCTGGCCACACACGGAGGAGGGAGGGCTGCTGTCTGAGAGGACAGGTGCAGGCCAGCAGAAGGCGCGTCCCTAAGCACTCCCAAGAGTCAGCCCAAGCCCCCGAGTGAGGGCCAGTGGGGCCGCCAGCCACAGGGCCTCGACCTGTCTGCCGCACGCTGCAGGCTTGGTAAAACTCTGCCACATGCGGCCGCGTGGTCACCCTCACTGCCTCCGAATGAGACTCAAGGAGGTGCCGGCACTGGTGCGAGCAGATGGCCCTCGGGGCAAGAGGAGCTCCAGGCTGCACCGGCCGTCCAGGGAGGACCCCGAGTGAGGACTAAGGGAGTCACCCACCCCGAAGAGAAGGGACATGAGAGAATATGGCCCGTTCCCTCCTGTCAACCCTCGGACTGCCAAGAAAGGACTGTCAGGCTGAGACTGCCCGTAATTTCCTCTGCCAGGTCCGAGGGAGGTTAGAGCTTTGTTCTGAAGGGGCAGCCACCAGGCAGCAGAAGGGAGGGTCCCAGGACCCTTCGGTGGTGGGCTGAACGCTCCCTCCTTTCCTCTTCCTGGGTGTCATGGAAGATGGTGGTGTCAACTTCAGAGCAGCAGAGGGGATGGGGGGTAGGGGGTTGGGGGAGTCTTGCCAACAACTATCATCCCGACTCTGAATGGGAACCGCAGGGACCTACCTCCCCTGCCAGCCCCCACTGTCACCCCCGTACCGTCCAGGCAGGGCTGGCTGGCTGTGCCCCAAGGCTCACTCTACCGTCCTCCACAGGGGTCTCAGGAGACAGGCTGAGCAGGAGAACAGGAGCCCTGTGGGTCCTCGAGCAGTGCCCTCAAGGACCCTGCAGATGCGGCCTTGGTTAAAACCAGAGAGGAATCTCCCCACTGAAGGTGCTCACAGCATCTCCTTTTCCCTCCCCCAGGTGCCCTCGTTGCCTGCCTTCCTGCGCACACTCCCGCCTGCGGGCCCTGACCTGTGTCATCATGCCTCGACGCCGGAGGAACAGGCGCCATGCCCGCAAGAAACGCCGCCAGGCCCAGGGGGAGACTCAGAGTCTCAAGGGTGCCCAGGCCACTGCGGAGGCGGCGGCGGCGGCAGAAGAGATAGAAGAGTCGCCGTCTTCCCCCGCTTCTGTTTCTCGGGATACTTCCCCGAGCTCCCCTGCTGCTGGCACTCACCAGGAGCCTCAGGGAGCCCCAGCCACTACCTCTCGTGATGCAGGGGTTTCATGCTCAGGATCTGAAGAGGGTGCCCAGAGCCTAGATGAGAAAAATGCAGGTACCTCCCAGGCAGCACCTTCCACTCACAGCAGTTGCAGAGATCCTCTGAGCAGGAAGTCCACAATGTTCGTGGAGTTCCTGCTGGAGAAGTACATAACGAAGGAGCCCATCCTGCAGGCAGCACTGCTGAAGACTCTCAACAAGAAGTACAAGAAGCACTTCCCTCAGATCCTCAGCAGAGCCTCTGGTATCATGGAGGCGGTCTTCGGCCTCGAGCTGAAGGAAGTCGACCCCAGCAGTCACTCCTACGCCCTCGTCAGCAAGATGGCCCTCCCCAGCGACAGAAGTCCGAGTGATGAGTTCAGGATGCCCACGTCCGGTCTCCTGATGACTGTCCTGGGCGCGATCTTCACGAAGGGCAACCGTGCCACCGAAGAGGAGCTCTGGAAATTCCTCAATGCGTTGGGTTACCACGCTGGGAGGAGGCACCTGATCTTCGGGGATCCCAGGAGGCTCATCAGCGAAGATTTCGTGCAGCAGAAGTACCTGACGTACCGCCAGGTGCCCGACAGCGATCCTCCGCGCTATGAGTTCCTGTGGGGCCCGAGAGCCCACGCTGAAACCAGCAAGATGAAAGTGCTGGAGTTTTTGGCCAAGATCATTGGTACCGCCCCCAGTGCCTTACCAGATCTCTATGAGGAGGCTCTGAAAGATGAGGAAGAGAGAGCAGCGGTGAGAGCCGCGGCCAGGGCTACAGCTGTTGCTGAGGGCAGAGCCCCTTTCTAGGGCCCGGGCCCGCAGCTCCTCCCACATGTAGGGAGGGAGGCCGCAGGCAGTTTGCTCACTTTGTTTTGGAAGAGAGCAGTCAGGCTGCTAAACAGTGCACAGTAGTAGGGGTGGAGGGAACAAAGTATAGATCTTATTTATCTTCCTGTTTTAAACTTGTAACTTCTATATATTATTGATTGATTGATTTAGGTTTTTTCCAATGTTTTTTTCTTGTAATAGAGAGTGTGTTTTCTTAAGAATAGGAATTTGTGAATGACCATTGCTTGCATACTTATTGCTGTTTAAAGAGTTCTAAAGTTACGGTTTTGGTATATGTAAAAGGAATTCACGAACCATCTATATTTTCTGTATGATCCAGAAGTAAAAAATATGGCACTGCAATAGACATTGTCATGGAAATGTGAAAGGCGACCACAGAAAGTATTTAGGAACAAAAAATGGAGAAAACAGAGAGTAAAAGCCATTTAACTCGTGGTTTGCCTTACTTCGTTTAAACTTTCTTTTGGTAGAAATAAAAGATACTTTGATTTAGCTCATTTGTGAGTATTTGTTTCTTTTGCCCTAGTGGACTGCATATTCTCTGCTACCTACTGGATTAAAAATAAACTCTGATGGGAGGGTGGTATTTTGGGGGTTCATAATAATCATATCATAACTGCCATCCATCAAAAACCCAATATTTCTTAATGAGTATGCCACTGCTTTACATGTAGTACATAACATTCCAACATTCACGCAGGATAGGATTTAGCAGACTCCCTTTAAAGGTGAATAACTTGCAAATGTCTCAAGTTCACAAGACTGATTAAGTGACCTTGCTGGGTCTAGTCCCCTGGTCTGGAATAGTCTAGAGCCTACACTCTTCCACTCCTCCCAGCCTAAGCCAGACCTTACGTCTTTTAATTCATTTTTCTTCTCACCACTCCAAAATGTATCTCATGGGATAAAAGGGGCCCTGTTCCCAAAGCACTGTTTTGGAATACAGTAACAGTAACGCTGAATAAGTGAATGGTATGAATAAAAAGAAAAATTTTCGGTGACAATGGGGTCTTCTACATACGCAATGTCAGATACCCTGAAAAGATCAGCATCTCCTCACTTACTCTTCAAGTTTCTCAGGGACATAAAAGCCTTGGTTTAAGAGCTGTGTCCTCAGGTCAGTGGAGGGAGGAGTCCCAGCCTCTGATAGTTACTCAAGGTGAGGACCTTAGAACAGAAGGGGGCCCCACAAAGCCTACCCTGCTTTCTCCCTTGTGTGGCCATACGCAGAGCTGTCTGTCTGAAGGTACCCCTTCTTTTCCTCCGGGGCAAGGGTGGAGAGGTTCTCAGGGAAGTGAGTTCCTTGGTCTTGTGGCAGCATCTCCAATTCTGCCCAAGTAGGAGATCCTAACAGGCCTTAATTTGCTTCAGGGTGAGGACACTGGGTGCCGATGAGTGGACTCCCCATAACAAAGGGGACCACACAGAGGCCCCCCCGTCAGGGGTCGAGGGAATAGGTCTCTTATCTCCCCTTCTGGTGTCTCAGGAAGGTGAAAGCCTTGGCCTGAGGCTGGCAGACAGACAGTAGGGAGGGTGGAGTCCCATATGCTACCTGAAGTCAAGGTAAGAAACCTGAGTTAGGACTGAGGGGCCACTTGACTCCAGAAGAGTGGGGCCTTGTAGAGTGCTGCTCCTCAGAAGACCCCGACAGCTTTGGACAGATCTGGTTCATCCTGACTTCCGATTCAGAATTCCCAAGAAGGTAATGCCTTTGTTCTGAGGAGCACAGCTTCAGGGGAGTGGAGGGTGGAGTCCTGGGTCTGGTCAGGCATCACGATGAGGACCCTGAATGAGGAGCAAGAGGACCACTCACTCCGGAACAGAGGAGAATGCAGAGTCCCGCCCCTGAGGTCAGCCCCAGGAGGCCCAGGACAAAGCTTTCTGGCTGACCTGCCCCCTCTTTCCACTGGGGGTGGTCTCGGGGAGGCGAGGGCCTTGGTCTGTGGGGAACAGCCTCACTCAGTAGAGACTGGAAATCTAGTGACTCTAAATGAAGATAAAGGGACTCCACCTAGAGCAGAGCCCTGCCACTGGACACCTCCCCTTGGCAAATCCAGGAATGTTGGCATGATGCGCCCCACGCCTTTCCTTTTAGAGCGTCTCAGGTAGATGAGGCACTTGGTCCCAGGGGCCAGCCTCAGGGGAGCACAGGGAGGAATTCCAGGTCATGCCAAGAGTCGAGCAGAGGACCGTGAGGACTGAGGGAACCACCCAAATCATAAAAGTGGGGACGCCACAGAATCCCGCCCTTACTGTCGGCCATGAGTGACCACAGGCAGTCATGCCCACGTGAGGCAACCCTCACATCCTCCTAGGTGGTCTCGGGGAATTAAAGGCTGTAGTATGAGAGCACAGGCCTCTCTAGGTCACGGGAAGAGCCAGCGTAAGGACTCTGAGTGAGGACCAAGGGGAACGCACAACCGAAAAGAGAGAGGAACACACGCATAGCCCCACCACCCTTTCGGCCCGGGGAAGCCCCAGGCAGGGGTAGTTCGATGTGTCACCCACTTGCCTCCGGCTCTGGAGGACTCAGGTCGGTAGAGGGAAGAGTCCCAGATCCTGACAGAGTGAGGACTATTGAGGTCACAAACCCCAGAAGAGCGGAGCCCGGGGAATCTTGCCCTCTGTGTTAGTCCTCAGAAGCGCCTCAGAAATAGCTGTGGCTGCACGTGGCCTACTCTGACTTCTACTTCTGGGGACTCAGGGTGGTGAGGACTTTGCTCCGAGGCTGGCTGACTCAGCACGGAGGACATTTCCAGGTTGTGCTAGGAGTTGGGGTGAGGACCTAAGGCTGGAGTGGAGCATGAAAACCGTAACGATGGGGGCAGCACATCATCTCTCCCCTGCTGTCAGTCCTGGGAGACGCCTGGAGAGATGTCAGGCCGAGCAGAGGCAACCCTTAACTCCTCCCAGGGTGACAGAGAAGTGGGGACAGTAATAGATGAAGAGGGGGAGAAATTATAGGTCTTCCCAGGAGTCAAGCTGAGGAAGGGCCTGAGCGAGGACCGGCGCGGCCAAGCATAATAAGGCCTGGATCTGCCGGCCCCAGCTTCCTGCCTTCAGAGACCACAGGTAGACGTGGGACATCAGGCTACCCTCACTTTCTTCTGTTGGCTCTCAGAGAGCGGTGGGCCCTTCTATGAGCACATGTCCTCAGGTAAACAGACAGGAGCCACAGGCCTTCCCAGGAGTCAAACTGAGAACCCTGAGTGACGACTAGGGGGAACATGCCCCACCTGCTGAGCTGTGGGGACGACAAAGAGTCTAGCCTTGCCCCTGCTTTCAGCACTTGAAGGCTCAGGACAGGGCAGTCGGGCCGAGGCTCCTTTACATCAGGTCTGAGGGAGGTGAGACCCTTAGCCTGAAGGTAAAGCCGTCAGAGGGCAGAAGGGTGGGTCCCAGGCCCTACGTGAAGCCAACTGAGAGCACTGAATAGGGACTGAGGACCCAGTGATCCCAGGATAGAAAGGACTCCACAGAGCTGTCAGTACTGTGTTCCCCCTGTCAGGCCGGTGAGCTGGGCCACCCCTCACTTCCTCCTCATGGGTCCCCGGGATCACTGAGGTGTCAACGGCAGAGCAACGGAGGGGAGGAAGCCCAGGCCCTGGCTGCCGTCCACCTAAAGATCCCGAAGATGAACTGAGCAGACTCCCCGCCCGAGAACACGGAACGTCCCACTGGCAGCCCCTTCTGTCACCCCAGTGACACTCAGGTAGGCTGGCAGCCTGTAGCCCAAGGCTCACTCTACCGTCCTCCACAGGGGTCGCAGGGGACAGGCTGAGCAGGAGAACAGGAGCCCTGTGGGTCCTCGAGCAGTGCCCTCAAGGACCCTGCAGAGGCGGCCTTGGTTAAAGCCAGGGAGGAATCTCCCCGCTGAAGGTGCTCACAGCATCTCCTTGTCCCTCCCCCAGGTGCCCTCGTTGCCTGCCTTCCTGCCCACACTCCCGCCTGCGGGCCCTGACCTGTGTCATCATGCCTCGGGGCCGGAAGAGCAAGCGCCGTGCCCGCGAGAAATGCCACCAGGCCCACGGGGAGACTCAGAGTCTCAAGGGTGCCCAGGCCACTGAGGCGGCGGTGGCGGCGGCAAAAGAGATACAAGAGTCACCCTCCTACTCCGCTTCTGTTTCTAGGGGTACTCCCCCGAGCTCCCCTGCTGCTGGCACTCACCAGGAGCCTCAGGGAGCCCCAGCCACGAGCTCTTGTGATACAGAGGTTTCATGCCCAGGATCTGATGAGGGTGCCCAGAGCCAAGATGAGGATAGCGAGTCACAGATGAGCGGGCCTGTCCCATCCTGGACGGTTCGCCTTTCCCTCCCCTACCTCGACACTGGTGGTTGCAGCATGCCCAGAGATCCTGCCTGTCGTGGTCAAGGACCACTGCTAGGTTAGGTTTCCAGCCATACCAGGACCAAGCAAGACAAAACCGCCAGCACAGGTTGACGCAAGCGCACCAAGACCTACAAGGTGACTCAAGGTAACCCAGGGTTCATTATGCCTCATTTGTAATAACTTAGCATTGCGGCTTTTGCTTCCCCGCCCCACCCCATGGGTTCTGCTTGGGTGCTTATGGGTAAGTGCCTGCATACTAGCAGGAAAGTTATATAGCCTAAAGCTGTCAATAGACTCGTCAGTCAAATAACACAGGACACAGGGAGGGACCACCACTCTACAAAACACAGCCCTACCCCATTGCGGGGCTGCTTCTGGTTTCCAGACAGCCCGCTCTCCTGCTTTCTCGGGAGCGTACCTTTGCTCTGCTTAACTGAACTCTTGCTACTTAAAACTGCTCTTCGCCTCTCGACTGAATTCTTCCTCTTTGGGAGGTCAAGAACCCAGGACGTCGCCATTCTGCTGGTGACAGTATGGATCGCATATTCATTACTTTTACCAGGTACAAGTTAAAGTTTTGATATTTCATAAAACCAATTTAGAAACCTTCCATTCCTTTTTATGACCTAGAACAAGAAAACACAGCAATGGAAGAGGGATTTCCATGGAACTGTGAATAGACTCGACAGTAAAATCATGTGTATCAAGTAAAGAAAAGAAAAGAAGAGTAAATGGTGGTACATTTTTGGTTTGTTTTATTCTTTTAGTGCTTCTTTTTGTAAAACTGAAAGATGTTTTCTTACATTATTCAAGATTGTGAGGGAAATTAAACAATAATAAAGCAGACATCCTTATCGTTGCCACTCTTATTCCCAACCATTAATTGAGCATCTACTCTTTGGAAGGCTCCGTGGCAGAACTGGGGATGGTAAGAAAAAGAAGACTGAGCCACTGTCCATAGACCTTCAGAGCCTAGGAGCTGCTGCCATATCAAGAAGATGGTGAGACACACTCTGAGACCTAAATAAATGGCAAGTTAAAACAAGGGGTGAGAAAGAGAGGAGGTTCCAGATGAGAGCAGTCAAGTGTAAATGCTCTGAAGCAAGGAAGTCTGGAGCTTTGGGACACTGCAGTTCCCTTGAGGAGGTGATTTTAAGTTAGGCGGGATGGTGGGCTAAATGAGGCTGAGTGAATTGTGGTGGGGGAGGGTGGGACCCTTAGATGGTGGGCCTCAGAGCTGACAGACTCAAGACTGGAATGGAAGCTGACCCTGAATTTTTACTTTGGGACTGTGGGTAAAACAGAGAGAATCTCCACCCGGGGCAGGAATAAAATGGCTTCCGTGTTCCCGTCCCAGTGCAGGTGAACACAGTGCACAAACTAGGTGTTTTAGTCCCATCGCCTCCAGGGAGTTTCTGAGAAACAAGGATGATACTTCTTTGAAGTGAGAGGTCAAGAAGCCACTGTGATAGCACTCTTTGCACTGGGGTCAAAGGGCCAGAGGCCACTCCATTAAAGGGATGTTCTACTGCTTACCTTAAGTGTAATCTGGGGAACTCCAAATGAAGGCTACAATTTTTGGTGGTGGTGAAATTATAATGAAAATAGGGGTGGTGTGGATGAAAAGGCACCTGGGAGGGAAGCTGTTGGTCCTCGACACAAATTCTAGAACCTCTGAGTAGCATCCAGCTGGGAGAGATCCCTCTACACTCAAATGACATATTTACAAATGGGGAAATTTTACATAGTTTCACTGTCTAAGCAGTTTTGTTCGTTCCAAAGGTGCTGCGTAATCGTATTTTCTGACATCTCGTGAGATTAAAGAAAAAAATCCCAAAGAGTTGGTATTATTGTCTGGGGTCATAGTCATCGTAGTAATAGATGCCATTCTTGAAAGACCATTGCTGCAAGTGCTTTACAAACATCACGTATATTACAACAGCTCTACAAGGTAGGGCTTATCAGACTCACTTTGCAGATGATGAACTTGCAATTTTCTCAAGTTCACAAGACTTGTGACAGAGCTGGGAGTAGACCCTTGGTCTGAATTCGTCTAGAGGCCACACTGTTCCACTCTTCCCAGCCTGAGGCAGACCTAGTATCCTTTAATTCACTTGTCTCCTCACTACTTCAAACTGTATTTCAGGCAATTTAAACAATAAAAAGCAAGCAAGCAAACAAAAAACCCTGTAGCCAAAGGACTATAAACGGTCCTGATGAAGGAACGTTAACCCAAGAATAAACCGTAATTTGGGGATTGTCTGTGGGCTTCATTTATCTAGAGTCCTCCTGCCCCTCGCGCCAGGGTTCCCTGAAAGCTCACCGCCCTGGTCCCAGCACGTGTGTTCAGCTCCAGCACTTTCCCACGTTAGAGCTCCTTTCTCCTGAGACTTCCCCAGTGTGCCCTCAAGTCCAACTCTGGAATCTGTTAATGGTGTGTTGAGACTGGCCTCTGAATAAATACACCAATGAGTGAGCTTACCTAGGAGGTCAATATCCAAAGCCTCCCTCATAAGATGGAGATGAGGACCTGAATAGACATTTCTACAAAGAGCATATACCAGTGGCCAAACAGTACATGAAAAGATGCTCAATATCATTAGTCACTAGGGAAATGTATACAAAAAAGACAGAGTGGGATACCATTTCACTAGGTTGGTCATAAAAATGGAATTTAACAAGTGTTAGCAAGGATATGAAGAAATTGGATCCCTCATACATTGCTGGTAAGAATGTCAAATGGTTCAGCCTCTTTGGAAAACAGTTTGGTAGTTCCTCAAATTTAAACAAAGAATTACCGTATGACCCAGCAATTCCAGTCCTAGGTATATAACCAAAATAACTTAAAAATTGTATTCAAACAAATCTTTGTACCCAAATATTCAAAGAAGCATTATTCACAAAAGCCAAAAAATTCAAACAACCCAAAATTCCCATCACTGAATGAACGGACAAACAAAATGTGGTATATTCTTACAATGGAATATTATTCAGTCATAAAAAGGAATGAAGTACGGATAACTGAGAGACCATGGATGAACCTTGGAGACATTCTGATAAATGATAAATGAAAGGAGTCAGAAACAAAAGGTCTCATATTATATGACACCATTTACATGAATTGTCCAGGATAAGCAAATTCATAGAGACAGAAAGCAGATTGATGGTTGCCCAGGGCTAGGGAGAGGTATGAATGAGAAGTAACTTTTTGAAGGGTAAGAGGTTTTGTAAGCAGAGAGAAGGAATTGGGAAGATGGGGGAAGAGTAAGACGTGGAGATCACCTTCCTCCCCACAGATACACCAGAAATACATCTACACGTGGAACAACTGCTACAGAACACCTACTGAACGCTGGCAGAAGACCTCAGACCTCCAAAAGGCAGGAAACTCCCCATGTACCTGGGTAGGGCAAAAGAAAAAAGAATAAACAGAGACAAAAGGATATGGACGGGACCTGCACCAGTGGGAGGGAGCTGTGAAGGAGTAAAGGTTTCCACACACTAAAAGTCCCTTCGCAGGCGGAGACTGCAGGTGGTGAAGGGGGAAAGCTTCGAAACCGCGGAGGAGACCATAGCAACAGGGGTGCGGAGGGCAAAGCGGAGAGATTCTAGCACAGAGGATCGGTGCCGACCAGCACTCCAGCAGACCGGCACTCACCAGCCCGAGAGGCTTGTCTGCTCACCCTCTGGGATGGGCAGGGCTGGGAGCAGAGGCTCGGGCTTTGGTCGGAGCGCAGGGAGACGACTGGGGTTGGCGGCGTCAACACAGCCTGCATGGGGTTAGCGCACCACGGCTAGCCGAGAGGGAGTCCGGGGAAAAGTCTGGAGCTGCTAAAGAGGCAAGAGATTTTTTCTTCCTTCTTTGTTTCCTGGTGCGCGAGGAGAGGGAATTAAGAGCGCTGCTTAAAGGAGCTACAGAAACGGGCGCAAGCCGCGGCTAAAAGCGCGGACCCCAGAGACGGGCATGAGACGCTAAGGCTGCTGCTGCGGCCACCAAGAAGCCTGTGTGCGAGCACAGGTCACTACCACACCCCCCTCCCAGGAGCCTGTGCAGCCCGCCACTGCCAGAGGCCCGGGATCCAGGGACAACTTCCCCAGGGGGAACGCACGGCGCGCCTCAGGCTGGTGCAACGTCACGCCGGCCTCTGCCCCCGCAGGCTCGCCCCGCCCTCCGTGCCCCTCCCTCCCCCCAACCTGAGTGAGCCAGAGCCCCCAAATCAGAAGCTCCTTTAACCCCGTCCTGTGTGAGCCAAGAACAGACGCCCACCGGCGACCTACATGCAGAGGCGGGGCCAAATCCAAAGCTGAGCCCCTGGGAGCTGTGAGAACAAAGAAGAGAAAGGGAAATCTCTCCCAGCAGCCTCAGAAGCAGCGGATTAAAGCTCCACAATCAACTTAATGTACCCTGCATCTGTGGATTACAAGAATAGACAACAAATCAACCCAAATTAAGGAGGTGGAATTTGAGAGCAAGATTTATGATTTTTTTCCCCTTTTCCTCTTTTTGTGAGTGTGTATGTGTACGCTTCTGTGTGAGATTTTGTCTGTATAGCTTTGCTTCCACCATTTGTCCTAGGGTTCTATCCGTCTGGTTTTTTTTGTTTGATTTTTATTATTTAAAAAAATTTTTTTTCTTAATAATTATTATTTATTTTAAAAACTTTATTTTATTTTACTTTATCTTCTTTCTTTCTTTCTTTCCTTCCTTCCCTCCTTTAGACAACTAATCATCCCAAATTGAGGAGGTGGATTTTGAGAGCAAGATTTATGATTTTTTTCACCTTTTCCTCTTTTTGTGTGTGTGTAAGTGTATGCTTCTGTGTGGAGAGTTTGTCTGTACAGCTTTGCTTCCACCATTTGTCCTAGGGTTCTATCAATCCTGTTTTTTAAAAATTTTTTTCTTAATACTTTTTTTATTTTAATAATTTTATATTTTATCTTACTTTATTTTATTTTACTTTATCTTCTCTCTCTTTCTTTCTTTCTTTCTTTCCTTCCTTCCCTCCTTCCTCCCTCCCTCCCTCATTTCTTTCTTTCTTTCCTTCTTTGTTTCTTTCTTTCTTTCTTTCTACTTCTACTAATTCTTTCTTTCTACTTTTTCTCCCTTTCATTCTGAGCCAAGGCTCTTGGTGCTGCAGCCAGGAGTCAGTGCTGTGCCTCTGAGGTGGGAGAGCCAACTTAAGGACACTGGTCCACAAGAGACCTCACAGCTCCACATAATATCAAATGGTGAAAATCTCCCAGAGATCTCCATCTCAACACCAGCACCCAGCTTCACTCAATGACCAGCAAGCTACAGTGCTGGACACCCTATACCAAACAACTAGCAAGACAGGAACACAACACCACCCATTAGCAGAGAGGCTGCCGAAAATCATAATAAGTCCACAGACACCCCAAAACACACCACCAGACGTGGACCTGCCACCAGAAAGACAAGATCCAGCCTCATCCACCAGAATGCAGGCACTAGTCCCCTCCACCAGGAAGCCTACACAACCCACTGAACCAACCTTAGCCACTGGGGACATACACCAAAAACAACGGGAAGTACGAACCTGCAGTCTGCAAAAACGAGACCCCAAACACAGTAAGATAAGCAAAATGAGAAGACAGAAAAACACACAGCAGATGAAGGAGCAAAATAAAAACCCACCAGACCTAACAAATGAAGAGGAAATAGGCAGTCTACCTGAAAAAGAATTCAGAATAATGATAGTAAAGATGATCCAAAATCTTGGAAATAGAAGAGACAAAATATAAGAAACATTCATCAAGGGCCTAGAAGAACTAAAGATGAAACAAGCAAGGATGAACAACACAATAAATGAAACTAAAAACACTCTAGATGGGATCAATAGCAGAATAACTGAGGCAGAGGAACGGATAAGTGACCTGGAAGATAAAATAGTGGCAATAACTACTGCAGAGCAGAATAAAGAAAACAGAATGAAAAGAACTGAGGACAGTCTCAGAGACTTCTGGGACAATATTACATGCACCAACATTCGGATTATAGGGGTTCCAGAAGAAGAAGAGAAAAAGAAAGGGACTGAGAAAATATTTCAAGAGATTATAGCTGAAAACTTCCCTAATATGGGAAAGGAAATAGTTAATCAAGTCCAGGAAGCACAGAGAGTCCCATACAGGATAAATCCAAGGAGAAATATGCCGAGACACATACTAATCAAACTAATCAAAAATTAAATACAAAGAAAACATATTAAAAGCAGGAAGGAAAAAAAAAAACAAATAATACACAAGGGAATCCCCATAAGGTTAACAGCTGATCTCTCAGCAGAAACTCTGCAAGCCAGAAGGGACGGGCAGGACATATTTAAAGTGATGAAGGAGAAAAACCTGCAGCCAAGATTACTCTACCTAGCAAGGATCTCATTCAGAATTGATGGAGAAATTAAAACCTTTACAAACAAGCAAAAGCTAAGAGAATTCAGCACCACAAAACCAGCTGTACAACAACTGCTAAAGGAACTTCTCTAAGCAAGAAAGACCAGAGAAGGAAAAGACCTACAATAACGAACCCAAAACAATTAAGAAAATGGGAATAGCAACATACATATCGATAATTACCTTAAATGTAAATGGACTAAATGCTCCCACCAAAAGACACAGATTGGCTGAATGGATACAAAAACAAGACCCATATAGATGCTGTCTACAAGAGACCCACTTCAGAGCTAGGGACACAAACAGACTGAAAGGAAGGGGATGGAAAAAGATATTCCATGCAAATGGAAACCAAAAGAAAGCTGGAGTAGCAATTCTCATATCAGAAAAACAGACTTTAAAATAAAGACTATTAGAGGAGACAAAGAAGGACACTACATAATGATCAAGGGATCGATCCAAAAAGAAGATATAATGTTTGTAAATATTTATGCACCCAACAAAGGAGCAACTCAATACATAAGGCAAATACTAACAGCCATAAAAGGGGAAATCAACAGTAACACATTCATAGTAGGGGACTTTAACACCCCACTTTCACCAATGGACAGATCATCCAAAATGAAAATAAATAAGGAAACACAAGCTTTAAATGATACGTTAAACAAGATGGACTTAATTGATATTTATAGGACATTCCACGCAAAAACAACAGAATACACATTTTTCTCAAGTGCTCATGGAACATTCTCCAGAATACATCATATCTTGGTTCTCAAATCAAACCTTGGTAAATTTAAGAAAACTGAAATTGTATCAAGTATCTTTTCCGACCACAACACTATGAGACTCGATATCAATTACAGGAAAAGATGTGTCAAAAATACAAACACATGGAGGCTCAACAATACACTTCTTAATAATGAAGTGATCACTGAAGAAATCAAAGAGGAAATAAAACAATACCTAGAAACAAATGAGAATGGAGACACGAAGACCCAAAACCTATGGGATGCAGCAAAAGCAGTTCTAAGAGGGAATTTTATAGCAATACAAGCCACCTTAAGAAACAAGAAACATCTCGAAAAAACAACCTAACCTTGCACCTAAAGCAATCAGAGAAAGAACAAAAAAAACCCAAGGTTAGCAGAAGGAAAGAAATCATAAAAATCAGATGAGAAATAAATGAAAAAGAAATGAAGGAAATGATAGCAAAGATCAATAAAACCAAAAGCTGGTTCTTTGAGAAGATAAACAAAATTGATAAACCATTAGCCAGACCAATCAAGAAAAAAAGGGAAAAGACTCAAAGCAACAGAATTAGACATGAAAAAGGAGAAGTAACAACTGACACTGCAGAAATACAAACGATCATGAGAGATTACTACAAGCAACTCTATGCCAATAAAATGGATAACCTGGAAGAAATGGACAAATTCTTAGAAATGCACAACCTGCCAAGACTGAGTCAGGAAGAAATAGAAAATGTGAACAGACCAATCACAAGCACTAAAATTGAAACTGTGATTAAAAATCTTCCAACAAACAAAAGCCCAGGACCAGATGGCTTCATAGGAAAATTCTATCAAACATTTAGAGAAGAGATAACACCTATCCTTCTCAAACTCTTCCAAAATATAGCAGAGGGAGGAACACTCCCAAATCCATTCTACAAGGCCACCATCACCTTGATACCAAAACCAGACAAGGATGTCACAAAGAAAGATAACTACAGACCAATATCACTGATGAACATAGATGCAAAAATCCTCAAAAAAAAAACCTAGCAAGCAGAATCCAACAGCACATTGAAAGGATCATACACCATGAACCAGTGGGGTTTATCCCAGGAATGCAAGGATTCTTCAATAGACGGAAATCAATCAACATGATACACCATATTAACAAATAGAAGGAGAAAAACCAGATGATCATCTCAATAGATGCAGAGAAAGCTTTCGACAAAATTCAATACCCATTTATGATAAAAACCCTCCAGAAAGTAGACATAGATGGAACTTTCCTCAACATAATAAAGGCCATATATCACATACCCACAGCCAACACCATCCTCAATGGTACAAAACTGAAATCATTTCCACTAAGATCAGGAACAAGACAAGGTTGTCCACTCGCACCACTCTTATTCAACATAGTTTTGGAAGTTTTAGCCATAGCAATCAGAGAAGAAAAAGAAATAAAAGAAATCCAAATTGGAAAAGAAGAAGTAAAGCTATCACTGTTTGCAGATGACATGATACGCTACGTAGAGAATCCTAAAGATGCTACCAGAAAACTACTAGAGCTACTCAATGAATTTGGTAAAGTAGCAGGATACAAAATTAATGCACAGAAATCTCTTGCATTCCTATGCACTTATGATGAAAAATCTGAAAATGACGTTAAGAAAACACTCCCATGCCCCACTGCAACAAAAAGAATAAAATATCTAGGAATAAACCTACCTAAGTAGACAAAAGACCTGTATACAGAAAATTATAAGTCACTGATGAAAGAAATTAAAGATGATACAAATAGATGGAGAGATATACCATGTTCTTGGATCAGAAGAATCAACATTGTGAAAATGACTCTATTACCCAAAGCAATCTACAGATTCAATGCAATCCCTATCAAACTACCACTGGCATTTTTCACAGAACTAGATCAAAAAAATTTGCAATTTGTATGGAAACACAAAAGACCCAGAAGAGCCAAAGCAATCTTGAGAAAGAAAAATGGGGCTTCCCTGGTGGCGCAGTGGTTGGGAGTCCGCCTGCAGATGCAGGGGACGTGGGTTCGTGCCCCGGTCCGGGAGGATCCCATGTGCCGCGGAGCGGCTGCGCCTGTGGGCCATGACTGCTGGGCCTGCGCGTCCGGAGCCTGCTGTTCCACAACGGGAGAGGCCACAGCGGTGAGAGGCCCGCAAAAAAAAAAAAAAAAAAAAAAAAGAAAAATGGAGCTGGAGGAATCAGGCCCCCTGACTTTAGACTGCACTACAAAGCTACAGTGATCAAGACAGTATGGTACTGGCACAGAAACACAAATATAGATCAATGAAACAGGATAGAAAGTCCAGAGATAAACCCACGCACATATGGTCACCTTATCTTTCATAAAGGAGGCAAGAATATACAGTGGAGAAAAGACAGCCTCTTCAATAGGTGGTGCTGGGAGAACTGGACAGCTACATGTACAAGAATGAAGTTAGAACGCTCCCTAACACCATACACAAAAATAAACTCAAAATGGATTAAAGAGCTAAATGTAAGGCCAGACACCATCAAACTCTTAGAGGAAAACATAGGCAGAACACTCTATAACATAAATCACAGCAAGAGCCTTTTTCACCCACCTCCTAGAGAAATGGACGTAAACACAGAAATAAACAAATGGGACCTAATGAAACTTAAAAGCTTTTGCACAGCAAAGGAAACCATAAACAAGACCAAAAGACAACCCTCAGAATGGGAGAAAATATTTGCAAATGATGCAACTGACAAAAGATTAATCTCCAGAACATACAAGCAACTCATGCAGCTCAATATGAAAAAAACAAACAACCCAATCCAAACATGGGCAGAAGACCTAAATAGACATTTCTCCAAAGAACTAATGTAAACTACAGATTACCAACAGATACATGAAAGAATGCTCAACATCATTAATCATTAGAGAAATGCAAATCAAAACTACAATGCGATATCATCTCACACTGGTCAGAATGGCCATCATTAAAAAGTCTACAAACAGTAAATGCTGGAGAGGGTGTGGAGAAAAGGGAACCCTCTTGCACTGTTGGTGGGAATGTAAATTGATACAGCCACTATGGAGAACAGGATGGACGTTCATGAAAAAACTAAAAATAGAACTACCATAAGACCCAGCAATCCCACTACTGGGCATATACCCTGAGAAAACCATAATTCAAAAAGAGGCATGTAGCAAAATGTTCATTGCAGCTCTATTTACAATAGCCAGGACATGGAAGCAACCTAAGTGTCCATCAACAGATGAATGGATAAAGAAGATGTGGCACATATATACAATGGAATATTACTTGGCCATATAAAGGAACGAAACTGAGGTGTTTGTAGTGAGGCGGAGGGACCTGGAGACTGTCATACAGAGTGAAGTAAGTCAGAAAGAAAAAAACAAATACCATATGCTAACACATATATTTGGAATCTAAAAAAAATAAATGGTTCTGAGGAATCTAGGGGCAGGGCAGGAATAAAGACACAGATGTAGAGAATGGACCTGAGGACACAGGGAGGGGGAAGGGTAAGCTGGGAGGAAGTGAGGGAGTGGCAATGGACATATATACACGACCAAATGTAAACTAGATAGCTAGTGGGAAACAGTCACATAGCACAGGGAGATCAGCTCGGTGCTTTGTGACCCCCTCCAGGGGTGGGATAGGGAGGGTGGGAAGGAGACGCAAGAAGGCGGGGATATGGGGATATATGGATATGTAGAGTTGATTCACTTTGTGATACAACAGAAACTAATACACCTTTGTAAAGCAATTATACTCCAATAAAGATGTTAAAAAGTAAATAAGTGAAGTTTATTAGTCATCAAATGCAACTTTTTGAGGTAGTTGCAAGTTACTGTTTTAAAAAAATAGAAAGCAAGACAACATTGAAAAAATACATTCTTTAGAGAAATACAACTGATATTGAGTTGCCCAAAATTTCGTTACATAGCATCTTACGGAAAACCCCGAACGAACTTTTGGCCAACCCAACACATTGTTAGAAACATATATATTGTAGTTAAAAACCTGACAAAGGTATGTGGATATGTAACCAGTATAATTATTTCATCTCTGTTAAGTTTTATGTTCAGAATATGAATAAAAGGATTGTTTGTTTCAAAGTGTGTAGATACATGATTTTTCAGAAATCATTTTGGACAATAACTTTTGAATAGAACTAATTTTAGGTTCATGAACACAAATCAAATATTATAAAATGTATATCTTTTGTTATTTTAGTAGGCCCTTTGAATTTACCATCTTCCCAGTTAGGACAATAAATTATATGGCCACCCTGCCCATAAACATCTCTATCTATCTCTGAGTGATGGATGCTCCTCTATTAGCTCAGTCACTATCCTTTTATGGTATCTCTTAACATTTCAATTAATAAGGTAAATCACCAAATACACACTTTGTATATAAAATAGTAAAAGAAAAAGAGGATAAAAGAGTTTATATTAATAAACAGAATGTATAATAACTATAGTTTTCCTTTCTACAACTAGTCATGTGCTTGTATACAGTACTTATGTTCCTGCTTCTGTCGCACATTTTATGTTCCCTTTACCTCCAGATAAAATGTCAACTGCTCATAGTACTTTTCCTGGTGGGATGACTCAAAACTTCATTTCTGAAGTTTCTGAGCTTAGTGTTGCTCCCTGTACTTACTTGATGTGTTCTGCTATTAATTTTTACCATTAGAAATAATGACAACAGGCGCCTTTCTGTCTTTGATTTCATCAGGTAGATTACTGTCCCAGTATCAGTGAAGGACTCAGTCCCTGGTTCTGAAACTAATCCTCACCCAACTCCTGGAAGTGGAGTTTTAGTCCTATTTAATCTTTGGTCCTTTCCTCCATCTTGGATGGTCCCTTAGCCTCGTCTCCACCAATTTCTAGCTCCCTCCACTTCACCGCATTTGTGCGCCAATATTTTTTCCAGCCTGCGTCATGGTTAAAGCCTCTTGGATTATGGAAGTTAACAGCAATTTTAGTTCTTTAGAATTGACATACCAAACATTTATTTTCCTCCTCTGTGAATGTTGAAAAAAGTATGTTCAATTTTAAGTTAAAGGTAGATATATTATCAAATTGATTAATATTTAGTTTTTAAAAGGAGCTTACATTCCATAATATAATTTACTACTTGATATATGTCATATGAATTCCCAGGGAAAATCATTTTAACTCTTTATTCATTTAGACTTAACCCATCAAAAAGCTGTATTTTTAAAATCTGTAACCAAGAGAATTGCATCTTAAAATAAAGTTCAATCTTGTAAGTTATGAGTTTTTAAATGAAAACTCATCACAATGTAATGGCTTTTTACAAAATAACAAAAAGCTATCGTTCCTAATTTAAATTGCAGCTGGGAAGAATTTTACAATATCTATCTTAACTGACCCTATGAACAGGGAAAAATCCATCACTGTCTAGCTTCCTCTTATTCTATACACAATAAGCGTCACTTCAAGAAAAGACTAAAACATTTTTTGGGGAAATTTTTAGTTTTCTCTTTGACTTATAGTACACTCTCGTTTTTATAATTTTTCTTTTCATTTCTAAAGGAACAACGAAACAAAACCTACAATAGCTACAGAAGCAAACAACAAGAGACTGAAGTTGAAAGAACAATCCATTCTTCTGTTATATGTTTGCTAGCTCTATTTTGCCACTATAATAATCTATTAAATTTATTTAGTGCTTTGTGGTTTATAAAGTACTTTCACAATGTGTAATCTTACATTTGATCCTCAAATAACTCTGAGATATCTACTGTGTGTAATTTTTCCTGATACAGAGATGTGCTGGCTTACACATATTTTTTCCACCTCTCTTCAAGACCAATGATAAACACAGCTAAGATTACTCACTATGTCCCAAAATTCACCCTGGGTAGTATTAAACCCATAAATTCAATCTCATTAACATCAGGCTTGACCACCAACCATTGTTACCCAATTTGTTCAATGTTGTTCTTCCAAAAATATTATAAAAACACCACTGAGCCGAATGAATGTGTAACTTAATCAAAATCACACGGAATTCAGTTACTCCAATTAAAATGCTTTAAATAAATCATTTAGGTTACCACAGAGCATGTATACATATAGCTGATTCACTATGCTGTACAGTATAAACTAACACAATATTGTAAAGCAAGTATATTCCAATAAAAAACAAAACTAAATCAAAGAGTTTTGCCATATTTATGCTATAATCCTCAACAGAAAAATAAAGAGATATCCAGAGAGAACTTAAAGGGCATGAACTGTCCAAAGAGCTACACTAAAATGAAAGATTACTCAGTGTCATTGGATAAATGAATGTGAAGATAGTATTTAGCTTTATAGCTTACAATTAAGATCTTCCCCTATAGGTTATGTTTTCATGGTTTAGGTTGGCCTATGACTGCTGTCTTTTTCAGTTTTATGTGTGCCCTGGTACAGAATCTATTAGAAAATTCAGAATTATTTAAATGCTTCATGTATAGCTTTGGCTTTAGCATTTTTAGAGATTTGGAATTGGATCTACGGGGCTTGCTTGAATATATTATACAATCAAAATAATTTTGGCTGAAAGCAAGGTAGTCAATACATGTGGTCAAAACCGTGGGAAAAAAATAATAATTACTCCTGGGTATTTTGTCTACTGGTAATTTTGGTGCAGCCTGGGGCCATTTTGTAACAATGTTTTGTAGATATATTGTATTTTGTAGGATTTTTCAGGTTTATTACACTACCTGTTTCCTTTCTTTACAATTCATTGCCAGTTATTCTAGCTTTGTCCTGCCATGTGCAACATAAGAGAACCAGCTAAAACAAAGTATTTAACTGCATAGACAAATTGGCTTTTCATGCTTCTATTTTTTTATAGTGTCCATATCTATATATATTAGGCTGAAATGTGGAATTATTGTTTTTATAAATCAAAGTGAATAACAGTAGTTTCACATTGCTTAAACTCATATATATCTAATATATGTATATACATATACAATTTGGAAATTTATACATTGAGATGTTGATAATGGTTACCTTTGAAAGATTAGATGATAGTGATTTTTGGTTTTCTTTTATACATCTGTATATTTTATTTTTGAGGAATGAGCAGCCTTGATTTGTAATAAGGACAAAAATATCAGAAAACAGTATACAACAACAAAATGAGTGATTCTAGGGGAAAAAATGTGACTTGAGGTATATATTTTTAAATTTCCCACCTGAATTGATGGCGCCAACAATTTATTACCTATTTTACTTTGATTGCTAGTAGCTATCCCAAACAACATATCCATAGCTAAACTCATATTTTCCCCAACCTCAGCCCCTCTCCCTACTGAATGGTCTTCCCTTTCTCAGTAAAAGGCAATTTCATCTTTAGTTTCCTCAGGCCTAAAATCTTTGGGTTTATCTTAGACTCCTTCCTTTCTCTCACTCCTCACATTCAATCCAATAGGAAATATCATCACTTTCACCCCTACCACTGTGGTTCATGACAACATCAAATCTCATCAGGTTTACTGCAAATTGTCTCCCAAATGGTCTTCTTGCTTCAATTGCTGGTAATCAGGGTGATCTTTTTAAAATATCAGCCGCATTATCAGCCACCTCTCTTCTTAAAACCTCTAAGGACTTCTCATCTCATTTGAAATAAAATCTGTATCCCTCACTACAATCTACATGGTCCCTGGCAATCTGTTCCCTGGCTACCTCTGACTTCATCCTCTTCTACCCTGCCCCTTCCTTACCCCTCTCCAGTTACACCAGCCTCCTTTCTTTACCCCAGCTTACTTCAATTGCTATAATAGACCACTTCTTCCTCAGATAGCAATATTACTCACTTGATTCATGTCTCTGTTCAAATGTCACTACATCAGAGGGCCTCCTTGACCATTGTAATTAAAATAGCTAGATAGATAAGTAGAGATACATATAGATAGATGTAGCTATGGCTGTAGATGTAGATATAGTGGTAGGTCTTCATCCACACATTACCATCATTAGATTGTGAATTCTACAAGCGAAGTCTCCAGTTTTTGTATTTGTCGACTATTGTTACCTTTATGCTTAAAACAGCTCCTGACATATAACAGCATAAACAAAAGTTGGCTGAATGAATTAGTACAATCATTATATAGCACATAGGGTTGCGGGGGGTGGTTTAAAAGAACAGAACCATCACAATCCACCACTAGTTGGTTTTCCCATTCAGTTCACTTAGGATTACAGGAGCAATAATTAAATGCCTGAACTCACCTTAGAAGCTAGAATGACAATTGACTACTGTGAATCCTTTCTGTATCTCTGTATTTGAGTCATCTAGTTGAGAAATGATTAGCAGCCAAGTTGCAACAGTGACAAAAAGATTGAAATGGGTGGAGGATACTGATAAATAATTTATAGAACCTGATAACAGATCAGGTGTGGAGGGAGAGAGAGAGAAGGGAAGAGGACATAACTTTCTAGTCTTGGAAATTGGGGCAATAAGGATAAAATTCTGCCTTTACCTTCAACTGGGAACTCCTACTTCTTCTTCACCAAAATACTGCCTTGACATCGAAATCAGTGAGTCTCCCGACAAAACAGCATTACCTGGAAGAAATAACACTACCAATGTAAATCGCAACGGCAAGTGTGGTGATTGAGATGACCCTAACATAAGAACAAGGAACAAGGAAAAAAAAAAACTAAACCAAACTCTTAAAGGTAAGGTAATATCTCAAGAATGAATATGATGGCGTTAAAAATCCTAACTAGTGAGCACTTTTTTAGCTGGGAGACTTTGTTCAAACAACTATTGCCACTTCTCAGCTGGCATTTCCTCTTTTGGATCTACTAAGATAATTATTCACTTTTGTGCCAATAGACCTACATGCCGTGAAATGAAATAAAACATTGACAGAGCCCTGTGGACTTGAACTAGTCTGCTTAACATTCAAAGGCAATGATTTAAGATTTAAATTACTAATTAATAATTTAACCTAAGTCTTCTTGTATCACTAAATAATATATTCACATGCAACATAGTGAGGGAGTTGCATAGACCAATGGTTCCCAAACTTTATCGTTCATCAGAATCACCTGGGTGGCTTGTTAAAACACAGATTACAGGGCCCCTGCTCCAAGGATTCTGATTCAGTAGATTTGGAATGGGGCTTGATAGTCTGCATTTCTAACAAGTTCCTCAATGATGGTGATGCTGCTGATCTGAGGACCACACTTTGAGAATCACTGTCATAGAGTAATATTTCTCTGTTCCCAGAGAAACTATTCTTTAAAATATTAAATTTTAAATCCAGATGTAGAGTAATAGCTACGAGAGTGAGATATTCCTTCATGCTTGTCATTGCCAAGAGGGCAATTTCACCCTCTCCTGAACCTCTAAGAGATGTAATCCTTGGATGAAGTGTTAATTAACCAAATCACCAGCAAGACAGAGAAAATAGGGCAAGGAGAAATGAAGAAATGTACTTTCTAGGTCTGTGTCCTGGAAATGTAGTGCTGGCTTTTATGAAAGTAGTAGTTTTAGACACCCAACGAAACTCTTATTCTCCACATCTCTTGTCAATTGCTAAAATGGTCTGCTCAGGCTTGACGGTTTAGCCTTAGGGAGTCAGGCTAAGAGGACAGAAAAACTATCTGCAGGCAATTTCTCCAAATGTTTATGTAAATCATAAGCTTCTTTCACTCATATTTAAATATAATTTTAAATTTAACAGACCTTTTCCAATATTGAGAACTATATATATGTATATACATATATATATATATATATATATATATATATATATATATATATATACATACATACACAAAAGGAGCCAATCTCAAAATATGTGACATCTTTCTGTAATTCACCAGTCCATTTTATGTCACGAAAGGTTTTTGCTGCCTGAGATATTTGTTCCATCCTAAATGCTTTAGAATTCAGTAATATTTTTACATCAACCTAATAAAGATTAACTTTCCACTAAAATAGTTCTTATAATATATTTGTGAATACCATCTCTGCAAACAAAACATAAAAACCAAAAAAAGTCCTCTTCTCCAAAGAAACTTTCTGATGATGAAACTTTCATGGATCTGTATCAATACCAAAATAGTGCCTGGCACATAGTAGGAATTTTATAAGCTTGCTCAGTGATAGAAGGCATTGTTCAAATGAGTTGATAATATATTAACCACTACTGATCTTATTCCCACATATTTTGGCTTTCCAGAAGGACTGAGTGAATTAAAACAAAGTTTGCATTTGGAAAACGGCTGCATGAAATGGTCAATGATTCGTGAGCATAACAGAGTATGAATGTCAGTGGTACAGGTGATCCTCATATATGTGGAAACAGAATATGAGATTAGCCTAGTCATAAAAATATACTGATCAACATCCTTGCTAATATTTTTCTGAGATGTATTTCTATACTTTTAATTTAGCAGGTTACAATTTGCTAGAATGCAACTTTATAATGATCAGGGAACATTTTTCTCTACTATCTTTGGATTTCATTTGTCCCTTACAGAATTTTTCCCTTAGTAGGGGAAGAAAAAGTTTTCTTTGACTGTCTTGCAGTCTCTGGATGGCCCTGAAAATTAAACTGACAAAGACAAATTAACAGGAGAAAAGCATACAAATATTATTGAATGAAGACTGAAAGAAATGACCAGAGAAGGAAGCTTATATACAAACAATAAATTTGTGAAGAACTGACAAGACAAAGGGATTTGGGCTAGGAACAGTAAATGGTAAAGAAGTAATTAGGAAGATAAGAGTTTGTCTAACAACATTTCTTTACACAGATTTCTGTGTCCTCTAATTCCCTGTCTCTGGTGACAAGAATGTTTTCCTTCCTTCTGGTACAGGGACAGATGGTACCTTTCACAAGGGAGTTTTATGACCTGTTTCAGGGAAGAAGGGCAAGAGATGTGAGGTCACAGCGATGTTCCCACTTCTGCCACTTTCTTAAACCCCTTCAGCTTAAGATATTCAATATGCTAAGGTGCCATATTTGGGGCTAGCATATCCTGAACACCATCACAATATTTCATCATCACTTCACATTCTTGGGGTGGGCCAGGGGTACTGTACACTGAAGCCACACTTCATAAACCTTAGAATTATGACTAGGGGAAGGAGAAGAGAAAAAGATGGAGAGTACTCTAAGCAGTTCTGTGCTTCTACTAAGTGACCATTAGAGATGCTTTAAAATTACTGTTACTATTTTTTAAAATAATTTTCATTGGATTTACAATGTTATGTTAGTTTCAGGTGTACAGCAAAGTGAATCAGTTATACATATACATATATCAACTCTTTTTTAGATTCTTTTCCCATATAGGTCATTACAGAGTATTGAGTAGAGTTCCCTGTGCTATATAGTAGGTCCTTAGTAGTTATTTACTTTATATATAGTAGTGGGTACATCTCAATCCCAATCTCCCAATTTACCCCTCCCTCCCAACACCCCCTGGTAACCATAAGTTTGTTTTCTACATATGTGACCCTATTTCTGTTTTGTAAGTTCATTTGTACCATTTTTTTTAGATTCCACATAAAAGCGATATCATATGATATTTGTCTTTCTCTGTCTGACTTAGTTCACTCAGTATGACAATCTCTAGGTCCATCCACGTTGCTGCAATTGGCATTATTTAGTTCTCTTTATGGCTGAGTAATATTCCACTGTGTATATGTACCACATCTTCTTTATCCACTCCTCTGTGGACGGACATTTAGGTTGCTTCCATGTCTTGGCTATTGTAAAGAGTGCTGTAATGAACATTGGGGTGCATGTATCTTTTTGAATTCTGGTTTTCTATGGATATATGCCCAGGAGTGGGATTGCTGGATCATATGGTAGCTCTATTTTTACTGTTTTAAGGAACCTCCATACTGTTCTCCATAGTGGCTGTACCAATTTACATTCCCACCAACAGTATAGGAGGGCTCCCTTTTCTGTACACCCTCTCTGGCGTTTATTGTTTGTAGATTTTTTGATGCTGGCCGTTTTGACCAGTGTGAGGTGATACCTCACTGTAGTTTTGACTTGCATTTCTCTAATGATTAGTGATGTTGAGCATATTGGTTTTTGGCCATCTGTATGTCTTCTTTGGAGAAACATCTATTTAGGTCTTCCACCCATTTTTTGATTGGGTTGTTTGTTTTTTTGATATTGAGCTGCATGAGCTGTTTGTATACTTTGGAGATTAATCCCTTGTCAGTCGCTTCGTTTGCAAATATTTTTTCCCATTCCGTGGGTTGTCTTTTCGTTTTGTTTATGGTTTCCTTTGTTGTGCAAAAGCTTTTAAATTAAATTAGGTCCCATTTGTTTATTTTTGTTTTTATTTTTATTACTCTAGGAGGAGGGTCAAAAAAGATATTGCTGCGATTTATGTCAAAGAGTGTTATGCCTATGTTTTCCTCTACGAGTTTTATAGTATCTGGCCCTACATTTAGGTCTTTAATCCATTTTGAGTTTATTTCTGTGTATGGTATTAGAGAGTGTTCTAGTTTCATTTTTTTACATGTAGCTGTTTAGTTTTTCCAGCACCACTTATTGAAAAGACTGTCTTTTCTCCACTGTATATTCTTGCCTCCTTTGTCATAGATTAGGTAACCATAGGTGTGTGGGTTTATCTCTGGGCTTTCTATCTTGTTCCATTGATCTATATTTCTGTTTTTGTGCCAGAACCATACTGCTTTGATTACTGTAGCTTTGTAGTACAGTCTGAAGTCAGGGAGCATGATTCCTCCAGCTCCGTTTTACTTTCTCAAGATTGCTTTCACTATTCAGGGTCTTTTGTGTTTCCATACAAATTGTAAAATTATTTGTTTTAATTCTGTGAAAAATGCCATTGGTAATTTGATAGGTATTGCATTGAATCTGTAGATTGCTTTGGGTAGTATAGTCATTTTGACAATATTGATTCTTCTGATCCAAGAAAAATATATTACTATTATTTTAAGACTCCAGAGGCAGGCTCCCAGTATAATTCTATGACATTAAAAAAGGCTTAAGTTGAAGACCATAGGGAAAAACCTAACTTTAAAAATTATAATCAAAGTGCAAAATTGGACTTTTTTGTGACGAAAATATAACTATTAAATATTTAATAAGTAAATAGTAAAAAAGTGTAAATATTAAAAAAGATCTTGGAAATTTATGAGAAACTGTGGTAAGATACATCAATAGAATTAATTTGAAAGCCTAAGTAAAGAAAAATGAAATGTTTTTGATATTGATAACAAGATTTAAAAGCATGTGATTGACCAAGACATGGCATGAATATACTGTATAATTCAGGTTGTTTGGGAAACTTATTAAAATTAACTCATAATTAAAACTGACTTCTTTAGTCACAGTGAAATGTTCATATTATGTTTAACCTGGATAATTAGTATGGTATCAGTCTTGGTATTAGAGTTCACCTAAATTGTGTAGGTAAAGTTATAGAATGTAATTATATTTCTCAAAAAGGTTGTGTAGTTTTCAATGTGTTTGACTTTGAATATTATGTTTTCCCATTTACTATGGGACTATCATAAAGTCTACTCTTCAGACTTCAAGCTATTCAATCCTTTCTGATTGCAAAAACAAGACTATGGATGGTCATCCATATTCGCTACCTTATATTTTGGAAGAGTGCCAGGAAACATGAATAGAGCTAGGCACACAGTTTACTACTCTGTGGACTTTGTCCAAAGATAGTTGTACAAATGAAAATGGGGAAAAAACACCTTATAAACTAATCAAACCAGAAATTATTTCTTGTTAGCTATGTTTCCTGGAGGATAGAGAGAACCAAGGGACCAATGCAAGCAAAATTCACTGTATACCAATGTGGTGCCAATGAATCAAAATGAAAGATATATAGAAACCTCCATAATTATTTGTTACTGAACTGAATTAATGGTGACTTCAGGGGACACTGTCCAGTAAGTGTCCTGCCTGCTAAAGTCATATTAAAATGAGATTTGTAGAGTCCTCAGTAACTGAAAAAAATAGTGTCGCTAACTTTTCACTCTATTTAGCCACTGATATTTAAAGATAATCTCTTACTTTCTCTAATTCCTTTTCCCAATACTGAACACCCTTACCTTGTGCTGCCTGCCTTATCATATTGGTTTATTTTTTTTTTATGTGAATTACTCTATCTCTAAATTGTGAACTTGCTGCCTCAGTACCTGGCATATCATGAGTGCAAATAAATGCTTATTGAACAAGGATATCTTGGACAATCTGACCATAAACATAATTATTCTAATAATCCAAGCAGCCTTTATTGAGTGCAAGCTATGCACAATATACATTGCTAGGCATTAAGACACAAAAAGGAGATTTATGTACCTTACAATCTGGTTTCGGGAGCAGATACATATGCTGCACACTTTGTACTGCATAGTGAGAGAAGGACTGAAATACTCATAAGTTTTCTTTAGAAATACCTTTAGGGAGGAGCTATGTGATGGATTCAGGGAAGAGGAAGGAGGATGCATGAGTGCTAATCATGATGTTTCCTAGAATTTTCTGTCCTCCTTTTAGGAAAGACTAGTTCAATTCAGCATTTTCAGCATTTCCACGAGGTAGCAGGTCACAAGATTAATATACAGTAATTTGTTGCATTTCTTTATGCTAACAATAATACATCAGAAAGAGAAAGTAAAAAAAAAAATCCCATTAAAATCGCATTAAAAAAACGATTTAGGAATAAAACTAATCAAGGAGGTGAAAGACTTATACACTGAGAACTATAAAACACTGATGAAGGAAATCAAGATGACTGAAGGAAATGGAAAGCTATCCCATGCTCTTGGATTGGAAAAATTAAGATAGTTAAAATGGCCATATTACCCAATGCAATCTACAGATTTAATGTGATCCCTATCAAATTACCCATGACATTTTTCACAGAACTAGAACAAATAATAGCAAAATTTATATGGAACAACAAAAGACCCAGAATTGCCAAAGCAATCCTGAGGCAAAAGAACAAAGCTGGAAGCACAACGCTTCTAGACTTCAGACAATACTACAAAGCTACAGTAACCAAAACAGCATGGTATTGGCACAAAAACAGACATATAGATCAATGGAACAGAATAGAGGCCAGAAATAAACCCACACACCTATGGTCAATTAATCTTCAACAAAGGAGGAAAGGATATACAATAGAGAAAAGACAGTCTTTTCTGCAAGTGGTGTTGGGAAAGGTGGACAACCATAAATCAATGAAGTTAGAACATTCCTTCACACTATACACAAAAATAAACTCAAAATGGCTTAAAGACTTAAATATAAGACATGACACCATAAAACTCCTAGAAGAGATCACAGGTAAAACATTCTCTGACATAAATCATAGCAATATTTTCTTAGGTCAGTCTCCCAAGGCAATAGAAATAAAAGCAAAATTGAACAAATGAGACCTAATCAAACTCATAAGTTTTTGCACAGCAAAGGATGCCATAAACAAAATGAAAAGACAACCTACAGACTGGGAGAAAATATTTGCAAATGATGTGACCCACAAGGGCTTAATTCCAAAATATACAAACAGCTCATGCAAATCACACACAAAATAAAAACAATCAAAAATTGGGGAGAAGACCTAAATGAACATTTCTCCAAAGAAGACATCCAGGTGGCCAACAGGCACATGAAAAGATGCTCAACATTGCTAATTATTAGAGAAATGTAAATCAAAATTACAATGAGGTATCACCTCACACTGATCAGAATGGCCATCATTAAAAAAATCTACAAATAGCAAATGCTAGAGAAGGTGTGGAAAAAAGGGAATGCTCCTACACTGTTGGTGGGAATGTAAACTGGTGCAGCCACTATGGAAAACAATATGGAGGTTCCTCAAAAAGCTAAAAATAGAGTTGCCATATGATCCAGCAACCCCACTCCTGGGCATATATCTGCGCAAAACTGTAATTCAAAAAGATACATGCACCCCTATGTTCATAGCAACACTATTCACAATACCCAAGACATGGAAATAACCTAAATGTCCATTGACAGATGAGTGGATAAAGAAGGTGTGGTATATATATATACAATGGAATACTACTCGGCCATGAAAAAGAATGAAATAATGCCATTTGCAGGAACATGGATGCAACTAGAGATAATCATACTAAATGAAGTTAAGTCAGAAAGAGAAAGACAAATACCATATGATATTCATATGTGGAATCTAAAATATGACACAAATGAACTTATCTACTAAACAGAAACAGACTCACAGACATAGAGAACATACTTGTGGTTGCCAAGCGGGAGAGGGATATCAGTTACATATCACTTACATATGATCCTGCAATCTATATCCCAGGCACATATCTGCAAAAGACAAAAGCTCTAATTCCAAAAGACACGTGCACCCCAATGTTCATAGTGGCAGTATTTACTGTAGCCAAGACATGGAAACAACTTAAGTGTCCATCAACTGATGAGTGGATAAACAAGATGTGGTATATATACACAATGGAACACAGTAAGTCCCCTACATACAAATGAGTTCTGTTCCGACGGCGCATTCATAAGTCCAATTTGTTTGTAAGTCCAACATAGTTAGCCTAGGTACCCAACTAATATAATTGGCTGTAGAGTTCCGTACTGTAATAGGCTTATAATACTTTTCACACAAATAATACATTAAAAACAAACACAAAAAAAAGGAAGCATTTTTAATCTTACAGTATAGTACCTTGAAAAGCACTCCAGACATGTGAACTAACTTACATGATTGGACATGCAAATGCATGTTCGCATCTTTGAAAGTTCGCCACTTGAAGGCTCGTATGCAGGGGACTTACTGTGTTACTCAGCCATAAAAACGAATGAAATAATGCCACTTGCAGCAACATGAATGACCTAGACATTATCATACTAAGTGAAGACAAAGACCAATATTATATGATATCACTTACATAAGAAATCTAAAAAATAGTACAAATGAACTTATTTATGAAACAGAAACAGAGTCACAGCCAGAAGAGAAACTTATGGTTACCAAAGGGGACTGCGGGTTGGGGAGGGGATAAATTGGGAGTATGGGATTAACAGATTCATACTACAATATACTATAAAATAGGTAAATAATAAGGATTTACTGTATAGCATAGGGAACTATATTCAATATGTTGTAATAAACTATAATTGAAAAGATTTTTTAAAAAAGGATATAGATATATATTAATACATATATATATATATATATATATATATATATATAACTGAATTACTTTGCTGTACACCTGAAACTAACACAATAGTGTAAATCAACTATACTTCAATTAAAAAAGAGAGCTGGTTCTCTGAAAAGATCAACAAAATGGATAAACCTTTAGCCAGACTCATGAAGAAGAAGAGAGAAGATTAAAATAAACAAAATAAGAAATGAAAGAGGAGAAATACCAACAACCAATACCACAGAGATAGAAAAAAACATAATGGAATACTATGAACAGTTATATGCCACCAAATTGGATAACCTAGAAGAAATGGACAAATTTCTAGAAACATACAAGCTTCCAAGACTCAGGAGGAAACACAACCTGAACAGACAGACCACTAGTAATGAAAGTGACTTTGTAATTATAAAAACCTTCCAGCAAACAGAGGTCCAGGACCAGAAGGCTTCACAGGGGAATTCCACCAAACATACAAAGAATAGCTAATACCTATCCTTCTCAAATTACAGTAAGTCCCCTACATACGAACCTGCAAGTTGCAAACTTTCAAAGATGCGAACATGCGTTGGCATGTCCAATCAGGTAAGTTAGTTCACATGTCTGTCATACATTGTCACGTGTGAGCATCCTCTACAAGTGGTTGTGCTTTTGTGTACTTTACTGTACAGTACTGTATAGAGTACGGTTGGACAGTGTCTTTATTTCAAGCCCAGGATGTCTGGAAGCAAGAGGGTAGATAGAATTGAATCCAGCAAGGAACCAGAACCTGTGCCATCACATCAGGGATGAGTGAAATTGCAGCTTGCCCTCCATCTCCTATTGCTTATGATCCTTCAGCTCTACCATCTCCCACCTCCTCTGCCTCCTCCAGTCAGTAACTCTTCTTGCCTGTTCACTCAATGCCAGCCCCTGTGTGCCAGCTGTTGTACTGTACTACTGTACTTTTCAAGGTACTGTACCGTAAGATTAAAAATGTTTTCTTTATTTCTTGTGGGGTTTTTTGTATTACTTCTGTGAAAAATATTATAAACCTATTACAGTACAGTACTATATAGTCAACTGTATTAGCTGGGTACCTAGGCTAACTTTGTTGGACTTAACAACAAATAGGATTTACAAATGTGCTCTCGGAACGGAACTCATTCGCATGTAGGGGACTTACTGTATTCCAAAAAACTGTAGAGGACAGAACTCTCCCAAATTCACTCTAGGAAGCCACCATTACCTTGATATAAAAAATCAGACAAGGGGATACAACAGAAAAAGAAAATTGCAGGCCAATATCTCTGATGAATACAGGTGCAAAACTTCTCAACAAAATATTAGCAAACCAAATCCAAAAATACGAAACGGATCTTACACCATGATAAAGTAGGATTTATTCCAGAGATGCAAGGAAGATTCAACATTTGCAAATTAGTCAATGTGATACACCACATTAACAAAAGGAAGGATAAAAATCACATGATCATCTCAATAGACACAGAAAAAGCATCTGACAAAATTCAACATCCATTCATGATAAAAACTCTCATCAAGGTTGGTGCAGAGGGAATATATCTCAACATAACAAAGGGCAATCATGACAACCCACAGCTAATATCATACTCAATGGTGAAAAGCCTAAAGCCTTTCTTGCAAAATCACAAAAAGGACAAGGATGCCCACTCTGGCCACTGCTATTTAACGTAGTATTGGAAGTCCTAGACATAGAATTCAGACAAGAAAAAGAAATAAAAGGCAAAAAAAGAAATAAAAGGCATCCAAAGTGGAAGGAAAGAAGTAAAGCTGTCACTATTTACAGATGACATACTATATATACATACTATATAAAAAAACCCTAAAGTCTCTAACAAAATCTATTAGAACTAATAAATGAATTCAGTAATAGCTGCAGGATACATGATTAATATATAAAATCTGTTGCTTTTCTATACACTAATAATGAACTATCATAAAGATAAATTAAGGAAACAATCCCATTACAACTGCATCAAAAAGAATAAAATACCTTGGAATAAACACAGCCAAGGAGGTCAAAGACCTATACTCTGAAAACTATAAAACATTGATGAAGGAATTTGAAAATGATACAAAGAAATGGAAAGCTGTTCATGTTCTTGGATTGGAAGAATACTGTTAAAATGGTCACACTACCCAAAGCACTCTACATAGTTAATGCAATCCCTATCAAAATACCCATGGCATTTTTCACAGAACTAGACAAATAATCCTAAAATTTATATAGAACCACAAAAGACCCCAAATAGCCAATGCAATCTTGAGGAAAAAGAACAAAGCTGGAGGTATAATGCTCCCTGACTTCAGATTATACTTCAAAGCTACAGTAATCAAAACAGTGTAGTACTGGCACAAAAAGAGACTCATAGATCAGCGGAACACAACAGAGAACTCAGAGATAAACCCATATGCTTATGGTCAATTAATGTACAACAAAGGAGGCAAGAATGTACTATGGAGAAAATACCATCTCTTTAATAAGTGATGGGACAACTTGACAGCTACCTGTAAAACTTGACAGCTACCTGTAAAAGAATGAGATTAGAACATTTTCTCACACCATATACAAAAATAAACACAAAATGGATTAAAGACCAAAACGTCAGACTGGAAACCATAAAACTCCTAGAAGAGAACATAGAACACTCTTGGACATAAATTGTAGCAATATTTTTTTGGATCTGTCTCCTAAGGCAAAAAAAATAAAAGTAAACATAAACAAATGAGCCTCAATTAAACTTAAAAATCTTTTGCACAGCAAGGGGAACAATCAACAGAACTAAAAGACAACCTACTAAATGGGAGAAAATATTTGCAAATGGTATGACTGATAAGAGGTTAATATCCAAAATATATAAACAGCTCATATAACTCAATATCAAAAAAACAAACAACCCACTTAAAAACTGGGCAGAAGACCTGAATAGACATTTTTCCAAAGAAGATATACAGATATTCAATAGGCAAATGAAAAAAAGCTCAACACTGCTAATCATCAGAGAAATGCAAATAAAAACCACAATGAGATAACACCTCTCACCTGTCAGAATGGCTATCATCAAAAAGTCTACAAATAAGAAATATTGGCGAGGAATGTTGATAAAAGGGAACCCTAATACATTGTTGTTGGGATGGTAAATTGGTGCAGTCACTATGGAAAATTGTATGGAGCTTCATCAAAAAACTAAAAATAGAACTACCATGTGATCCAGTAATTCCACTACTAGGTATATATCCAAAGAATTTGAAAATACTAATTTGAAAAGATACATGCACCCCAATGTTCATAGCAGCATTATTTACAATACCCAGGACATGGAAGCAATCTAAGTGTCCATCAACAGACAAATGGGTAAAGAAGATGTTGTATATACATATACAATGGAATATTACTCAGCCATAAAAAAGAATGAAATTTTGCCATTTGCAGCAATGTAGATGGATCTGGAGGGCATTTTGCTAAGTGAAATAAGCCAGACAAAGACAAATACTGTATGATATCACTTATATGTGGAATCTAAAAAATAAAACAAACAAATATATATAACAAAACAGAAACAGACTCACAGGTATAGAGAACAAACTAGTGGTTACCAATGGGGAGAGGGAAGGAGGAAGGGTGAGATAGTAGTTTATGTCTCTTAATACCATACCCCTATGTATAAAATAAATAAGCCACAAGGGTATATTGTACAGTACAAGGAAATATAGTCATTATTTTGTAATCACTTTCAATGGAATAATCCATAAAAGCATTAAGTCACTATGTTGTAAAAACCTGAAACATAATATTGTAATTAAACTGTATTTCACTAAGAAAAAATAAATTTCCTTGGCTAAGCAGTACAAATTATTAATTTTATGAAATCTTGATTTAAAAAATCAATTTCATTATTTTTATGAATGAACCCATGTGGATGATACACATGACTTCCATTCAGTGTCAGGAAGCAAATGAAAACCTGGCAAGCAGCTCTTTAACAACAGGAAACAAAATCTTCCATAAAGAAATAAAATAAAATGAGGATTTACAGTCTTATTTGATCTTTTGTTTAGTTTGTTTCTCTGAAAAATATATTATGTATTTTACTCATCCTCACAAAATAATTTTGCCAAAGTCATACATGTGTATGTTTTAAAATCAAATAGGGTACAGAAAGGTATATAATATAATCAATAATCTTCTGCTCTTAATCATCCCACCTTTGTATTACCACCACACCACACCCTGAGGAATAAAAATTTGAATAGTTTCTGCTTTCAGTTCTTTTTAAGGCTACTGTCCTATTTCTAAATACTACTATTATATGATATTTTTTTATTTATTAATTTTATAATTTATCTATGCTTTTCTCAGTTGATGATGAGCAATTGGCTTATTAACAACATCCCATAACCTCTTTCTGCTTCTGCCAAGTCAGTTTTATATCAGTAATCTCACTTCTTCCACTCACCTTTTCCTTCCTGTCAAACATTTTAAACCTCCATTTCTTGTTCCATTACTCTAAGTGAATTTTTGGATCACTTGTATTAATCAGGGTTCTCCAGAGAAACAGAACCAACAGTATGTATGTACATGTGTATGTGTGTGTAGATAATAAATACATAAAATATAATATTATATATATATATTTAAGGAGATTTATTATAAGGAATCAGCTTATGCCATTATGGGGTCGGGCAAATTCCAATATCTGCAGCGTGAGTTGACAACCTGGAGACCCATGAGAGCTGATGGTTTTAAGTTTCAGTCTGAAGGCCCGCAGACTTGAGATTCAGGAAGAGTCAATGTTTCAGTTCGAGTCCAAAGACAGGAAAAATTCCAATGTCCAAGTTTTAAGGCTGTCAAGCAGGAAGAATTCTCTCTTACTCGGGGGATGGTCAGCCTTTTTGTTCTATTCAAACCTTCAAGGGATTGGAGGAGGTGCACCCACATTATGGAGGGCAATCTGCTTTACTCAGTCTACTGATTTAAACGTTAATCTCACCCAAAATCACCCTCACAGACACACCCACTATAATGTTTGACCAAATTTCTGGGCATCTTGAGACCTACTCAAGGTGACATGTAAAATTAACCATCACACTTGCTCAGTGGGGAAGCCAGTCACCATGTAGAGAAGTGTAGAGAAGACTGTCAAGCCGCCCTGGAGAAAGGGCCATATGGAGCAGGATTGAGGCCGCCAGCCATCACACATACGACCTTGCCAGCCATGTGAGCGAGCTATCTTCGAATCTGATCCTCCAGTTCCAGTCAAGTTGCAGCCCTGGCTATCATTTTGACAGCAACCTAACACGAAATAGCAAGCCAGAACCTCTCACCTAGCTACTTCCAAATTCCTGAGCTACAGAAACTGAGAGATAATGTTTCTTGTTGTTTTAACCATTGATTTGGGGGAATAATTTGTTATGCATCCATAGATACCTAATAAATACACAGTATTTTGATTGGGTAATTATTGTTTACCATCGCATCTAGCAATATGCTAGAATAATATTCCCTTCTCTAACTGGTCTGATGTTATGGCCCCTGTGACACTTAGTGAGATAAGTTCCAATGTCAAATTCAAACGGGTTTTTTTTTAAACCCCCAAAATTTGTTTATCCTACTTCCAGTATTTTCCAAATATGCAATCCTAGTGTCTATTCTATCTGGCCCACTCTCTCCACCACCCAGGGACCTCTACTTTTCTGTTCTAGTACAAACTGATTCTTCACTTGCAATGCTAGTTGGCTGTCATACCAAGCCTCCCTGCACTGACCTCCTGGGGTATGTTCACAGTTTCCAGGTAAGTAAGAGTTGGGAAGGTTGTAAACATCTGGATGCCATAATTTTTTATGAGAATCAAAAGGAGGCAGCTGGGGGGAGAAATATTGTCTCCAATTGATCTGCTACCAGCACAAATTCTCACTCGCGCCCTCTTACTTTGCTTGGTCTTTCTTTGTTCTAAACTTCTTCAGAGCATTCAGGGCTGATATGTTACCCATTGACTGAACCACTTGATGGGTAGTCTTGGTTGCAAATGGTTTTGTTGATTCAGTAACACCGCTTCTGAATATGCTCTCCTTTTTACTGATATTTCTTGTCATTTCTTGCCTGTTCATGGCTCTTCTTCCATGGTTTTGTGGCCTTAGATGTTTCTATTCCATGTACCATAAATTTAATGAAGTATCAGGAGAGCTAAGAAAGAGATGTCTGTTTAAAGTGCCAGAAGCCCAGCTTATTCTATTTTGAAATATATACTTTTTACTATCACAAACTATCTGGTTGAAAAATTATGTCTAGATTTAAACCAAAAGCCTACTTTGATTTGGGTAGTAATAACAAATTTGAAAGGAAACAACGTGGTTCACTATGAAGCAAAGTCAGTTTGAAAAGTAGTGAATCACAGAACTTTAATATAAGAGATGCATTAGAGAATACTAACAATATGATTTATTCTTTCATTCACTTTTTCAGCTAATTCACTCTGTGACCATAACAGGTGATGTCCTTTGTTAAAATTGTAGGGGACTAAAAAATCAAGGTATGGTTCCTGGCCCTCAAGGAATTGATGAAATAAAAATTGACCATGTGAACGAATAATTCCAATTAAATAGAGAATGTGACAACTAGCATATTAAATGAAACAGAGATATAGAAGGGTGAGAATGACACTGTCTAGGGAGTAACATGTTCTTATTCACCTAAAATTCCCTAAGACTTAATCCAAGGCTTGGTATAGACGTGATGCCTAAGCAAGTGTCTACTGCATGGATGGATATATGATTAGGGTGAGGTCGAAAGGATCTAGAAAGCTTCTTGATAGCAGAATTTGGTTTGGGTCTTCAATAATTGGTGGAATTTTGGTGGGTGAACTTTAAAGATAAACAAATAATATTCCCAGAATATTTCTATTTATCTCTGAAGAGCTGGGAAAGCATGAAGTGCACTTTAGAAATTCAGTTGAATCCATTCACTGAGTCTTGAAAAGTAGCCTGGCATTGGAACATAGAGCCAATTGACCGCACGGGTTAGAAATATGAGCTCTGCTAGGTAAAGATTTGGCACATACTGCTAGTTCTCCTCCATATCCATCACAATCTTCTTCCTTCTAGTAATAGAATCCCGAGTTTAAGCTGCCATGGGGCCATGTAGTTAAATTCCAGTTAATGGGATGTGAGCGGAAGTGTAGAAGCTGAAGTTAGTTTTCGATGTGCTACATTTAGAATGCCCATGGTAATCTAAGTACAAAGTTTATCTGGTCGTTTGCATTTAAATTCCGAGAACTCCAGAGTGATATTCTGGCAGGAGACCATTCTAAACACTGCTGCCAAATAAATCTCCCCAAAACTCGGTAATGTTCAGTATTTAACATAGTTTCTTACAAAGTTTGGTTTTCTCAGAAAAAAATGTGGAATTGAGCTGTATTTATCATGGTATTGCTCTGCTGAAAATAACTTTACTCATTCTATGTATTAGCCAAGGCACAGATTAAACTAAAATAGAGACCTCCTCAAAACCATTGGCTTAAGTAAGACAGAAGTATTTTACTATTTGCATAGAGAAGTCCAGGACAAACAGATGACTGTGGCTCTGTGGGGGTATCTAGAGACCCAGGTTTGTGAGGTACCTCAGCCATTCTGAATCCACATCTTCCAAGGTCCCTGCTATCACCGTCATTTCCATCCAGTGAGGAAGAAGGAAATCCATGGCAAGCAGCTTAATCATAGTTGAAGGAACCCTTAAGCTAAACACACTTGCACTCCATGGCATAGATTACATGTGTAGGGCATATGAAATAAATAGTATTTAACGAAGTACTGTTTATGGGGAATAATGAAAATGAGATTTCCAGATAATTAGACAAGTATAACTGTCCATGAGCAAATCATCAGAGCCTGACTTGGAGCAGTAGCAGTACGAATAAGAAACAAGGAACCGATTAATGAAATATTGCATTAGAAGATTTTTTGTGTGTGTGTGTGAAAGAAAAGTCACAGGCCTCTCTGGAATTGTGAAATTGAATGATTGATAGAGATGGCCAAAAAGCACATGAGAAGATGCTCAACATCACTAATTATCAGAGAAATGCAAATCAAAACTACAATGAGATATCACCTCACACTGGTCAGAATGGCCATCATCAAAAAGTCTACAAACAGTAAATGCTGGAGAGGGTGCGGAGAAAAGGGAACCCTCCTACACTGTTGATGGGAATGTAAACTGGTACAACCACTATGGAGAACAGTATGGAGGTTCCTTAAAAAACTAAAAATAGAGCTACCATATGATCCAGCAATCCCACTCCTGAGCATATACCTGGAGGAAACCATAATTCGAAAAGGTACATGCACCCCAATGTTCACTGCAGCACTATTTACAATAGCCAAGACATGGAAGCAACCTAAATGTCCATCAACAGAGGAATGGATAAAGAAGATGTGGTACATATATACAATGAAATATTACTCAGCCATTAAAAAGAATGAAACAATGCCATTTGCAGCAACATGGATGGACCTAGAGATTGTCATACTTAGTGAAGTCAGACAGAGAAAGACAAATATGGTATCAGTCATATGTGGAATCTAGTTTAAAAAAATGATACAAATGAAAGTGAATGATTGAGATAATGTTATCAAGAATAGAGAGACAAAAGTCAGAAGTAAGAGTTGATTTACGGAGGATATTAATATAATATGATGTTGAATTGAGTGTTTATAAGATATCTAAGTGAAGTTTATCTCAAGAAGATCTGATTTTTATAAACTTTGATGTTTGTTTACTTTTGTCAATAAAAATGGTTCAAGGAGAGGCTTCTCCCTTCTCCTCCATCCTAGCTTCTGTATGAACTAATTCATAAAGCAAACATAAATTTTATGTCTTGTCTTTATAACAATAATAGAGCTATACCATGAACTGCATTTTTGTATAAATGTCTTCATTAAAGAGTTTCCTTTTCTTTCTTCCCTTTAAATAAGAAAATGAAATTCTATTATCTTATTCTCTGTGGAAATCCTTGTATCTCTGTCTCCAAGTCTTTGCAGCTGAGAAGGGTAGGAATCAGAGCTAGGCCCCTGATTGATTGATTGATTGACTGACTGATTGATGTATGGGTACTGCAGACCCCAGGATGCCCCCTTACACAGGTAGCATGAAAAAGAACAGGGAGAAAATAGGCTGTATGCTAACTCTGAGAGTTAATTTGATTCCTCTTCCTGACTCTGTGGACAACTGGAATCCTAAGATTCTGGACCTTGCTGACAAATTCATAACTGTTGATTATTCTGCATTTATCTGCCTGAGTGGTAATCTCTGGTATCAACCTGCTTCTGTCTGCTCCTCTAGCCTCTGACAGAATTGTTCCCTGACTATTGGAGTGCCCATTGAGCACTTTATGTTTAAAAAAAAGACATTTATTATTGAAATTTTGAAATATACACAAACTTAGAATAATATAATTAACCTCATGTATCCATCAGCCAACTTCAACATTTATCAATATTACACCAATCTTTTTCATTGCTCCTCTTAAGGGAAATCTCAGACATCATATCATTTCACCCATAAATACTTTAGTATGCATCTCTGATCGATACATACATAAATACGTGTGTGTATGCATTATTATTATGCATGATTACATCGGATACACTCAGCAATAAGTCCCTAATATTTATTTCATACTGGACTTTTTTAAGATTTCTGTGCTTGTTTCAAAGATGTCTTTTTGTAGTTGGTTTGAATCAGGATCCAAACAAAGGCCACATACTAAATTTAAGTGTTGAATCTCTATCTCGTCTCTTTTCTTCTGTAACAGTTCCCTACCCCATACTCTTATTTTCTGCTTTTGTGTCTTTGAGAAAGAAGGACATACTCATAAGTATGGTACTGTCAAGCATTTATGTGTCTTTTTGGAACTTTCTGGAATCAACCTCTTTCTCGCCGAGCCATCTAGTAGCTAAAAAACTATTCTTGCTTAGTTGGATTCTACATACTGCCTCTTTGTGGTAAGCCCTGTTCAACTGTCAACCATAGTCTTGTGGGACAACCTCTCTTCACTCTAGAAGTACTCATTTGCCTCCAGGTATTTTTTTCTTTCTTTTAACCCAAATGATTTCTTACAGATACTCTCTTAGACAAGGATAAATGTTACTTGAACACCCTGTTCATCACCGTAATTATTTTATGACCCTAATTTAATTACATTGGATATAAAAAAATGTAAACATTGTATCATTGAGGAAAAACTAATATTAAAAACAAAAACAGGTTTTTATGAACAGAGACAGGAAGTAAAAGAATTATAATATAAAAATATCACACATATTTATCAGATTTGGAAATAGACCATGAGATCTAATTTATTCTGCAAATGTTTGCTTCTCCTACCAAAATGCTTTGTGATAGACTCAAACAGGCTACATATTAATATTCTGAATTATGTCACTGCATATGATGCTGAGCTTTCAAGATGCATATCTATCCAACACAGCCCTCAACTTTTAAGTATGGATCTTTACTTGGTGCCAAGGCATTGCTTTATTTCTTCTTATTTCTGTGAAAGAAGTGTATACCTTCATTTGTTCATCTGTTTCTTGTCACCCTTACAAACTCTGGTGATGATATAATAGGATATTAGCAAAGTGTTATAAATGCTTTCAAAGATGGTATCTATGCAACTGTAACAAAGACAAACTCATGTGGAAAAAAATGTGATATCTAACTCCAAATACAATTAATGTAGTAATTAAGCAAAAGTATATAATGTCTAGATTCTATGAAATGTAAGAACCTCTAGTCAGCGATGTTACAGTGAATTTCAAGAGCACCTAGAGGGCAGTGTCCTAATTTCTGTGTATCTAGAAGAACACTGATATTTCTACAACTACTATGGAGAACAGTATGGAGGTTCCTTAAAAAACTACAAATAGAAGTACCATATGACCCAGCAATCCCACTCCTAGGCATATACCTGGAGAAAACCATAATTCAAAGAGTCATGTACCACAATGTTCATTGCAGCTCTCTTTACAATAGCCAGCACATGGAAGTAACTTAAATGTCCATCGACAGAGGAATGGATAAAGAACATGTGGTACATATATACAATGGAATATTACTCAGCCATAAAAAAGAACAAAATAATGCCATTTGCAGCAACATGGATGGACCTAGAGATTGTCATACTGAGTGAAGTCAGACACAGAAAGACAAATATCATATGATATCGCTTATATGTGGAATCTAAAAAAAGGGTACAAATGAACTTATTTACAAAAGAAAATTAGAGTCACAGATGTAGAAAACAAACTTATGGTTACCAGGGGGTAAGGAGGGGGAGGAATAAATTGGGAGATTGGGATTGACATATACACACTACTATAACTCTACTCAATACTCTGTAATGGCCTATATGATAAAAGAATCTAAAAAAGAGTGGATATAGGTATATGTATAACTGATTCACTTTGCTGTACACCTAAAATGAATACATTGTAAATCAATTATATTCCAATAAAAACTTTTTAAAAATGAAGAGGATAGGAAAAAGAGAAGTCATCTACTAAAACATCCCAGCCATAATAATCATCCAGTGAATATCTGTTGCGTTGAATCAACTTGAACAGAGAGCAACAGACTTTACCTCTGGGACCCTGTCAAAGGTAACGCTTTGTAGCTGAATCTCAAGGGAAAGTCTGAGGCCCACAGGAAAGGAAATGAAGAGAAGCTGCAAAAAGAGGTAAGGAGACTATCCATATCCATGTCTGGATATTTGAAGTAAAGTAGAGGTGAGGAAACAGGAGATGTTGTGTAAATACTACCCAGAGATATGCCTCTCCTTCCACAAGTACAAAATTCAATCTTGTTATGTAGCTGGTAATTCATTTTAGAAACCCAAGAAGGTTAAAATGACATCCAGAATTCTTTACAGAAATTTTTTCATATATCTAGGTAGCCTGTAAGTGTAATTTTCATATCATTTAAATAAAACAGAATAACAACAACAAAAAAGAGTGAGCTAAAATTTCCCACTTTGCACATAGGAGGGATTCCTTAGTGAAGATACTGTACCATAGTTTCTCAATGTCATTTTACTTTTCTCATTTTGCAGCAAGGAAATTAAAGCAAAACCATTAAATTTTTTAAAACCTATTTTCCATTAAAGATGTATGTACATTTTCATTCTTTCCATGAAATGTGTTACTGAAGTTCATAAACCTCAACTGCTTTTTCAGAATTTCACTGTATTAATAGGGATGAGAAATATTTCTCCTTCAGAAGAGACTTGTTTTAAATATAAGTGGAAAGCCCAGTACAACTGATGTTGAGATATTTATTTTTGCATCTTGAAAATCAAATCTAAATTGCAATGCATCAATGTCCCTGCATGTGTTCAAATTATGGTGAAACTTGCAGGTGAGTGGGATAAACTGAGGTAAGACATAATAATTTATACAATTATTTTCTTCTGGGGAGCACATGTATAATTTTCTATAGCCCTTATATTACTTTCTCAAATATCTCCCAGATCTGACATTTTCTAGCCCTAATTCTAATTCCTAATAACACCTTCCTACAGACATAACAGCTGTGAAAATATCTAGAGCTCACGTGCACATAACTGAGAGAACAAGTTTTTCTTTGATAGTTCATCCAAACACAATAATACTGCCATATGTAGGTTTGATTCAATAGATAAAATTTTAAATAACACCAATGCATAGATTGGGAGATGGTTTATGTGTATGTCTTGTGGGGGAGGTTTGTAGGTATGGTGAACACATAAGGAAAGCTGCTTTGTTATATAACCCGTGGACTTTAATCAAATTTCTTCAAATCTACTGCCTCTTCCCATTTCATTTGTGAATACTCCCAAATTGTCCTGTGGCTTAAGGTTATTAGACATGTCTTAATTGTACAGTTCATGTAAGTTTCAAGTATTACAATTTAGAGGGAAGAATAAATTCTAAGTATTCAGTGGTTCGAACTGTTAGCATCATGTCTCTCCATGTAAGTTTTGGTGCACTTTTCACTAATATTGTTGTCATCTTTATTGTACATATGTTTTTTGATTTAGCAATACCTTCTGAACTGAAGAGGACATCAAAATGCTTCACTGTGTTATTATATCAGTTTCTTAACAATTGTTTCCAGTGGCTGGATAATATTCTATTGAGTTTCGATAACTATATTTATATTATTAGATATTTAAGTAGTTTCTGTTTTTCCCATTCTATTAATAACAGTATGAAATCTATGTTAATGCATAAAGGTTTTATATATTTTACATTTTGCCTTAGGATAGAACACTACTATGTATTGAATACTAAAAGAAAAAACACCCAGGTGTTCCTTCTCAATAGGCCGCTCTGGTCTACATTTTCTCTTACACCATCCCCTGTGTCATTCCTCTCAGTCATCAACATTCTTATTTTAGTACTCTCACCTCAGGGAAGAAACTCTCCCATATTGAGCTCTCTCTCGGGCATCGTTTTCTCTCATGCTGGTTCTTGAGGATTGTCTTTGAGTATGTTTCTCTCTTCGAGGCAGCATGTTATGGCATAAAGAGCATGAATCAACTTGTCATTTACTTTTGTGTTGTACACAGCCTCAGTCTTCCCATCTCTAAAATGAGAAGAACAATACCTACCCATCAGGATTATTCTGACAGTTAACAAAGAATAACATCCATGAATATGTAATGCTAGATATATCTGAGGCTCTCATAAAATGTAATTTGAATCTTAATCAAGACCTAAGTTACTGGGACTTCCCTCGTGGTCCAGTGAGTAAGCCTCCACACTCTCAATGCAGGGGTCCCGGGTTCAATCCCTGGTAGGGGAACTAGATCCCGCATGCATGCTGCAACTAGGAGTCTGCATGCTGCAATTAAAGAAGCCTGCATGCCGCAACTAAGAGTCCACATGCCGCAACTAAAGAAGCCTGCATGCTGCAACTAAAAGACCCCACGTGCTGCAATGAAGATCCTGTGTGCCGCAACTAAGACCTGGCACAGTCTAAATAAACAAATAAATAAATAAATATATTTTTTAAAAAGACCTAAGTTATTAACCAGATACTTCATAGGCCTTTTAGAGCACTGCTGTCCAAGACAACTTTCTATTGTGATGGAAATAATCTGCACTGTGGTAGTAGCCACCAAACACATGTGGATATTGAACACTTGAAATGGGGATACTACAACTGAAGAACTGAATTTTTATTTATGTTTAATTAATTAAAACTTAACTAGACATGCTTGGCTATTGCTACTGCAATTGGCCAATACAGTTCTACAGAATATGTCCTTGCTTTTGTTATCTAAACTATGAATACCTTCATAATGATGGAATTTCTGGGTAGGTAAGACCAGGGCTATGCCATGAAAATGGATGAATGAAATATTCTGAGACTGAGAAGACTGTGAAAAATTTCAGTCATGGCTCTCTAGGCAGACATATACTCTTTCTCCATAGGAGGCTGAAATTGGCCTTATGAGGACAGCTAACCAGGCCACCTTGATCTTGTTAGAGCCATAACACATTCCCTACAACCAAGGTGGTTGTCTCGAGGAACTGTAATATGTAAGTAGTTTATAGCAGAGTCAAAACTAAATATATTAATGAACCAACTTTGGCCTACTGAATATAAAACCACATTTTCAAAAGATGAAAAATATTGAACAAATTTTAACAATAATGAGCTATGACAAGCCAGTTGAGTTGGTGCCTTGCTTGCTCAGTGAGGCATTCTCTTGAAATTAAATTGATGGGTGAGATTTCGTTTACACTGTGAAGAATATAATAATAGGAGCAATTTTTGAACCTAATTGTTAATAAAGTGAACAAATAATGGCTTATAAATGTTAACAGGTGATTCTGCTGTGTGTAATGTGTAAATGCCTAAAAGAAGTTAATTTTCAGAAATTCACATTTAATAATATTACTAATTAATAGTGTTGCATTTATAAATGTTGGAAATTATTCTTCTAAATTTCAGTGGTGTAGTTATTATAGTCCTATCAATTTATACTTGTAATTGTCAGAAGTATAGGGAAAAGCAGGTACTACATTTTATATAATTAACAGAGAGGAATTATTTATTAGGGTTTGTGGAATTTATATTTATCACAAAGTTTTGTTAATACATATTAAACTTCTTTTATTTAATTTTTACTGGAGTATAGTTGATTTACAAGTACATATTAAACTTTGATAATGTGTTTTAAATGATTAATTCTAAATTTACTAATAGAAGTTAAAAGTTATAATAGATTATCAATGAAAGGGAAAAATGTACCTATTGATAATATTTTTGATAGTATTTTAAATGTATTAATGCATTACAAAAACAAAAATAAGAAAACTACTTTCAGAACACAGGTTTGGTCCTCATTTGAGCACTTGGTTTCCTTATTAGAGTCATTGTCCCAGTTTACTAAATTTTCCTATCTGATACTAACCACCCACTGGAAGAATCCCATATTGGGCATACGTAGCTTACTCCTAATATTCCCTCTGTGATTGTCAGTTTGATGTGTAAAACTGGCTTAGTACCCAGTTATTCAAACACTAATCTAGGTGTTGCTGTGAAGGTATTTTTGTAGATGTCACTAACATCTACAATCAGTTGACTTTCTGTAACGGAGATTAGACTCAATTATCTGGGTGGGCCTCATCTAATCAGATGAAAGGCCTTACATGCAGAATTTAGGTTTCCCTGAGGAAGAGAAAATTGCACCTGTTGACTCTCGCTTCGGCTGGTGCCCAAGAGTTCCAGCCTTCTTGACTGCTTGCCCTATGGATTTCTGAATTTGCCTAGGCATCCCTCACAACCACGTAAACTGATCCTGCAGGTTCTGTTTCTCTGGTGAAACTCTGACTGATATACCTGCCATGCTCAGTCAATACCAGAGAGCAGCCCAAGGAGACAGTGGCCTTGGTACATGCATAATCCCCAGGTGGTAACAACTGGAGGCTGTCAGCCATCTATACTTTTTAGCAGCTTCCCTCTTGAAAGATCTGAGCAGCCAATGTTCATGGATGCCACATTTACAATGATCACTTAGAAAGCACAAAGTGCTAAATCCAGGAAATTCATTGCAAGACTTAACTTATTTGAACTCCTTATAAAACTCCATTCTCCTTCATCTTCAGAATCACTACTGTTCCTCATTCTCAGACTATTCCTTCCAAATAACTTCATGACAGATCTTGCTTTCATCATCTTTATGTCATATCTTTGTTTAGGATCCCCCAGAAGCTGACCCGGAGATAAGGGTTACAAGCAGGTCATTTGGGAGGTGAGCACAAATGCTAACCAGCAGCAAAGTGAGAAAGTAAGATTTAGATGGAAGGAAAGAAAAAATTTTTAAAGGTAGTTTTTCAAGCTAGTTATCACAGTGCATAAATGAAGTTTAATCGGCTGGAGAACTCTGGGAGACTGTGCAGGACAACACCTCAGAGTTATCTCATCCAAAGAGGTTATGGAAATGGAGTATTTATCCAGCAGTTCCCAGCAGTCATGCTAAATGCTGCTTGCAGGGTGGGTGGCTGGTTATCTGCATTGACACCCTTATGCCTCCACATTGGTCTGCATGCTTGCAGAGTGGGCTTCAGGGGACAGAGACAGCCCTCAAAGTCACAGGTACTGGCAGTTGGAAGCTTGCCAATATGCACTGAAATGTCACATGCTAAAGGAATACGGGTGGGACACCATGAGCATCTGCTACATACGACACACCCATGGCCCAGAGTAGATGCTAAAGTTTGTTTACTGAATGATTGAATGACTGTGCAGACCTGGACAAGAACTTCCATATTTGTTTCAAGGCTTGAGGTCCCATGTAGAATGGAAATTAACTCTTTCTTTGTCAATCTGACCTTCAAGCTGAACGATGCCTACAGATATGGGATTCTTAGCTATGCATCTCCTGGGGTATACTAGTTCATAGTTGCTCTCAAATTTGCCTTACTTTAAAAAATTTAACTTAAAAACTCTACACCTTGCAGAAAATTGTGCCTTTCTGCCCCTAATTTTCTGGAATACTCCAAAGAATATGAAACAAAACTTGCACTATTTTATGATAGTAATAAAATAAAAAATTATATTCTACCAATGATCATAGCAAGTACAAGGTATTTTAGGACACCACTATAAGAAAATGGCAGACAAAAGTATACAGTTTTGGTAATCTCTTCCACAGATTTTTCACAAAGGAGAATAAATGATACTTGGACCAATTCTTAAATATTTTAAAACTGCAGGGTTCTTCCAATGTGTATTCACATTACTTTGTCATCATGCTGACAGAATTTGCTAAACAAGTACTGCTTAAGAGGATTTCACATTACTGAGAGAAAAGGGCAACCTGTAATATAAAGCATTAAACTGCAAGGGAAGCCGGCCTGTTGGTAATACTTACAAAATTGATTTGTGTGGCTTGAGATCCTAGAAGCAATAGGGAAACTTTATAGCACTCAGCTACAAAATAAACCTTTTATCTTGCTGCCCTGTGTATTTCCTTCCAAAGAGATTTTCTGAATAGGTAAATTCTTCATATTTCCACAGCATATAAAGATCTTAGAAGAGTACATATTCAATCAATATTATCTATTATTAGTAGTATTGCAAATTGACTGGATCCATTTTCAACCTTACAAAATTAGGAAGAATGATCCCAGAATTGTGTTCATGGTGGAGTAAGTAACATGGCAGTGAATACATACTTAGTTCCTAAAATCAGATTGTGTGTATTAAGACAACTACCATGCATGAAGCAACTACAGGTACCTCAAATTTCTAAACAAGTATGTCCTTTAGCAATGCCTTTCAACATATCCTAGAAAAGAAACACTTTGATCTTGAACAAACTGGTATATGTGCTATATCTTGTTTCCATTTTAGTTGCCTAGTTTTAGTTAGATGAATGGCCACATCATCTTTCCTTAAATGAGGAGAAGGATACAAGACTATCTCATCCATTACAACCACACCCACATAGGTTACAGAGAATAAGCAAAGAACTTCTGACCAAATAAGAACTCCTTCCACTGCCCTTTTTCTGAAAGTCCCAGTGGCTGAATCAGATTCAAGTTTCTTTAAACAGCCTGGGGTATTCACATAACCTGCACTCTGATGGTCAAGAACAGAGGTTCTGGATGTAAGCAGGTCTAATTTCCAACCCTCGTTCTACCAAGCTTATCACCTGAGTGACCATGAGCACATAACTTAAGTTCTCTAAGTCTCAGTTTCTCGATCTGCAAAATGTGAATAACACCATTACAGAATCAATAATAGGGTTGCTGTGGGGATAAAGTGAGATAATCACAGTAAGGTCTGCTTACCTTAAATTTTAAAACTGTTAACTGATTAAAATTTTAAAACCTTACATTTTTTATATTGTCTTCAACAAATCTATATACCATGCTTAGAAAAAATAATCCTTATATTTTTAAGTATGTAACTTAGAAACTTGGAAACCATGAAATTCTTTTCCAAAGAAGACAGAATTGGGACAACCCTTCAACAAGAAAATGGTGCAAGTCATCTTTCTTTACCTTAATAACCAACAGTCAAGTTAAAAATTCCTCCAAGAAAACTTAGATAAAAAAAGAATCAAACACATTCTATGATTCCACATACCCTGGTTGGATTTCATATTAACTTATTAAATATTTCCTATTACTTTGAGAAATTTAAATTGACAATCTGCCAATACTCTCAATTACTCATTTAGTAAAAGCTTAGCTCTATCATTGTAAAAATATAATTCCCTTTTGATGTCAATTGTGGTGAGACATTTGATTTCTTATCCACCCAAAAGAAAAAATTATACATCTAGTGGACAAAAAGCCTCATTAAACTCTGAAATTAAATCTCAGCTGCGAACAAGTCAGTTTAATCCCGTCTTCATAGGATTTTCATCTTCAAGTGTTTTATAAATGTTTCCATCTCAACAATGACATATATTTAGTGTATGATTATTCACATGATAATAGATATTAATAAAAAATAGTAAATGAAAATGTCTACCAAATGTGAAAAAAAATCTTGGCTTCAAACCAGGGATTCTGGCTTGAGGATGTAAGAATGATGTAGTTAACCTGCACCAGTAACCATGACTCACCACAGCACTTATTTTACTTGGTAGGGACAGGGAGGAAGGGTTGCAAGGCTCCCTGAAGAGGGTGTAACAGAATGTGGAGCTATAGATTAAAACATTTCACTAGGGTCTTTTGGCATGATTTCCTGGGTGGTTGGGTTTGGGCATCACTGTCAAATTCTTCAAAACGTTTTCAATAATTTTCAATTGTGTAACACTATCATTTAGATGTTCATGTTTCACATTTAGACATTAAATCACGAGATTTGCTCACATCTCTGGTTTTGAATATTTTTTGTCTCATTATGACCTAAGAGAGGGCATATTTCTCTATAATGCTGCAGGAATTAAGCAGTACAGAATCGACCACTGAGATCAACCTTACATGTGAGCAGAACCCATCAGTGTTTTTGGTGTGTGACTTTTTATACACCCCAAATACCCCCCCAATCTGCTTATGAAATTAAATAAATAAAATGTAATTCCTCTAACACATAATAATGGTTAACATTTACATGGCATTTACAGTGTGCAGGGTATTCTGCTATGTGATTTACATGTATTAAACCATTTAACCCTCACATTACTCAGTGAATAGATACTGTAATGATCCCCATTTTACATATTTGGAGATTGTGGCAACAGAGAATATGTAACTTGCCCAGGCTTGCAATAACTAAAGATAGAAATATATAATAAGAATAAAGCTGACAATATTAATAAAACAACCGTATCAATGGCTACCATTTACTGAATTATTACATAAAAATTCAATATTCAGATTTACATTTAATTATCATAATATTGCTATAAAAAAGACATTATTTACTTTTCCTTTCCAGAAAGTAAACAAGTTCAGAGAAAAAAAAAAAACCACATTTTCTCCAGGTCTCACAGCTAATTTACTGGCATAACTGAAATTGAAATACACATCCTTACTATTTTATGTTATATCTGAAAGTTAAGAGAGTAAATCCTAAGTTCTCATCCAAAGGAAAAAAATTTTTTTTTCTATTTCTTTAATTTTAATATGAGAGAATGGATGTTCACTATACTTACTGTGGTAATCATTTCATGATGTATGTAAGTCAAATCAGTATGTTGTACATATACTTATACAGTGCTATATGTCAATTATATCTCAATAAAACTGGAAGAAAAAATAAACTTAAAAAATAAATAAAATGCACATCTTTCTAAGGCTGGTGCTCTTTCAATTACGAGACATTGTATCTCAACAAATAATATCAAGAAGAGCAGTAACACATTGACATAATTCACTCTGCACCTTGAGTAACGAAAATCAAATCTTTTTCTGGAATCAGATTTCAAAACACTAGTATGGAGAACGTGAGGTTTGTGAGGGAAGGTGGGCCATCTTACAAAATCGTCACACTCAGCATTTTGTAACCATCAAAAAAAACAAATCCACATTTTTGCCACTGATGGTTAGCTGAACTCTATGGTCCACTTCATACATATTTAAGTAGGAAGTGATTTTTAAAATGAAACACTTCCTAAGTTTTAGATTTATTCTCCTGTTTGTCTTTTTAGATTTCTCTTTTATTTTTCCTGACATGAAATGAATGTCTTTTACCTTTTACTTCTTCAAAATTATTTTTAGTATATATTTTCAATTTAATGCTACTAACTGCCATTTCTTGTAGCACTGAACCAGGAGTCAAGAGGCATAAGTTCTGTTCATTGATCACTATTGACTACATGATGACAAATCCTCCAAATGACAAGTAAATAATCATTTTTAAACTGTGCCACTATTTTACCCACACTATAACATTTATTTAGTTATGTGGGAAATGACAAAATTGACAGAAGTTTTCTTTTTTATCTGGTTGACAACATGTAAGCTGTCATTCGAGATACTGAAAGACTAATTTCCATGTATTTAATCAGCAATAAACAGGTATGAAATTCACACCCAGAAAACTTTTAAGAGCTTTGGTGCTAAGATGCCATGTAAGGAGAAAAATACTGAATGGTTTAGTACAGTAATTCTAAACATAGACCCATATATTATCAAGTAAAAAATGCATGTTTTGAACAGAGCATAACGTTTAATGCTAAGAATAATAAAAAATAAATAAAATTGCCTAGAATTTTAATTTTAATTCTATGTTGGCATGAATACACTTCAATTGTTAAAATATTCAATAATTATTCAGTAACTCAGCATTTTGTTAGAAGAGAGGGACAAAAAAATGACTGAGAAATTTCCGATTTACTTAATAATTTCATCACCAAATTAGTTATTTTTAAGCTGCCTAATCCCCTGTCCTGTTACAACTAACTCCATACCCTAACCCACAAAGTGCTCTAAGTTCTGAGTTTATCTACTTCCCCCAGAAAGTGTGACAAAAATATCTCTTTTTGAAGGAAGGGTGGCCTTGGCATTTCAATGAATATTCATTCATGACAACTAACTGCTGAACAATCACCGACAGGAAGACACTGGAACTCACCAAAAAAGATACCCCACGTCCAAAGACAAAGGAGAAGCCACAAAGAGATGGTAGGAGGCACGCAATCACAATAAAATCAAGTCCCATAACTGCTGGGTGGGTGACTCACAAACTGGAGAACACTTATACCACAGAAGTCCACCCACTGGAGTGAAGGTTCTGAGCTCCACGTCAGGCTGCCCAACCTGGGGGTCTGGCAATGGAAGGAGGAATTCCTAGAGAATCAGACTTTGAAGGCTAGCAGGATTTGATTGCAGGACTTCAACAGGACTGGGGGAAACAGAGACTCCACTCTTGGAGGACATACACAAAGTAGTGTGTGCATCGGGACCCAGGGGAAGGAGCAGTGACCCCATAGGTGACTGAACCAGACCTACCTGCTAGTGTTGGAGGGTCTCCTGCAGAGGCGGGGGGTTGGCTCTGTCTCACTGTGAGGAAAAGGACACTGGCAGCAGAGGTTCTGGGAAGTAGTCCTTGGGGTGAGCCCTCCCAGAGTCTGCCATTAGCCCCAACAAAGAGCCCAGGTACGCTCCAGTGTTGGGTCGCCTCAGGCCAAACAACCAACAGGGAGGGAACCCAGCTCCACCCATCAGCAGTCAAGCAGTCAAGTTTTACTGAGCTGTGCCCACGAGAGCAACAGCCAGGTCTACCCACCACCAGTCCCTCCCACCAGGAAACTTGCACAAGCCTCTTAGATAGCCTCATCCACGAGAGGGCAGACAGAAGAAGCAAGAAGAACTACAATCTTGCAGCCTGTGGAACAAAAACCACATTCACAGAAAGACAGACAAGATGAAAAGGTAGACAACTATGTACCAGAAAAACAACTAAATGAAGTGGAGATAGGCAACCTTACAGAAAAAGAATTCAGAATAATGACAGTGAAGATGATCCAGGACCTCAGAAAAGAATGGAGGCAAAGATTGAGAAGATGCAAGAAATGTTTAACAAAGATCTAAAAGAATTAAAGAAAAAACAAACAGAGATTAAAAATACAATAAATGAAATGAAAAATACACTAGAAGGAATCAATAGCAGAATAACTGAGGCAGAAGAATGGATAAGTGACCTGGAAGACAGAATGGTGGAATTCACTGCTGCAGAACAGTATAAAGAAAAAAGAATGAAAAGAAGAAAAAGAAATGAAGACAGCCTAAGAGACCTCTGGGACAACATTAAACGCAACACCATTCGCATTACAGGGGTCCTAGAAGGAGAAATATGTGAAGAAGAGAATATGTGAAGAGAAGAAAATATGTGAAGAGACTGTAATCGAAAACTTCCCTAACAGGGGAAAGGAAATAGCCACCCAAGTCCAGGAAGCGCAGAGAGTAGCATACAGGATAAACCCAAGGAGAAACACGCCAAGACACATAGTAATGAAACTGGCAAAAATTAAAGACAAAGAAAAATTATTCAAAGCAGCAAAGGAAAAATGACAAATAACATATAAGGGAACTCCCATAAGGTTAACAGCTGATTTCTCAGCACAAACTCTACAAGCTAGAAGGGAGTGGTATGATATACTCAAAGTGATGAAAGGGAAGAAACTACAACCAAAATTACTCTACCCGGCAAGGATCTCATTCAGATTCGATGGAGAAATCAAAAGTTTTACAGACAAGCAAAAGCTAAGAGAATTCAGCACCACCAAACCAGCTCTACAACAAATGCTAAAAGAACTTCTCTAAGTGGGAAACACAAGAGAAGAAAAGGACCTACAAAAACAAACCCAAAACAATTAAGAAGATGCTCATAAGAACATACATATCGATAATTACCTAAAATGTGAATGGATTAAATGCTCCAACCAAAAGACACAGGCTTGCTGAATGGGTACAAAAACAAGACCCATATATATGCTGTCTACAAGAGACCCACTTCAGACCTAAGGACACATAAAGAAAGTTGGAGTAGCAATACTCTTATCAGATAAAATAGACTTTAAAATAAAGAATGTTACAAGAGACAAGGAAGGACACTACACAATGATCAAAGGATCAATCCAAAAAGAAGATATAACAATTATAAATATATATGCACCCAACATAGGAGCACCTCAATACATAAGGCAACTGCTAACAGCTATAAAAGAGGAAATTGACAGTAACACATTAGTAATGGGGAACTTTAACACCTCACTTACACCAATGGACAGATCATCCAAAATGAAAATAAATAAGGAAACACAAGCTTTAAATGACACAATAGACCAGATAGATTTAATTGATATTTATAGGACATTCCCTCCAAAAACAGCAGATTACACTTTCTTCTCAAGTGCGCACGGAACATTCTCCAGGACAGATCACATCTTGGGTCACAAATCAAGCCTCAGTAAATTTAAGAAAATTGAAATCATATCAAGCATCTTTTCTGACCACAACGCTATGAGATTGGAAATGAATTACAGGGAAAAAAACGTAAAAAACACAAACACATGGAGGCTAAACAATACGTTACTAAATAAAGAGGCTCCCAAGTCTTAGAGAAAAATATTCCTGGATAGTAAAGAGGTAAAGAGGCTTATGTATGTTTTAAAAAGATTTATGTACATCTCGAAGAAGCAAAGAAAGAATTTATAATTACACGTTTTCTTTAAAAAAAAAAAAGTGCTCTGAAAGGTGGCAGGTTTCTTTTCCTTTCATACCAGGGAAACTTATTATTATTATTTTTTTGATTAGTATTTATGCGAACAAACATACATAATATGATACCTACCAGCGCTATAGAACACCGTTGTTTTATATCCTTTCCAACAATTGATGTAGCCAGACTTCTTAATTTCTGCAAATACAGCAGGTATAAAAAGGTATCTAGCATCTTTATCAGATACTTCTTATGAACCATTTTAGATTCTCTCAACTTCACCACCTCCTGTTCCAGTTGCGGCATAACTAGTGTAGCCTTCTAGGATTTTCAAGCAGGCACAGAATAATAGCAATTTGCCTCATGCCTTTGCTAAGCCTGGGGATTCCAAGTTGATGCCAAGATGTGGGATGCTATGGAACTCTGCTCTACAGCCATGCATGTGCCTCATGGGATGAACTCTGACTAGGGAATACAGGAAACAGAAGGTACATTTTTCTACCCACCATCCCTCTCTTCCAAGTTATACAGACGTGAGATATAGTTAAACACCTTCTCAGAAGACAATCCTACAGGATAATCAGTCACACTTAGCTGCAACCAAGTCATTAATACACCCTCATCTTGGCTCTCCCTCCCTGTTTCATTATGCTTAACCCTCACTCCTGCCCCTTGGGATTGTGTTCTCTTGCAAAATAGCAGCTTTCTGGGGAACCCAGGTTAAGATATGGTCTTAATTTTCATTTTGCTGATTACATAGTGTGTACTGGCCATAAATGTAAAATTCCTGTTCCTATGTTTTATTTATTTTTATTGAGGGGATGTGGGATGTTTGTTGGTTGTTTTCTCGTGGATTACTAGGAATCCTTTACACATTCTAAAGACTAACGATTAGTAAGATATGTGTTATAGATTTTCTTCTTTCTGTTTCTTGCTTGTATTTTCTTTTCACTTTCATCATTTCATTGACAGAAATTCTTAATTTTGATTTAGTTGAATTGAGCTAATTTATTTGTGTTTATCTTAATAAATTATTTCCTATCCCAAGGTCAGAAATACATAACTGTATTTTCTTCTAAAGATTCCTGAGCTTTGCTTTTTCACATTTACATCTTAATACATATTTTATTAGATTTTTCCTATGAATCTCATCATTATTGTAATTATAAAGAGTGTGTTCTATTAAATTATGCTTTTATCTGTTTCTGGATTATGTTGATCTTACAGCAAGCCAACTTGCTACATTTTTATTGTTCATAATATTTGTAGAAATTCTAACTGGCTAACAGTGCTAAATGGCTTTCTTGAATGTTAAAAAAAAATGCTTCTAATTGTTTTCATTACAAGAGATGTTTGCCCAAATTTTTTGATTGATTCTGTTTGTCAGGTTCAGAAGGTTCACTTATATTCCTAGTTTACTGAGTACCTATCATCAAAGGGTGCTGCGTTTTATTACATTTTTCAACATTATGAAGTAAAAATATTGCTTTTCTCCTTTCACCTCCTACTGTGAAGAATGGTCTTTACATATATTCTAATGTTAAGCTACCATTGCAATCTTGCAATATACCCATTTTGGTTACACTGTATTATAATTAATTTAATCTTTATACAATATGGTTTCCTAATACTTTGGGATTTTTGTATCTGCATTCATGCATGAACCTCCTGAAATGAATTTTGATGAGGATTAAATTAAAACAGTAAATTATTTTATAAAGAATCCACTGCAGTTATCTGTCTTTCTACTGAGCAACATCTTTTCTTTTTGTTTTTTTGTTTTTTTGGTCTATCAGCAAAATTTTACTCCTGTTATTCAAAGATTTCTTCTTTTAGATCTCGACTTTTTTTTTGCTGTTAAAATAATTCTTTGGCATAGAATGTGTTATTTTTGTAGTTGTTGATGCTGCTGTCATTGTTCTGATGTTGTTTGGTTTTGTGTTTGCTACTTTGAAAGGAATCTTCTTTCCTTTTTACAATTTACAGATTATTGAAATTAAACTGGAAATCTACTGATTTAAGCCCATTGTTGGCATTTTTTCTTGATTAGCTTGTATTTCTAGGTGCAAAACTATCATCTGCAAATAATAATGATACATTGCTTTTTTCAAACATAATATAGTATTTCAATTTTGTGTTTTATGTCTGCCAGAACTTGGATTTGTTTATTCTTATTTTCCACAGTGACCTAAAAGTTCTGTATTTGTTCATACTAGTTGTTACATTTATGATTGCTTAATAATATACTTGAATATATTTCTCTAATTATCCAAGTCAAAGTTGCATGGTTTCTTTGGGATTAGGCCTTCATATAACAAAAAATACAAGACTCTTTTACTTCTCTTTATGGACCTATTCACTTTTTGCTATCAACTGATATAATGTGTGATTTGAAACTATACTGTTATTACCATCAGAATTAGTTCTGCAATTTGCATGCAGTCCGGCAACCAGACCTGCTTAACAGCTTGATGTGAAAACATAGGACGAACAGAGCACTATGTAGCCAAAGTAAACAGCAAGTGAACCCAGCAACCAAATTAAAAGAACAAGCACGGCACCTATAAGGTGACTTCTATTGAAGTAAGGCTACTGACTGGAGAGATGACATCTTAAACATAAAACTGGCGGGCTTCCCTGGTGGCGCAGTGGTTGAGAGTCCGCCTGCCGATGCAGGGGATGCGGGTTCGTGCCCCGGTCCGGGAAGATCCCACATGCCGCGGAGCGGCTAGGCCCGTGAGCCATGGCCGCTGAGCCTGCGCGTCCGGAGCCTGTGCTCCGCAACGGGAGAGGCCACAGCAGTGAGAGGCCCGCGTACCACAAAAAAAAAAAAAAAAAAAAAAAAAAAAAAAAAAAAAAAAAAAAAACATAAAACTGATAATCATGTTAAGGAAATTCAAATGTAGCATTCCAAAGACAAATGTTCCTGGAACTAAAAAAGAATAATAATTTGCATTTTAATTTTAAAATTCAGTAGATAAGCTGAAGAAGAAAATAGCCATTCTTGAGAAGCTACTATTAACCTGAAAGATTAGAGGGTCAAACAGTACAAAATATGAAAACATATGATTTCCAGAAAAATTAAAAGGAATAGAGGAACAATGTCAAGGAAAATGTTCTTGATATGAAAAAAGATGTCTGCAGATTCAAAGGGCTCACTAACTTGTATGGAGAATTGGTGGAAAATGACATGCATTTAGGTAAAATTCCTAAGATCAATGTGAGAAAATTAAAATTTACAAATTCCTAGAAAAAAAGACAGGTACTCAAAAGGAAAAAGGATCAGATTATCAGTCAGACTTCTCACATGCAATCTGGAAACTTCAGATAGGGAAATATAGTATGTGCAGAATGTTGAGGAAAAAAATTATTGCAACTCAAAAAATTTATACTTAGCCTGATGTAATTCACTTCTCAGGGTAAGCAATGGACATCTGTAGTTACACAAAAAATCACAGAACATATTACCCATCTACCTTATCTCAGGAAACTACTAGAGAGCTTATTCTAACCAAACAACAAGTAAATCAGAACCGAACTCTCACAACAGGGAGTGAGACAGAGGTGAGGAAACAATAAAGAGTAAAACTGCATGATCTAGCCATATTTATATCTAACTGTATTATAATACTGGGAATGAAGATCTGAAATATGAATACTATGTAATGAGACTAAGAAGTAACAATTCTTGGAAGAGATAAATGCTGCAAGAACAGACTAATCATAGTTTCGTACTTTTGATACATGACTATCTAAAACCTTGGAGTGAGTGTAACAAGAAAGGAGTCAAGTAACGGCATTCTGGGCAGGGTGTGTGAGTATGGAGCAGTAAAGAAAGTAAAAATGTTCAAAATGTTTCATCTTACAGGAGTAGGGGGTGAAGTCAAGAAACATGGTCAGCATTTTCTTTTGGTTTATTTTAAGATAAGTAAGTATTTGACTCTGAGTGCAACAGGCAGAAAATTAATACTGGTAGAATGAAAGAGCCAATATATAACATCCAATTACCAAAGGAAGGATATAAAATTAATAGTAATGTACCCAATCCAGCACAAGTTAGGAAAAGAATAAAGAAAAAGAAGTAACACTGTCACTGTCTGCAGATGACAAGAATACTATACATGGAGAATCCTAAAGATGCCACCAGAAAACTACTAGAGCTAATCAATGAATTTGGCAACGTTGCAGGATACAAAATTAATGCACAGAAATCCCTTGCACTCCTATACACTAATAATAAAAAATCTAAGAGAGAAATTAAGGAAACACTCCCATTTACCACTGCCACAAAAAGAATAAAATACCGAGGAATAAATCTACCTAGGGAGACAAAAGACCTGTATGCAGAAAACTATAAGACACTGATGAACGAAATTAAAGATGATACAAACAGATGGGGAGATATACCATGTTCTGGGATTGGAAGAATCAATGTTGTGAAAATGACTATACTACCCAAAGCAATCTACACATTCAATGCAATCCCTATCAAATTACCAATGGCATTTTTTACAGAACTAGAACAAAAAATCTTAAAATTTGTATGGAGACACAAAAGACCCCGAATAGCCAAAGCAGTCTTGAGGGAAAAAAACGGAGCTGGAGGAATCAGGCTCCCTGATTTCAGACTATACTACAAGGCTACAGTAATCAAGACAATATAGTACTGGCACAGAAACAGAAACATAGATCAATGGAACGAGACAGAAAGCCCAGAGATAAAGCCACACACCTATGTTCAACTAATCTATGACAAAGGAGGCAAGGATATACAATGGAGAAAAGGCAGTCTCTTCAATAAATGGTGCTGGGAAAACTGGACAGCTACATGTAAAGGAATGAAATTAGAACCCTCCCTAACACCATACACAAAACTAAACTAAAAATGGATTGGAGACCTAAATGTAAGACTGGACACTATAAAACCTTAGAGGAAAACATAGGAAGAACACTCTTTGACATAAACCACAGCAAGATCCTTTTTGACCCACCTCCTAGAGTAATGGAAATAAAAACAAAAATAAACAAATGGGACCTAATGAAACTTAAAAGCTTTTGCACAGCAAAGGAAACCATAAACAAGATGAAAAGACAACCCTCAGAATGGGAGAAAATACTTGCAAATGAATCAACGGACAAAGGATTAATCTCCAAAATATATAAACAGCTCATGCAGCTCTATTTAAAAAAACCAAACAACCCAATCCAAAAATGGGCAGAAGACCTAAATAGACATTTCTCCAAAGAAGACATACAGATGGCCAAGAAGCACATGAAAAGCTGCCATTATTAGAGAAATGCAAATCAAAACTATAATGAGGTATCACCTCACACCAGTTAGACTGGGCATCATCAGAAAATCTACAAACAACAAATGCTGGAGAGGGTGGAGAGAAAAGGGAACCCTTTTGCACTGTTGGTGGGAATGTAAATGGATACGGCCACTATTGAAAACAGTTTGGAGCTTCCTTAAAAAACTAAGAATAGAATTACCATATGACCCAGCAATTCCACTACTGGGCATATACCCAGAGAAAACCATAATTCAAAAAGACACATGCACCCCAATGTTCACTGCAGCACTATGTACAATAGCCAGGTCATGGAAGCAACCTAAATGCCCATCGACAGATGAATGGATAAAGAAGCCGTGGTACATATATACAATAGAATATTACTCAGCCATTAAAAGGAACGAAATTGGGTCATTTGTTGAGATGTGGATGGATCTAGAGACTGTCATACAGAGTGAAGTAAGTCAGAAAGAGAAAAACAAATATCGTATATTAACGCATATATGTGGAACCTAGAAAAATGGTACAGATGAACCAGTTTGCAGGGCAGAAATTGAGACACAGATGTAGAGAACAGACGTAGGGACACCAAGCGGGGAAAGCGATGGCAGGGTGGTGGTGGTGGTGGTGGTGGGACGAATTGGGAGATTAGGATTGACATGTATACACTGATGTGTATAAAATTGATGACTAATAAGAACCTGTTGTATAAAATATAAATAAAATAAAATTTAAAAATTAAAAAAAAACAAAAAAAGAAAATGATTTGTAAACATAAAGTGAGATAAAAGGAACAAAGCCAAGAACATAAATTGTTAAAATAAATGTACATGATGGGATAAACCTATTTAAAGAGAAACCTGAAAAAAATTAAAAAAATAAAAAAAAAATAAAGAGAAACCTGAAGACTGGAAAGAAAAGAAAGTTGTAGGTATATGTCATTCTGGACTTAATTTCCTGTTCCACTGTTCTATCTTCCTCTAAACTTTAAAATCATTTTTTGCCTTATTGATCTTATTCTTCATATTTCTGCAGCATATTCTTGAACAAAACCTTTTTCAGAAAATCTTTATATTAATTTAAAATAATAAATGATGTGGTTACCTTAATTTTAATATATTTATATTTTAAGTAAGAAGAATACACATATTTGCTATTTAGGTTCTTACATACAAGAACTCAGTACTTTTTTCAGTTTACCTAATTTTTTGTATATCTTTCAGTTGAATTTTAGGTTTTTCATATAGGGCTTGTACTATTCTTGATAAATTTATTTCTTGATGTATGATATTATAGCTTGCTTTTTAAAAATTATTTTTATTGTGATAAAATACATAAAAAATAAAACTTACTATCTTATCCATTTTTTAAGTGTGCAAGTTCAGTGGTATTAAGTATATTGAACCATCACCACCAATGGATGGTAAGCATCACAACCAATGGATTACTATTTAAAATTAATCTTTTCAGTTATATTTTTGAATGATCTTTGTTGTATGCATCAAAGTTACTGACTTATATTAACAGCCGGCAGTCATATTTCATTTTCTGATTTTTCAAGCATTTTACATTTGTTTCTCATAAATATTCTAAGTACATAATGAAAACATACAATGTCTCTTGTCTTCTCTTTTCCAATATTTAGACTGTTGGGAAAGGCACTCTCCTGCATGCAGTCTTTCTACCTCCACTCAGCTGCATGGGAATGGGCCTTGGGCCTGGAACACTTCCTTACCAAGAGATAAACTGGGCACAGGCTGTGTGGACTCTATCAGCTTGTGTGGGAATATCTTTTCTTGTTTCAGACTCGATGAGTAGTCTTTTGTTTCTGCTGAAAGTGTGTGCGTCACATGGCACCTGGCCAACCCCACTGTTATATCTGTCCTCCGAGGAGAGTGGACAGAGTTCCTTCCCCTGCAGCACCAGAGGGGTACACATAGGTGAAGTGCCCTGCATCTGGTCACCGGGAAGGACTCACTGGCCATGGGGGACTGACGCCCACCACTGAAGTTGATCTTGCTGTCTCTTCTCTAAGTAAGTAAAAGTGTTGTTCCATTCAGTGCTTGACTGTGTTGATTCCCTTCTCAACTCTGATACCAAGATGCAATGGGCAGAAGTGTTTAGAGGCTTCCCCTAGAATTGGTAACTGATGCATGATGGTCTACACCACTGGGATTGATAACTGGTGCAACCATGCATGGTTCTCTGTCCAACATAGACTCCCCCCACCTTTTTTTTTGTTTTCAACTGACTGCATTTGCAGTGGTGATGAAAATAAGCATTGTCCCCTTGACCGTAGAACAATGGAAAAAATCTAGGATTTCAAACAAGGTTATTGCCTTTGTTCCATCTCTCTGCACTTCTTTAGATATTCCAATTATTTATAGATTAGTGCTCTATACTCCAATTTTCACATCAATCATTTCTTTTTTTTCTTCCCATCTTTCATTTTTCTTTTTTGGGGGGAGAGCATTTATATACCTTATCCTCTACATCAATATTTTGCATTGCCAATCCTAATTTGCACCTTCTAATGTGAGTTTTAATTTTACTCTTCCCTTTGTGGTTTTCTCACCAGCTTTCCTTATTTTTATTATTTCAATTTCTCTTAGAGCATTATTTTAATGTACTATCTTTTTATCTTAGTCTGTTCTCAATGTTCCAGGTTCCCCTTTGATGGAGACTAATGCCAGGTGGTATAACTTGGGGGCTTCTTAGAAATGCACAACCTGAGGCCACCACATAGAACTACTAAAATTAGAATCCATTCTTAAAAGATCCCCAGTTAACTAATATGTACTTTCGAGTTTGAGAAGTACCACCCTCCAATTTTATCCATAGCACATATCATTTTTTGACATATTATATAACTTCTTATGTTTATGTTTGTTTGTTTATTTATTTTAATTGAAGTATAGTTGATTTACAATACTATCTTAGTTTCAGGTATTCAACATAGTGATTTAATATTTTTATATTCTCCATTTAAAGTTATAAAATGTTGGCTATATTCCCTGTGCTGTACAATATATACTCGTAGCTTATTTATTTCATACGTAGTACTTTGTACCTCTTAATCCCCTAACCCTATCTTGTCCCCTGCCTTCCCTCTCTGCACTGGTAACCACTAGTTTGTTCTCTATATCTGTGTTTCTTTTTTGTTATATTCATTCATTTTTTAAATTCCACATAAAAGTGATAACATACAGTATTTGTCTTTCTCTGTCTGACTTATTAAGCATAATACCCTTCAGATTCATCCGTGTTGTTGCAAATGGCAAAATTTCATTTTTTTTTTATGGCTGAGTAATATCCCATTTTATATGTATATACCACATCTTCTTCAAGTGTTCATCTGTTAAGGGGCACTTAGGTAGCTTCCCTGTCTTGGCCATTGTAAATAATGCTGCTATAAACTGTTGGGGGTGTATGTACCGTTTTAAATTAGTGTACAGTGACAATTTAACAATTTCAGAACTGAAAGGTCATCATTACTCCCATGGTGATTAAAAGAATAATAAAGAATACTACAAACAACTCTATACCTACAAATGTGATAAAATAGCTGAAATGGACCGATTCCTTGAAAGACACAAACTACCAAAACTTACACAAGGAGAAGTAAATAATCTGACAAGGCCTATACCTATGAAAACTGAATCAGTAGTTAATAACCTTCCAAAAAAGAAAACACCAGACCCAGATGATTCTACTGATGAATTCTACCAAACTTTTAAGAAATTATATCAATTCCCCATAATCTCTTCCACAAAACAGAAGCAGAAGGAATGCTTCCTAACTCATTGCATGAGGCCCACATCACCCCATTACCAAAACTAGATAAAGATATTAAAAAATAAAGGAAACTACAGACCAATATTTCTCATGAATATAGATGCAATATCTTCAACAAGATAGTAGAAAATCTAACCCAAAACGTACAAAAAGAATTACAAACCACAAGCAAGTGGAATTTATTCCAGATATGCAATGCTTGCTGCATTTGGAATCCAGAACTGACAAAACAGTCTAACAGTATTACAAATGTATGAAATAAATACAATGAAGAGGATAGGGCAAAAGGTGGTGACTTAAGTAACTCTGGAAATGAGTCCAATATGTAAAGACTAAAGGCAAAAGAAACCGTATATAAATGCAGTACTCTAGTTGATAACAATGTTTCCCACGGGGGTTAAGGTTAACGATTCTGCTACAGCTATACACATATACTGAGAGTGAACAATTAAGTAAGTGAATCGCAGACAGTGAGAGCCAGGTTTTTAATAACTGATATATCAAGCAGAGTGCAGTGGGAAATTACAGATAAGCAAGGGAAGAAGCTAGAATGGTTCATGTAGTAATTAGAGTTAGAGACATCAGTGTGAGCTCATGGTTAGTTTAGATATGTGTATATTTATGGATTAATATACACATGTATATTCCCTTGCTTTGTTAGCTGAGGGCCTGAACAATGACACCCCAGTAGCAGTAAGTACACCTAGTGTTGGGATCTTTCTACTTCTAATACCTTCCTCCAAGAAAAGGAATTGGGGCTCCTTGGGGAAATGGCTGGTTCTAGGACTGAGGCAAGATGAGCCTGGAGCATCTTGTAGTGCTAAAATGTAAGCAAGTGTTTAAAAAAAGGACTTAAACTAATGAGGGTATGTCAAAGGGATATAGGAAAACCCAGGTCGTGAGAGTAATATCTGAGCATACACCTCACTGACAAGAAAACTTCCTATCTCTACTAATGTAGAATCATATTTCCAGGAATAAACTATAAATGTTCTGGTATTTTATGAGAGAAAGGTTGGGCTGACAGATACTTCTTCCTATGATTTCTACTTGAAGTATGCTTAAAGATTTCTGAGAGACTTCTATCCTATATTTGTCATTATCTGACTGGTATTTTTACTTTCATGTGAAATGTGAACTAGTATTTATATGTTAGTGGAGAAGGAAGAAGAAGCGGGGAATGGATGGATGGCTAAATTTTATTAAGCTCTATATGTTTAATGCTATTTAGAGATTTTTGAGGTGGGGGAGTACCCTTAAACTTTAAATAAGTTATGGCAGGTTGTAACGTGTTAAAAACAATGAGAGAAGCAGCTTTCAAAAGGTGAGCCACTTGACTGTAAATGTAGTTCAGATATACGTAGGTTGTGGATGGATGTACACAGCATCTCTTCATTATTCATTTCTGGGCTTAGATATCTCTTCCTTCACTGATCATGGCCCGGGACTGAGTTAGATGCCAAATGTATCTGCAGTGCCCCCACATTTACTGTGTTTTAATGCATTTTACTCTACATTATAACTGACTGTGTGCCTGAACTTCATAAGTAAACCTATATCCCCTCCTAAAGTAGTTTTTTTCTTGTCTTCTATATATCAGTAACTGTAACTTTTACTGCCTGGTCACTTAAGTCAGAAACCTGGAAGGTTGTGAGGCCTCTCTCTCCTTACCACTACTTGTCATGCATCATTAGGTACAACCAATACTACCTTCTCTGTGTCTCTTAAACTCATCTACTTCTTTCCAATGTCATTTCCCTAGTAAAGTTAACAATTCCTAAAATGATGACAATAGCCTCTAACTAGTCTCCTCTTGCCTCCCTCATGTGATCTCCCAACAATGGAAATATGATCCTAATCTCAGCCCCATCATGCCCCCTCCCCCCCAAAAAATTTTTCAATTGTTCCCCTTTCCTTTTATGGCAAAAAAATCATTAAAAGATTTACAAGACCTTGTTTTGCTAATCCCTCCACCCTAGACTCCTGCTTTTTTTTCACTATGACAGCTGAAAATATAATGCAATGACTGAAGAGTGCAAGGCTCTGGAATAAGAATTCTGAAGAGTGCAAGGCTCTGGAATAAGATCACACAAGTCTGTGTGATCTGACAAGTTCCTTCCTTTCTGTGATTCAGTTGTATCACCTGTTAAATTAGAATGATAAGAGTATCTTCTCAATTGGCTCATGAGAATGCATATACAGGCCTCATTACAGTTTCTCATGTACTTTTAAATGCTCAATTAATTATGCTGTAATTATTAGTAGTATTATTCTTAGTTACAGGTGTCTTAGTTTGCCTTCCTCCAGAATTTGAGCTTGAAATAAGGATTCAAGTGTAAATACTTTATTTGGGAGGTGATCCCACTCAATAACCAACTGGAGAGTGAAGAAGTCAAATGGGGAAGGGAAGGACACCACTAAAAATTATGTTAACAAGCAGGTCACCATTACAGGGAAGTGAAACTCCATCTTACTGTGAACATGCCTTATGGTTACTACACCCAAGGAATAAGGAATCCAGGTCATAACCTCCAACTTGCATTTCCCCTTTTTGTCTGGCTGCTTGCAGGAATATCAACAAGCTAGCACATCTGGCCTGTTCCACACACAGATCAAACATGCTCTGGTAGTCCAATAAAGCCTTCAGAGAGTTATAGACACTTGTGATAGGAAGCTGTAAGACACGCACATGAACTAGCAGTCAGGGCATATGTAGCAGACAGCATCTGCTACAACAGGTAAGAGAACGGAGGCTCAATGAGGTGAAACGACTTGTCCAAAATCATCGCTAGAAAGTGTTTGAGTCAGGATTTGAACCCAGGGACATTTGACTCCAAAGTACCTGCAGTTTTCACCAAAGGATGGTAGTTATCAGCTTAGAGGTAGAGACTAGAGAGGAGTAAGGCTAAATATGAGGCAAACAGTGAAAGAAGTTGGAGAGGAATGAAGACAGTGAGACAGGCTGGTCACTATAATTCAATAATCTCCCACTGTCGGAAGCAGAGATTCAAGAAAATATCCTTATCTACCAACTTACCATTTGGTACATATTTGCTAGCTGGAAGCATTATATTATAGTATATTTTGGTACGAATTACATCATGAATCATAAAATACATTTTATATTAAGATCATGATTTGATTCAGGCAGTACGATTTTAGAATCTACTCTCTTACACTAAACTGGTTTTCATAGTACAAGTATTTAAGACTTTAGATTAACACTCAGACCTGATTCTGAATCTTTATTGTGTGTCTAATCAAATACATATCCTTTGGGAAAATTATGTGGTCTATTAATTTCTTAATTTTCCATAAATGGTTCTCATATAAGTACCTACCTCATACAGTGGGCGTAAGGGCATAATAACTAATACGAGGATTCACTGAAAGTGACTAGTATAAAGAACATGAAAAATAGACATAAGAAAAATCAAAAATGTAAAGGGCAGATCTAAAAGTGAGAAAATACGGCAAATATGAACAACAGGACAATGCAGAGCAAACATGCAACAGTCCCAAAAACCTGAAGTAACGACCATAAATAAATAAATTCTAATACAGTAGAGGACATATATGCTGAAATAAAGAGAGACTTGAATCTGTATTTTAAAACAATCAGCATGTTTCATGTTCTGGGAATAATTAACAGAGATCAAAACAAAAATATATTCTGTAAAAATGTTTACAATTGAAGGATAAGGAACAAATTCTAAAAGCATACTTTCAGAAAAACAATGGGAAATATGTCAGACTCACCCTTGAATTCTGTCTATATCATTAAAGACAAGTAAGACTGCAGAACAGAAATCCCCAGGATTCAGAGGGGCTCCTGGGTAGAAAGAGAATCCCTTCCATTCTCCAGTGCTGGAGCTCATCTAGTCCTATCTCCTCACTTTTCAGGTGAGCCACCACCTGGGCCTGATCTGAGAATGCTGAAAAGCAGAGAGTATTTAACAAGCCTAGAGAGCTGGAGAGGAAAGAGACTCATGGGACACCCAGGTTAGCTGGGCATGCGCCAGGCCTGTTTCTAGGATCGAGGGAAGAGAACAGCTGTCAAGCACATGTGGCCCCTGGAAATAGACCTGGAAAAGGAGGAAACCACAGGAGGCCCTGAGAGGCATGAAGGCAACAAGCCTGGGTTGGGACCATTGAGGGTACCACCCGCCAGTGACCAGTGGGTGGCCTCAGGGAGCCATTGTACCTCCCTGGGCCTTGTTTTCTTCTTCCCACTATTCGCACTGCTTCCGCAGTACAGTGTTTCCAAATTCCTGACTGATAGCCTAGAATGAGGAAATAGAGACAAGATGTATAACCTTGCTCAAGGTCATGGCTAAGAAGTGAGGAGCCTGGATGAAAACCCAGGCTCTCCTCCACACCCGTCATCCTCCTTCCCATGCTAAAAGGCCCAGCTCCCACCCTGAGTCAGCCCCTCAGAGCAGCGGACCAGTTTGCTCTCAGGTGGTTTCCCTTAATTAATCCTATCACACACCACCTTCTCCCTACCCCTCCCAACCACCTCAAGAGCTCCCTGAGGGCAGAACGAGGTACCATCTCCTCACTCAACCCAACCCAACCCACCATTCAGCACACAGTGGAATGGGTCTGTGATTGATGGATGCAACTATTTCCCTGAAAAATAATTAAAACCAAGTGGGCATTTGCAGCCTCAGCTGTTGGGAAGGCAAGTGCTGCCTCGGTCATTTCTGAAATAATTAATGACTATGCTTATCTAATCTCACTTGAGGTGTCAGGAGCAGGAAAAGAGGAGGGAGGGGTCACTGTTTCTGCCCCACGAGGGACTTGGAGGGTTAGTTTTATAAACTGGGCCTCAGAGACCTTGCTGAGACATCCTCTCCTTCCCTGCTGGGTGGCTTCAAGATTGCAGACAGTTCTGGTTGAACCTCCCCCTGAGGAGACAACTCTAAACATGTTTTCCTCATACTCAGGCCCACACATCTCCACATACAAGCACTTATGCACTGTCCCCACCAGCCACATCCATGGAAAAAAAAAAAAAAAGACAAGTAAGACTGTATTAGTTTGAATAATTTTTGCCTGCAAATTACAGGAATCATGACTTAACAAGTTATAAACAATAAATAATATATATAAAATGATAGAAGGTCCATAGATAAGTTGGCTTCTGCATTGAGTCACTCATCTCACTGAAGATTCACATAATTTCAAATCTTTGCTATTGTCCATGTTAGCTTGATTATTGGTTTAGATGCAAAATGGCTGGCTGTCAATGGATATACAGACATGATGTTATTCAGAGGAATACATCAATAAAAGACTATCTCTTATTGGCATTCTGTCTTAGGAGCAAGGAATCTTCCCCAGGAGTCTCCAGTAAATTCTATTTATGAATTTTTAGAATTGATTCACATGCTGAATTCTGAACAGATCCATGGCAATAGCAATAAGATTACCATAGATGAATATGGAGCTCAGGATAGGCTCAACATCCCCTCAGCCATTTGGCTATGGGGAAAGAGAAAAGAAGAGTGAGATGACTGATCAGTACCAGGGTTGGGAAAGAAAGAGATAGCAATGGATACTAGGAAGGCAACTCACAGTGTGCACTGCAAAAACAGTACAGTAAAAATGGAGCAAATTCTAAATAAATAAGAAGGGAAAATGCTGTGTCCCAGAAACTCTATACCTATGTAACTTTCCATTCATATGTAATATTTAAAAAGTTCTCAAATATGCAAGGATTCAGAAGATCCAAAAATGAAAACAATTCTTAGAAACTTTGTGAATTCAAAACTCAGCTAACTGAATTACTGAAATATTTAAGTACTGATGATGAATCTTGCATTCAGTAAAAAATAATGAAATAAATATTAAGTAAAATATTAAGTAAATATTAAGTAAAATATTTTACTTATTGTAAAACCAGAATTTGATATTAAAACTCCTAAAGAGAAGTTACAAAATTTAAACTTAACTACAATAAACTGAAACAAAAAAGCACAAATCCCAGAATGTATTACAGTTGGCAGGAAAAAATGAAGTATAAGAATACTGATTTTATTTATTGACATCTCAATAAAAAATAAAATATTTTCTGAAATCAAAAGAGGTATATATATAAACAAAAATAAATGACATAACTCCCAAATTATTTGAGGATAGGGATAAAGCAAAATAGACCATTAAGCCAAAAAAGAAAATAAACATATTAAAAAGGAAAAAATAATAGAAAAACACAGAAACAGGAGCACGTAAATAAATTCCGCTCAGTATTATATCAGCAGAAGAACACATCAAGCTGGCTTTTCAGAAGTGCGGGTATTCTGTTAATATAATCAACTGCATCAGTAGTTTAAAGGAATTACTAGAAAGAATCATGAGGAAATTCAAAATCTAATCATGGCTCCTAAGAAGATAGAAAAGGGAAAGAAAGAAGGGAAGATTCTTGATAATCTCATTATCACAGAAAGAAACTAATCATGATGGAGAGTATCTTCTTCAAACTAAAAATTAAACCAGTGACAAAACACAAGAAAAATTTCCATTCATATCAGTTCCTCCAATAAAAGAATGCCCAATTTTACTATTACTTAATATTGTTAAGAATTTGAGCCATTTAATAATGTAAACTCAAAAAATAAGATCATGTGATCAAAGAAGTGGTCAAAGAGGATTTAATGAAAAACAATGTCTAGAGAACTTGGTAAAATGGTATATTAAAAATATATCTAGATATAAGAAAATGATAAAACGAATATATGTAATTAATCTAAGTAATTTATAAATAGATTAGACAAAATAAACAAATTCCATTTAAAAAGCTATTTAAGGCCAGCACTATCCTGATTCCAAAATCAATAAAGGTACTACAAGAAAATGAAACGACAGACCAATATCACTTATGAATATTGATGCAAAAATCATCCAGAGGAAACTAGCAAGCCAAATTTAGAGCACATTAAAAGAATTATACACTACGGCCAAGTGGGATTTATTCCTGAAATTACAAGGATGGTTCAACACATGAAAAGCAATCAATATAATCCACCACGTTCACAGAATTAGGGAAAAACACATGATCATCTCCATTGATGCAAAAAAGGCAGCTGACAAAATTTAATATCCTTTCACAATAAAAACACTCAACAACTAGGAATAAATGAAATCTACTTGAACATAATAAAGGGCACATATGAAAAACCCACAACTAACATCATACTCAATGGTGAAAGACAATGCTTTTCCTCTAAGATCAGGAACTGGACAAGGATGCCTGCTTTTACCAACTGTATCCAACAATATATTCAGAGTTATAGCCAGAGCAATTAGGCAAGAAAAAGAAGTAAAAGTCATCTAAACTGGGAAGGAAGAAGTAAAATTCTGTTTGCAGATGACATGATCTTATATGTGGAAAACCCTAAAGAATGTGCACACACATAAAATAGATTACTAATAAGGACCTACTGTATAGCACAGGGAACTCTACTTAATACTCTATAATGAACTATATGGGAATAGAATCTAAAAGAGTGGATATATGTATATATATAACTGATTCACTTTGCTGTACAGCAGAAACTAACACAACATTGTAAATCAACTATAGTCCAATAAAATTTTTAAAAAAAGATTACACACACACACACACACACACACTCCTGTTAGAATAATGAATTCAGCCAAGTTGCTGGATAAAAAGTCAACATACAAAATTCCCTTTCATTTCTATACACTAACAATTAAAAAATCCAAAAAGGAAATTAAGAAAATAATTCTATTTTTAATAGTACCAAAAAGTAAAAAAATATTCAATAAACTTAACCAAGGAGGTCAAAGACTTGTACACTGAAAACTATAAAACATTGCTGAAAGATAGTAAAGAAGACACAAAGAGATGTAAAGTCATCTTCTGTCTATGGATTGGAAGACTTAGTAATATTAAGATGTCAACATTACTCAAAGCAATCTATAGATTTAATGTAATCCTTATCAATATCCCAATGACTTTTTTTCTGTAGAAACAGAAAAATCCATCCTAAAATTCATATGGCATCTCAAGGGACCACAAATAACCAAAACAATCTTGAAAAAGAACAAAGTTGGTAGTTACACACTTCCTGATTTCAAAACGTACTACAAAGCTACAGTAATCATTATGGACACATGGAATGGGAAAAAATATCTTCAAATCATAGATCTCATAAAAGACTAATATCCAGAAATATTTAAAGAACTCTTATAATTCAACAAAAATCGAAGCCGATTGAAAAATGAAAAAAGGACTTGAATAGACATTTCTCACCAAAATACATACAGACACTAATAAACAAATGAAAAGATGCTCAACATCACTAATTATTAGGAAAATGCAAATCAAAACCACAATGTGATACCACTTCTCACACATTAGGACGATTATTACCAAAAGCAGAAAATAAATATTGGGGATGATGGAGAAAATGCAACTCACGCACTGCTAGTGGGAATATTGTGCAGCTGCTGTGGAAAACGGGATGGTGAGTCTCAGAAACTTAAATATCGAATTACCATATGATTCAGCAATTCCTTTACCAAACCGGGTTCACTTTCCCCAATTTACAGCAAGCCCAAATGCTGAGACGCCAAGGTTTGCAGCAAAGAGAGTGTTTGCTCACGAGGCAGCTCGGCAAAGAAACCGGAAAACACGTCACAGATGCACCACTCTTGACGGCTAGGGGCTGGGGGGTTGATGGGATAACCAATAAAGAAGCAGCGAGGTCTGGGGAGTGGGGAGTATGGGGAGTGGTGACTGGGAAAAGGTGCGGTAATCCTCGTTCTACACAGGTGTAACTAAGCTACCGGCCTCTGCACGTTCCAAATTGGAGGGGCTTAGCACAATCTGAGGGTGGAGTTTTTGGCCCTCTGACGTCAAAAGGTCAACAAGGGGACACTCGAGCATGCCCAGTTGGAGGGTCAGTGGTCCTATTCCATCTTGACCAGCTCAGCTCAAAGGAGACACAACTGACTCCAAGTTCTTGGAAAACAACTCAGGCAAACATCTTATTGTTTAGGCTAAGTGCTGGGCCGCTTGGAGCACGTGCAAGTCTTAAAACGACCTTGATTAGTGAAGGCAGGTGAAGTGGATTTGACTAATGATTAACCACAGTTTCAATTCTAAGTATTTAGCTAAAAGTGTTGAAAGAAGGGACTGATATTTTTTACAGCCAAGTTCACAGCAGCATTATTCACAATAGCCAACAGGTGGAAGTGTACCACCCAAGTGTCCCTGGAAGGATGAGTGGATAAACAAAATGTGGTATATACATGCAATGGAATATTATTCAGCCTTAAAAAGAAAGAAAATTCTGACAATTGCTACAACTTAGGTAAATCTTATAGACATTATGCTAGTTGAAATAAGCTAGTCACAACAGGGAAAACATTGTATGATTCCACTTATATGAGGTACCTAGAGTTTGGATAATGTAAGGATGAAAATTATGCCTAGATTGCTATGTAGGCTTAATGCAATATCAATACAAATCTAATAATTTTGTTTTTGTTTTAGTTATTGATAACATGATTCTAAAATTTATCCAAAAAATAAACACAAAAAAATTCTAAGTTTTTGAAAACAAATAAAATGCAGTGACTTTTTCAGTATCAGTTATTATAATTGCTTGTAGAGCTACAATATTTAAAAGACTTTGGCACTAATTCCATAACAGTTTAGAAAACCCAAAGAGATAACCAGGCATACATAAAAAATTGAGTAAATGGTTTAAAAAGTAAGTTATAACCAGTCGTGGAAGAAAATATTATTGAATAAATATTTTTGAGATAGATGGTTACCCTTGAAAAATGTATATAGACCATTACACAATTCACCAAAACTTAAAAAATTATTTAGAAAATTATGAGCATTCCAACAGACACATGGGAAAAGGAGATGGATACTCCATTAAAAGAAAAAAACTGAAGAATATAAAAATCAGAGAGCATCATAAAAGTTGCCCAAGTTTCAGTAGTCATCAAAGAAATACTCAAGATTCTTATTTCCCCCATCAAACTGGCAAATAGTCACATAGATGATGTGTACATAGTGTATGTGTGTGTGTGTACTTGTGTATCAAGAAACTAACAAGAATGCAGGGGAAAATAATGTTATATGCTATTTTTTAAAGTGTAAACCCTTACAACATCTGTCTGCAATTCAATCTAACAATATGATATAGAATGCAAAATAAGAGATTCAGTGGAAAAAAATTCAAAGGCATATGCTTAGGAAATGTTCAATGACAAACACAAAGTTTAGTTTACAAAGATGTTCACCATAGCATGCATGCATTCAACAAATATGTATCAAACATTATCCATATAAATGTCAGTGTTCCGGGCCCTATGTTAATTTCACGTCTCATAGAACTTACTTTTCAAAACAGAAGACACACAATGGAAAATGCAATGAATAAAAACAATAATTACATAAAGTTATAAGGGCTATGAAAATCGTAAAACAGGGTAATATGTTAGTGCCGAGAAGCAAAGGTCTCCCTAAGATAGAGACATTCCAGCAGAGACCTGACTGTTATAAAGGAGCCACCATGGCTTTGGGGACAGAATACTTTCCAAGCATAAAAAATACCAAGGACAAGTAGAGAATGAAATTGGAATGTTTGAGCAACAGAAAAAAAGGAGTGTGTAAGTAAGCCCAATAGGAACAAGGTGAGAGGAGAGGTAGAGGCTGAAAAGACAGGTAGGCAGGGAGATATCTAAACCTTACAAAGGCATTTGGATTTTGTTCTAAGCCCAGTGTAAGTCACTGGAGAATTTGAGGCAAGGAGAGAGTGATAACTGATTTAACTCATTAGAAAAATCACCTTGGTGAAGGAGAGAATGGACCACGCTGTGGCAAAAGAAGTAGTAGAAGTCTTCCCTGGTGGCGCAGTGGTTGAGAGTCCGCCTACCGATGTAGGGGACGCGGGTGTGTGCCCTGGTCCGGGAAGATCCCACATGCCGCGGAGCGGCGGGGCCCGTGAGCCATGGCCGCTGAGCCTGCGCGTCTGGAGCCTGTGCTCCGCAACGGGAGGGGCCACAACAGTGAGAAGCCCGCGTATCGGAAAAAAAAAAAAAAAAGAAGTAGTAGAGAGACCAGCTAGGTGTCTAATGAGATGAGGAACGATGGCGACTCTCACTGCAGCCATTCTTCTGCAACTTTATTGTTCATATGATTCTCTCATGAATCTTGCTGACGTTCTGATTCTGATTCAGCTTGTTTGAGATAGGACCTAAGATTCTCCATTTCCAACAGGCTCTCAGGTGAGAGAGATACTGCTGGCCCAAAGACCACACTTTGAGTACCAAGGCTCTGGTCAGATGGTATCTTTAAAATTTAAAGTCAGAGAAGGAAGAAAGAATACAGCTTCTATTTACATTTGGAGTTACAGCTGTAGGTGCTGCTGCAGGGCTGGATTTGGGGGGTAAGAGAAAGAAATGACTGTTATGACTACAAGAATTCTTTATGTTAGCACAAAGTCAAACCAGCGTAATTACCCAATAATAGGTTGATGAAAGCAGATGGAATATTATTAAAAATCTGAAAATCATATTTTAAAATAATCTTTTTTACATGGGCAAACAAGATTTACGATACGATCCCAACTGTAAAACAGGTATAGCACAGATGGAGAGATATATATCAACATGGAAAAAATATCCTTAGGACTTTTTTCTTTGTATTTTTCTTTTTTCTTACATTGTTAATAAGCAACTTCGATTACTTTTATAACCAGAAATACTTTTTATTCCTTTTCTGTAAAGATCTAAAGCCTATGTAGCAAGATGGCATCATCTGTTTAATTTATAGTGGAGGGCACATAGATTTGTTATATTTTCTCCTATGTTATTGGTATGTTTGAAATATTTTATATTTCATATAAATAAATTAAAATTTAAGCCACTATTTTAAAGGATCTCATATTCTTATTTTCATAAAAAGTATAATGTAACCTGCAGGTACACAAGCACAATCTTTTTGAGTACATGGGCCATCGCAATTAATCTTCCACTTTATTTTTATATTTCCATTGTGTGAATTGCCTGCCTGGAAAGTTTTATTTCTTGACTGAGTTTTAGTGTTTTCTACATAGAAAATTTACTCTTTAATCAGGGCATCATCGTTTAATAATATTTTTTAAAAATGTAGCCACGACTTTCAATGTCAGGCCTCTATCTTTCTACCCAGTTATCCTGCTGGAAATGTCAACAGTCCAAGGTCTGATGATTGGGAAGTGGTACCTAGCTGAGCAAGAAGGGTTCTGGGGGGCACAGAGAATGCTGGCTATGACCCTGGCAGGTGGCTTGCAGTAGGGGTGAAAATACGTGGGAGTGTTTGGTATGGCAGTATGGTGGGACATCTTCATGCCCCTGCAGAGCCAGCGGGAGTGAGGGGGCACAATCATGCTGGTAAGTGAAAGCTTGATACCACTGCTGTCAGGATGTGACAAGGAAAGAACGAATTAGGTCTAGACCACTGCTTTTCAAACAACGTATCAATCCACAAGCATTAGGTGGCAGCAGCACATGTAGTCCTGCGGGCGGCAAAAACAGATTTTAAATCTTCTTCCTTTGCCTTGGAGGGGTTTAAAACCTACAGAAAAAAATAAGATCTACACAGAAGTAGCAATTTGAAAACATATTTTAAAAGTTCTAAAGGAAAAGGGAATATCTTTGATGATAAACAACTGATTATTTATTGTATCAGGTAGACTCACTGATTTTGCTTGTAAATGTATCATATCTAGAGTAACTTGAATATGAGTCCATTTTTTCCTATTTGTGGAAACTATCTTTCTATGTACATGATTTCAGGTAATAACAGAAGTGAATTTCCTCTGGACTGCATATGTTTGCAATTGTTTATTCAATTTGTTTCATCTTCAAGTAAAGTCATGAAATGCGAAGCGACGTAGTAGTCCATTCCGGTCAATAAGGGGGGTGAAAGCTCTGTCCAAAGCCTAAAACACTGACCTGAGCTGGTCAGCACGTGAGCTTTTATTTTCCATTGTAAGAGTCTCAGATACTGGAATCTGTTCTCGTGTGTGTGTGTGTGTGTGTGTGTGTGTGTGTGTGTGAATGTATATGTTCCTATGAGTATGTATATATTACACATTTTCCATTATATCAAATATGTATTCCTATGGTAATCATGGACCAGAGGATGAAAACCATAAATATTTGTGATCTCTGAAATGACAAATTGTTTTAGAATGGGGAAAGGTTAATTAAAACTTATGGGGCTGGTAAATCAGAAAGTCATTGTATACAATTTTGTCCATTTGAACTCACACTTAATGAGTGCCTAAAAGGAGGTCAGCAACTTTTGTTTCCATTCTCAGCCTTCATTTATTTCCTCAAAAGTGTAGACTAAGAGAACAATTAGATTTGCACAAGAGCATGACAGGAAGGGAAATGAGGATCAGGGTTGTGGGGAAAAGCAGACAGACAAAACACTGTACTCTGTAAGAAGAAAAGCAGAGAGCTGCCACTTACAGTTACCCACTGCCTTCCTAAGTGTTCATTGTCTCAGGGACCCTACGTGGGAGTTAAACGTTGGAAGGAAGGAGGAGACAGTGGGACGTCATGGCGGGCTCCTCCATACGTTACCATGTGCGTCTCTATTTCCACAGGCCCCAAATGATCTCCTATCTCCCATGACACGTGTACCCTAAAACTGTCAACTCGACAGACTAAGCAAATTAATTGAAATTCTACAGAAATCCTTTCCCTGCTTACAAAATTTAACAGAAGTGGGAGTTTAGGGGGTTCTTTCAAGAAAATGTGGCTTCTAAAGGTTTAAATAAAACTTCTTTTACTACTGTAAGAGCTTCACATATAAGGTGAACCTTCATTCCTGAGGACAAAATTCTAGTGAAATAAAAGGAGTGCACATTACGGATGCTTTCACACAGATGTCAGTATTGGTCGTTGTTCATGGTTTTATTTATAAATGCAAGATTTCCCACAAAATTTCCTGGATCGTTGTAGTCTACTGTTGGTATTTACTTTCGGGGCTTATTATTTGGGGAGGTCAATAAATGATTAACTGCAGCTTATTTTGTTTTAGCCAGGGCGTTGGATAGACTGCATTTCTCACTTTGTCTTCTCAGCAGTTGTGTGGATTATGGAGATGAGCTGTGGCTCTAGCAGAAAATGCATCATTTATATATGTCAGTTGGATGGCATCACGTGCCTGCTCTGGACTTTTTCTCAGAGGCTGTGAGATTTATGACCATCATAAAGCCTTTTCTCCCCCCATAGATCATGTTAGTAGAATACTCGTACCTTTTCTGGACTTCACCCTTTCAGAGACCAGCCAGAATCAGAAAGAACAAGATGCCGTTTGGGTAATTTTTACCAAAATGAGAAAATGACTCCATTCTCCCCAAACTTCCCTCTCTTACCAAACTACTAATTATTCAGCATACATAGAGAGATCTAGCAGATTATTTTTCCTTTTCAATATATTTTGTTTGGAAAAAAAGCATATATTTATTTTCATAAAAATCTTTTTTAGAGCAAAAGATATAAGCTTCTTAGCTTGGCAGAGGTCTAGGGTAAAATCCATGCACACAACACAGGACTGTTTTCACTAATGTTCTCTGCAATTCTCAGAAATATACATATGGTTTCATTTGTCCCATCTGTGTAAATGATTGTCTACCATTGATATCATGTAATCAGAAAATAATTTTCATAATCAGAGACCACTTCTAAAGCAGTCATGTATGTGGCTGAAGGCAATGCAGACCTTAACAGTGTAACATCACCAAGTCGAAGCTACGATTCATGAAGTAACTGCTTACAAAAAGGAGGACCATGCTTGATTTCTCCTTCTCTCAATTTAGCCTGCCTCAGTCTCTCCCTCTCCAGCAATGCAAAGAGGATTAAAACCCTTTTTTTCCTTTAAAAATGGCACCAATTAGCAAAAAGAAAAACACAAACAAAAATGATACAAAACATAATAGATGAATTAAGTGTGATTACAGCAGAATGATGAGCTTATCTAAGAAAACGGACATAGGCTTCAAAGAGAAAAAGCTAGCATTTTGAGAAATATATTTCCCTCTGGCCGAGACCTTTTCTATCAGTATGAAAAGAGAAAATAAGGAAACTCAAAGTATTAAAAATATAGGTAATTGGGCTTCCCTGGTGGCACAGTGGTTGGGAGTCCGCCTGCCGATGCAGGGGACATGGTTTCGTGCCCCGGTCCGGGAAGATCCCACATGCCGCGGAGCGGCTAGGCCCGTGAGCTATGGCCGCTGAGCCTGCGCGTCCGGAGCCTGTGCTCCGCAGCGGGAGAGGCCACAACAGTGAGAGGCACGCGTACCGCAAAAAAAAAAAAAAAAAAAAATATATATATATACACAGGTAGTGAAAATTATATAATGTTATATATCAATTTTATCTCAATAAAAAGCAAAATATAGGTAATGGAGCATGTAGAATCAGAAAACAGTAACAGTTTTAAATGCTAGTATATGTAAACACACGGAACCATTGTTATATTAACAGACATATTATATCTATACATCTATACAATAGTTATCTAGCTCTAGATACACACAAACACACACATGGCATATACAACAGCGAAGACAAATGCCAGAAGGCCAAACTTGGTTTTGAATGAATGAATTACCCAGGAGCAAATACTCCTGTATCTTTCATTTTCATTTGTCCTCTCTTGCAGCATCCTCATAGATTAAAAAGAATCTCTTTCTCTGCCAATTTTCACCTTTTTAAAATATTTTCTTCATTGATTTTCCCCCTTTTCTTTGCATCAGACCTTGAAATTCGTAAAAATGGGGTTTATTTACATTTCCATATTCACTTCATAAGCATGCATTAAAGGGTTACTGTGTGATATGGAAATATGACTATAAAAGGTTTAGATTGAATATGTTGTGACTCCAGGAAAAGCAAAAGTGAATAACAACAAAGAAAAAGTCTTGATATGAGCTGCTTTCTTGGTGATTTATCACTTTTGCCTGAGCATTTAATTCATCAAAGATTTGTGATTTTGAGTCTTGTTCTCCCTTGGGAAGACCAAGGTTTGTTTGGGTGTTGCTAAATTATATTCAACAAAAGGTTATGTAATCATCTAAGTTATGTAATAGAGAGACAACTTATTACCCTGATAGCATGTGAAAAAGAACCTGAATTCATAGATTCAAGGAGTATTCAAGATGTAAGGATCATAGAAATGTTTGAACACACCCCAGTCATACAGATGGAGAAGTTGAAATAGAGAGAAAAATAAGGTCATGGTCCTACCTTATGTGTTGCTGATTATACTGGTTTAGTAATATGTATCTAGGTATTTTAAAATGTTATTTTTTTAAATCAAATTAAGCAACTTATATTGAGTGTCTACACGCAGTAAAGCTAACAGTCCATTTTTATTAAACATTGACATATTTTTGGTGCTGCTAATCCTTTAGTTAATTTCAAAAGTATTTTACGTATACAGCTAAGAGAATTTTTCAAATATTTTATTTTTAATTAAATTCTTTATATTTTTATGAGGAACTTGAGAAGCCTTCTGCACATCCTTGTGTGCCCTAAGTTAAACAAGAAGGCTCCAATTTGAGTTTTTCACTTTATAGCATAATGGAACTGATCTGTTCTCAGGAAAATTAGCCTGCCACTTAAATGTCTATCTTTGACAGGAAAGGAAGCTTAGAGGTGTGTGAAAATATATATGCGCTTTTACAATTGTGATACTCTCCCATCAGAAAGTGCCAAAATACCTGCAAAGAAAACTCTTTTGTCAAAATCAATTTTATATGAAGGTTGATTTAATGAGCAGTTTTTATGGGGCATAGAAATCTCCGGCACCTTCTCTTTTTGTTGCCAACCAGTTTCATTAATCATGAAGCAGCTAGATTTCACAACCAACCATCAGGACAGATTTCCAGGACTTTGGCAGACCTCACCTCCAAAAATTCTTTCAGCAACACAGAATCAATTTCTCAAAGAATGTAATGTATTGAACTTAAAATCCTGTAGGGTGAAATAGGCATTCTAATTAATAGGAGTTGGTGATGGGATACATTTCATATCATCTAATACTAACTAAAACAAAATGTCACCCTTCTATCATTCTAGCAAGAAGTTTACACTAAATCCTCATTACCTGTTCAGTAGTAGAAGGGGATTAGCAATGAGGTTACCTTAATCACAAAAGATTGGGCAGATCTACAAAAGCCTCCTTAATTCACAGCAAGTGGCAGTCCAAAAGACACTATTATAATCTCCCCGGTCCATATGGTTGATTTTCAATTTTGTCAAGGGAAGCTATCTTGTGGTAATTCCAATAGTTCCTGTGGTGCTGTTACTTCTGAGATTGTCAACTTTTACTTTCTGAATTCTAACTTTCATAAAATTCTTTCATTTTTCTGACTCTCCCTGGAATCAGAAAGGGCATTCATAGTCAAAGAAGAACTGAACAGGAGACTCTGTTTCCTGAAGGATTCAGAAATGTATCACCTCGCTCACTGGACCAGCTTAAAGCAAATATTTTTATAATAGATCCTTTGAGAAATTTTAATTTGTGAATGTTAACCTTTCAAAGTTGAAAAAAAATAGAGCTAGAGATCCATTTATGAGATTATGTTTGAAATTTTAAATATATCTGCCCCTATTTTCACAAACACAGAGATTTCAAAAATTCTTCTGAGGGATTTCAGTTCCAGGTGATATGATTGGTTAAAGAGCCTAAACAACTCTGGACAGCAAAAAAAAAAAAAAAAAAAAGACAACAAACTGAATGAAACACATGAACATAACTGAAAGTATCCCTGAGCTGGCAAGAAAAAAAATTTTAATTTTAAAACAAAGTCAAAGTGGTAAAACTGGAAGACAAGTAATGACATAAGTTTTTGAGGTGAGGGTAACTGCAGAAGCCTGGTGAATCTGAGCTTTTTTTCTGTTGCCTGATCAGGATTAGAAGACAGGAGGAAAAACTATGGTCTGCCCATGCCAGAGAGTCTAAAAAGAGGGCTACCTCTTCACTCTGATGTTAAATGAGAAATAAGCCTGTCACACAGAAGAGGATGGCAACACAGCGGCAAGGAAATTACCTATCTTGACTTTAGTGCTTAAAATACCTATGGTAAGCGACTTGCCTGGTGGTCCAGTGGTTGGGATGCCATGCTTCCACTGCAGGGGGCATGGGTTCGATCCCTGGTTGGGGGAACTAGGATCCTGCATGCTGCACGCCAGCCGAAAAAACGAAAAAAAAATCTATGGTAAACACTAAAGGATTAGATATAAAGAGGGTAAATTGCATTCTATTAGAAGAGAATAATTGAATGGTAGAAAAAAAAAAGAACCTTAATCAATCAAAAATAAGACAAAAAGGAAAAGATAAAAAGAATGACCAAAAGCAGAATATATAGAAAACATAATAATTAAGATTCAAAATAAATTAAATTGAGCAAATAATCATAATAAATAAATATGGACAAGTGTATCCAATTAAAAGAAAATCAGTCCTGAATTCACTATATCTAGCAATATGTTGTTTATAAAGGGAACCCTCAAAACATTAGGATACATAATTCTGTAACTATGTATGGTGATGCATGTTAACTAGACTTATTGTGGTGATCATTCCCAGTATATACAAATACTGAGTCATTATGTTGTACACCTGAAACTAGTATAATATTGTATGTCAATTATACCTCAATTTAAAACAAACAAACAAACAAAACCCTAAAACATTAAGATACAGAAGTCTGAAAATCAAAGGGTGGAGTCATTCATACCAGGCAAATGCTAACAAAAAGAAAAGCTGGTATAGATAAACTAATAACAAACAAAATAGACTTGAACACCAAAAAGTATGTATTACTTGAAATAAACAGGATCTGGTCATAATGATAAAACTTTCAATTCACCAAGAAGACATGCAAATTCTAGACTTGTGTGTACAATACGTGGTATCAAAACAACTATACCAAAAATTTACAGACCTAAAAGGAGAAATACACAAATACGGCAACATAGTGGAAGATTTTAAGACACTTCTCTCAGTAATATCAAGGGTAGAAAAACCAGTAAAAATAAAAGAGATGAATAAGCTTCATCTCATATATATGGGACACTAAACCAAAAATTTTATTCTCATTTCTCTTCAAGAACACATGGAATATTTAAGGAAACTGATCATGTATTAGGTGATAAAGCAAGTCTCACCAAAGTTCAAGGGAATGCTATACTACAGATAATATTCTTTGACCACAATGCACTTACATTTTAAATTAATAAAAATAAAAGTAGGGCTTCCCTGGTGGCACAGTGGTTAAGAATACGCCTACCAATGCAGGAGACACGGGTTCGAGCCCTGGTCTGGGAAGATCCCACATGCACGGGGCAACTAAGCCCGTGTGAAATTAAAAAAAAAAAAAAAAAAAAAAAGTAATTTAAAATATCCATATCCCTGGAAATTAAAAAAAAACAAACTTTAAAAGAACCCATGGACAAAATAAAAATAATGAATATTTTTTTCATTATTTTTTCACGTGTAATATTCAGCACGTGTTTGAATGTTATACCTCAATAAAGCTGTTCAATATAGTTAAGATCTAAATATACACCTAAATTAGCTTTAGATTTGAATTATTTTAATCAAAATCCTAATAGTGATTCTCACGGTAATGTACAAACTGATTCTTCCATGTTTATGTAAGAGCAAAAGACAATAGTCTAAAGAAGAACAGAACAGAGATTTGTCCCAACCAGCTATCGGGACATTAAAAGCAGTGTTAATTAAGGCATAGATTTGGTATTGTAGTATACAACTTGATTCAAAGACTGGAAAATGTAGAAATTGGGGAGTAGTGGATTATTCAACAAGGCACTGAGACAATTTTTAATTTACATGGAAAAGCACATTAGATCCCAACCCTTATATACCATAAAAATTGAGTTGGATTAGATAATCATAAAAATTAAAACTTTTAGAAGATAGTATAGATAGCTAAGTTTATGAACCCTGGGTAGGGAAGAATTTCTTAAACAGGACTAAAAATCGATAGCCATGAGAAAAAACTTGTTATCTGAAAATTAAGAACATTTGATTAACAAGAGACACTGGAGAAGAAATGAAAATTCACGGTACATACTTGGAGAAGTCATTTCCAATTTGTATAACTGATAAAGGAATATCTACTTATCTATCATCTATCAATCATTTATCTAAAGATAGATAAATAATCAATAAGAAAAAAAGAAAAACAGACCCTCAAAAGCCCCATGAACAACAGTTCTCAGAAGAAGAAAATCCAACAGATACCGAGAAAATAAAAGCTGCTCAAACTTATTAAGAATAAAGGAAAGTCTGAGAAATCAAGTGACGTTAAGAATCTATGACAACAGGAATTATCATACACTGCTGACTGGAGTACACAATCGTACAAACATTTTGGAAAGCCGTATGGTATTACCAAGCAATTGTGATAGTGCAGATAAGGATGACACAGCAATTCAACTCCTAGGTATATACTCTAAATGCTTATCCTTCTGCTCCAGGAGACAAACACAAGAAAGTTCATAGCCCAGCAGCAACATTTACTCTGAGAGTTGGATGGGATCAGTTTGGACATCATCAAGTGGCTACCTTGACTTCCAGCCAAGGGGAGGCACTGGGGGCACTGAGAGGTTTGAAGGAGGGCGAAGTTTGTATAGTTGTTCTGGAATCATCTGGAATCACTGCCCTGTGAAGTCATCCTGAATTGGCTGCATATTACCTCTATGAAGACCACAGTTCTTGTCAGGCCGTCCTCTCCCTCTACTTTCTCTGTATCTACCTTCTCCAGGTTTGTGTAACTGCTTTCTCCCTTCAGATCTCCAGGGCTGGGCAGGGCTATCCACTGTTGCATTATCCATTGTCGGTTTGCTGAAACCCTATCACACTTTTGAAAAACAGCCCCTTTATTAAATTCTATCAACGCACTAAGTTTGACTTAGCCATCTGGTTCCTGTGCGAATTCTTACTAATACAAACTCAATGAAACATTGCTAATAAAATGGAAATATAACTTGCGTTACATTTATATAATGGCATTCGATTGTATAAGTACAATAGAGTAGTAAAATGTATGAATTATAGTTGCATGAATTACTATGGCTAGCTCTCCATAACTTTACTGAGTTAAAAAGCCAGAAAGTGCCTAAGTATGATTTCATTTATAAAAAGGTATAAAAACAGAACCAAATAATATATATATTTGGGAATACATTCACATATTATAAAGCTATAAAATTAAACAAACGAATATTGTGTTCTTCTCCGGATTGCAACTACAGGATGTATAGGAGAATAGAAGTGGGTTTCTAACCTAGACTTTTGTTATCTACAGTGTCGATGTGGACATTCCATTATAGAATTGTTGTTGCTGTTATTATAGGTGTTTAGAAGAATATATTACATGGTTTAAAATGGTGATCCTTAGAACTCCAGTTTCACTTATTATCTGTACCCTGCATTTGGGCTTCAGTATGCACAGCTTCCTACTGTGAGCTCAAGTTTAATAGGTATAGGGTGTTTGCATTTCAAAGAGGAAAGGGTTGTAAGTCCTCAGACCAAGAGGAATATTTGAGTTCCCCCAACAAAATGAAAAACTGTGGGGGATTAGAACAGGGGTCCCTAACCGGTACCAGTACAGGTCTATGGCCTGTTAGGAACCGGACCTCACAGCAGGAGGTGAGCAGCGGGCAAGAGAGCGAAGCTTCATCTGCCGCTCACCATTGCTCACATTACCGCCTGAACCATCACCCCACCTCCCCCGTCCGTGGAAATTGTCTGCCACGATGCCAAAAAGGTTGGGGACTGCTGCACTAGAAGGAAATGAGCCTCACAAGAGATGGAGATGGAATTCTGTTACACACGCTATCACTTCCTCTTACTAACTTCCTTTCACACTGCCTTCCCACTCTTATTAAAATTCTGAAGCTGATTATAATTAGTTTTTTATTTAATTGAAGCAACAGAGAGGAAAGAAGAATTATTCCAAGCCAATAGAATAGTCTTTGATCCAGGTGAGTATCTAAACAGTAAAATGGAATGATAATTTTGAGGCACGGGTTCAAAATCTGCCTATTCCAGGCATCAGTCTACTCATTTTCTCTCCGCTCTACTTCCTCTTGTCAAGTAATGTCTTGAGTGATTTATATGTATGTAAAAAAAAAAGCTAATGAACATTTCAAATCCTTTTCAAATTGGTCTGCACCCCATTAGGTCCAGGTGAAGGGAGTCATTGTTAGAGGAGGGAGAATGGATACACAAGGACAGGACAGCCCTGGAAAGGAAAATGCCTACTTACTAAGGGATCTCCTGTGTTTCTCTGACACTTTGTAGGCGAGGAGGAATAATTTTTCCTCTTCCCTTCTCGTTTCTCAGCTGAGACCCCATGTAATAAAAAGACAGATTAACAAGAGAAAAGCAAAGAGAAGTTTAATATCATGTATACCTTCTGTGTACATGGGAGAGACCCAGGAAAACTGAGTAACTCCAGGAAATGATCCAAGCTTCCATGTTAAATACCATCTCCAGCTAAATACAAAAGAAGATGTTGGGAAGTGGGAGCCAGTTATGGGAGGTTTTCAGGAAAAACACAGTAAACAAGAGTAAGGTTGTTTTGATTATCTAAATTGGTGCCTTCTCTACTACTATGTATAAAATAGATAACCAACAATGACCTACTGTATAGCACAGGGAACTCTACTCAATATCTTGTAATAACCTATAAGAGTCTGAAAATACACACACACACACACACACACACACACACACACAACTAAATCACTGTGCTGTATACCTGACGAGAAGGGTGTCCTTCTACAGGGACAGCACCTTTCACATGGGAGATTTATTTCCTGCTTTCGGGGAAACAGAAAGGAGGGTCAGAGTGTCCCTCTTTTTTTTTTTTTTTGCGGTATGCGGGCCTCTCACTGTTGTGGCCTCTCCCGTCGCCGAGCACAGGCTCCAGATGCGCAGGCTCAGCGGCCGTGGCTCACGGGCCCAGCCGCTCCGCGGCATGTGGGGTCTTCCCGGACCGGGGCACAAACCCGTGTCCCCTGCATCGGCAGGCGGACTCTCAACCACTGCGCCACCAGGGAAGCCCCAGAGTGTCCCTCTTGCATTGACCATTTCTTAAGTAACTTTAATTCAAAATAATCAATGTGCCATTGAGGCATATCTTGGGGTGGCCTGCCCTGGGCCCCAGCAATATTTAGGATTTCAGGGTCTATTTTGGGAGACGTAAACATGAATCAATATATTTCAATACAAAGTAACATGGACTATAGTAGCAGTAATAAAATATTGTATGAAACAAAGATCTTATGATGCCTGGGAAGTTGAAGGAAGGGTTCACAGTAGAGATGACATTGTGTTTTAAAGAACCAGTAGTAGAAAAGCTAAAATGATAAAGCCATTAAAGCTGTCCAGACTTGATGCTGTTGATGATGAAACTTTTATTTTTAAAGAACTTTCCATTTGCAAAGAAATTTCTTTAGGCAATTTTGTTTGATGTGATTGCTTCAATAATCACATGAGTTGGGCTTTAACTCCATTTTTTTTTCCAGTGGAATAAACAGAAGTTCAGAGGGATTAAATTATTTGACCAAATTTCATGGCTACTAATAAATGAAAATCCCCCAGAAGGGAATTGCCTGTCTCAGGAAGTTGGGAGTCCCCCACCATAGTGAGTTTTGGGAATAAATTGGATGAGCAGTTGGCAGGAAGGGTAGATTGATGATTGGTGTTAGGAGGTAGACAAATTCCTTTAAATCTCATCATCTTGTAATTTTCAGGGCTGTAGTGATTATGAATTTAAATAATGAATGTAAAAGAGCTTTGTAAATAAAGAAGAACCATCATCAACTTCATTTATCAGGCACTTCTTGAGAAACTACCCTGTAGTAGAAATGCCGTACTGGGGGCTTGGGACACTAACTGAATATGGTTTGGCCTCTGCTTATCAAAAAAGACAGTATGAACTTCAGTTACGTTTCTGTAGAAGTTAGTAGTAGTAGTAATAGTAGTAGTATTAGTAGGGCCATTTAATCATGATGTTTATTTAAGATTTGTCCAAAATAAGTAAGCGTTATCAGTGTTTTCAATATTGTTAATAGCCAAGAAAAAAAACATAGAAAGAGAAATGAAATATAATTCATTATTATTCATATTGCTTGGGCAAAATCATTTGAGAAAAACATTCAGGTTCCAAAAAAATTGAAAAATTAAACCAGTTATTCAAGTGGTTAGCACATCCAAGGGCTTATACTCATATAGTATGAAAGAATTAACTGACTGGGCTTCCCTGGTGGTGCAGTGGTTAAGAACCTGCCTGCCAATGCAGGGGACATGGGTTCGAGCCCTGGTCTGGGATCCCACATGCCGCGGAGCAACTAAGCCCGTGCACCACAACTACTGAGCCCACGCGCCTAGAGCCCGTGCTCCGCAACAAGAGAGGCCACTGCAATGATAAGCCCACGCACCTCAACGAAGAGTGGCCCCCGCTCGCCGCAACTAGAAAAAGCCCCTGCACGGCAGTGAAGACCCAGCACAGCCAAAAATAAATAAATAAAATACATTTATTAAAAAAAAAAAGAATTAACTGATTATTTTTATTTAGTTCCTGGATTTATTTTTCTACACATCTCATATGCTAAATAGTGTGAATCACTGTTACACTGTCATAAAAATATGTCAAGGTCAATGTCTTCATATTAGAGGTTATTTTGTATCTGTATTTTGTGATACTGGAGCTTGTTCTCATGAAACATATTAAAAAACAAAATCAACAAATGCTATAAAAATCCCTCAACCCTCCCCCACAGCCACCCACTCACCATCCCGAGCCTATGGATAGAGCAATTCTTTCTCAACCACTCACATTCAGTATTCCAAACCTAGAAAAGCCCACAAAGTAATCCTCTGACTTTGGATGAGAAACATAGGAGTTTCCTAAACACTCTGCCCTCTGCTCATAGCATCTTCCCTCTCTTTTACCAGTTTCTAATTAAGTATGCAGTGTTATAGACCCACCAGTGAGCTGATCCATTAAAAGACATTTTGTTGTTAAATATTTCATTGTTATGAGCTCACACCTAAATCTAAAGAGCAATCGTGACAGAATGAAGTATTCAAAGATTTTATAGCCCATAAAACAACAAAGGAAATTACTTTTAAGGGAATTACCACCTCATGGAAGCACTGCCTTTTTGCACTTCTCTCTTTCCTACTGTTTTCCCCCCGTTTTTCTTTACACAACTGCAATACATCAGATCTGAGCTACAGAAAATTATACACTCTGAGCCACAAGTAACCAAGGGCACAAGATGATTAAAGACCCAGGATCTTACTGCCTACTTCAGTACTCCTCTTTAAGATGGCTCATTTCCAAGTCCATGATCAGTGCTGTACCACTACCACCAAGATGACTTCCGTTCTGCTTCCACTCACAGCAATTAGCAAGTAGTCTCAATGGCATTACAAAATCATTTTCTTGCCCAGTGTGTGGGTACTGGAAAACTAAAGGAAGCAAGAGGAACACACCAACAGAAAGCCAGGAACAGAGGAGTACCACTGTGAAATACCAGCAGAGCCAGGGCTCCTGGACTTGTATAAAAGTGATGCTGAGAGGGTGAGAGATGCCAATTTTGCCATCTTTACTTCTGGCTCTGCTGCTTGCCCTAAAGCATCTTTTCTCCCCTACTGAGTTTCACTGACAACAACACCCTTCCCTCAGGGTCTTAAAGCTAAAGCTGTTTGTGCAGCTGTGCTGGTAACTAAATGATTTCCCGTCATATTGCTTCCAGGGTGAACGTATTAAGTTGAATCATTGTCTCTTTAGACACAGATAGTTGAGCTCCATGTGTACTGAGATAACACGCATTAAGGAAATGTAATCAGTTGAGCTACCACTAATTTAACACTGAAGAATAACATTAAAAAAACACAAACCTTACTGCCTTGAAGGACAAAAAGAATCTCTCGTTAATTCCTTTCCTCCTTTATTTTTAAACGCTAATATTAGAGATGAAAAAAAAATTTTTTTAACATCTTTATTGGAGTATAATTGGTTTACAATGGTGTGTTAGTTTCTGCTTTATAACAAATTGAATCAGTTATACATATACATATGTTTCCATATTTCTTCCCTCTTGCGTCTCCCTCCCTCCCACCCTCCCTATCCCACCCCTCTAGGTGGTCACAAAGCACCGAGCTGATCTCCCTGTGCTAATGCGGCTGCTTCCCACTAGCTATCTATTTTATGTTTGGTAGTGTATATATGTCCATGCCAGTGTCTTGCTTTGTCACAGCTTACTCTTCCCCCTCCCCATATCCTCAAGTCCATTCTCTAGTAGGTCTGTGTCTTTATCCCTGTCTTACCCCTAGGTTCTTCATGACATTTTTTTTTCTTAAATTCCATATATATGTGTTAGCATACGGTATTTGTCTTTCTCTTTCTGAGTTACTTCACTCTGTATGACAGACTCTAGGTCCATCCACCTCATTACAAATAGCTCAATTTCGTTTCTTTTTATGGCTGAGTAATATTCCATTGTATATATGTGCCACATCTTCTTTATCCATTCATCCAATGATGGACACTTAGGTTGTTTCCATCTCCGGACTATTGTAAATAGAGCTGCAATGAACATTTTGGTACATGACTCTTTTTGAATTATGGTTTTCTCAGGGTATATGCCCAGTAGTGGGATTGCTGGGTCATATGGTAGCGCTATTTGTAGTTTTTTAAGGAACCTCCATACTGTTCTCCATAGTGTCTATACCAATTCACATCCCCACCAGCAGTGCAAGAGCGTTCCCTTTTCTCCACACCCTCTCCAGCATTCATTGTTTCTAGATTTTCTGATGATGGCCATTCTGACTGGTGTGAGATGATATCTCATTGTAGTTTTGATTTGCATTTCTCTAATGATTAATGATGTTGAGCATTCTTTCATGTGTTTGTTGGCAGTCTGTATATAGAGATGAAAATTTTGATTTCTGAAAATTATGTGACTTATTCAAGACGGCCTAACTGATTAGTGATAGTGTCAAGTCACCACACAGCTAAATTCTTAAAGCATCTCCATAATATTTGTTTCATAATAGGCATATTCAGCCTATGCTTAAACACATCCAGAGAGAGAACACTTGTTTCTTGGGCAACCAAAGCATTTTGGGCCAGTTTTAAGGATTAGAAAAATTTTTTCCTGTTCACCTGAAATTTATTTCTCTGCATGTTCCATTTCTTCATTCCCTTTGACCCTCTGGAACCAAAGAGAACAAGCCTTATTTTGCTTCCACAGGACTCACATATTTTAGCCATGCTTTCAACAACTTTATTTAGCCCCGGCCCCACCCCTCAGGCAATTTTTCTAGCTAGAGGTCCCTTCTGCATCTCCTTTTCTCTCTGCAAAGGGCTCCATATTCTTCAACTGAGGCTTCCTAGCTACCGAATATTAATCCATTAGTACAGGTGTATACTATTGATATGACTCAATTGTTGGCTGGTTTCCTATGTTTATTTTCATCATGATGATGATTATTTTGTCAGACAATTTTGACCATCTGGTTCTACTGCCCACTTGTGCAAATATATCCATAAGATAAAATGTTAGCCCCTGAATTGCTGGGTCAAAGCATTTGTGTATTATTCAGGGGAAGCTTTCGTATCTTTTTCCAGCTTCTTATCTGCCAGTTATATTTGTCCAATTTTGCTTCCACAAGACAGTTTGTAAGCTATTTGAAAACACAGCATGCTGTAGTGGAAATCAGTACTCTGAATCTCATGAACTGGGTGTGAAACAGACTTCTTGTGATTTTGACAAGGTATCTAGGGCAACATGTCTTCATTTATAAAAAGAAGGGTCATTCCATCATCGGCATTCTTTCTGCCTTCCCATCATGGCACTTCATAAATCGTACTTATGTATATTACATATTATCTTGAATTTTATAATGATCTTCTCGTGTATTTTCACTGTTTTATGCTCTCTCTTCTCTACCAGTCTGGCTTTTCAAAGACCCTTTTAAAATGTGGTAGTAGAGATAACCAACAAGGACCTACTGTATAGTACAGGGAACTATAATCAATAATCTGTAATAACCTATAAGGGAAGAGAATCTGAAAAATGAATATATAAATATTTGGGAAAATATATATATATAAGTGAATCACTGTGCTGTACACCTGAAACTAACATAACATTGTAAATCAACTACACCTCAATTTAAAAAAAAGAAAAAAAAACTGGTACTAGAAATGAACACAAAACTCACAGTCCCATCAGACCAATATAAGACAGTGAGACACCAGCTAACTTTCTCTTGAGACTATAGTTCTACTAGTGTAGCCTTATGCTGTGATATGCTGCTAGGTTTTTAGGTTTTGTTTTCCCTTTTATTTCTTGGTTTGATTTTTTTTTTTTAACTGTGTTACACTGAGCCTTTTAGAACTGAATTTTAAATTCTTTGAATTTTTGACTATCAATCCATGTTTTTCTTATCTTCTGTTGATTAATTACTATTTGAAAACCAAATTATAGGACAATACATTTTTTATCTCAGTTAAATTTCATTTGGGGCTTTGGTATACAATTCCAGTATGTTTGGTATGTTTTTAATGTTGCTTCTGCTGCCAGTTATGTTATTATTACTTATAGCTTTTTATACCTAAACGTTGTTTCACATTGTAGCGGGGGAAAAAGTTTTCCTCAGCCCTCTTAGTGTCCCTGGCTGGGGCTGAAAATTAAACTGACAAAGACAGATTAACAGGCGAAAAGCATACAAATTTATTTAATGTAAGTTTTACATCACATGGGAGCCTTCATAAGGAAATGAAGCCCTGAAGAAATGGTTAAACCTGAGCATTTTTATGCTGGGTTTGATGAAGAGTGGATAGTCATGTAGAAAAGTGATAGGTCAAAGAGTATGAGGTAAACATAGGAAGCTGGGGATACTGAGCATGGCCTGTATGGATTTTTTTCAGAGTCGCTTTGTCTTTGGAGATACAAGATACTCCTTTCCTCCAGGTATAGGGGAGGGCACCTCTTACATCAGGCTTTCAAGACCTGTTGCAGAAGAGAAGGGAGGGATGAGGTCAGAGTGACCTTCCTTTTTCTACTGTTTTCTCAAACTCCTTCCACTTAAAATATTCAATATGGTGAGGTGCCATATTTGGGGGTAGCTTGTCCTGAATCCCATCAATATGTTTCTCTGCCTTTGCAAACAAAATGTCTTGAGGCAAACAAACCTGGAACATGTCCTACAGTGTGCTGCACTGAAATTAAAATATAACACCTATCAATCCAGTAGATTTACCAAAAAAGAATGTTTTTCATAATCCACTTGGCTCCTGTTTATTACCATTTTTTCTAGCCTAGTTGTTTGCTATTAACTAATGAATAATGTATCCACCAATTATGTTGAAATTTTACAATGAACTTCCCCCTACCTATCTGCTTTTCCTGTTCTGAAAATCAGAATATGTATCTCCTTGACCCTCATGCATAACTTCCATTGTCTCACTTTTCAAAAAAATGTTTACTGTGTATCTATGATCTTATTTAATGTACTTTCATTATCTTAGAGCATAATTTACTGAAAGATAAGGTTTGATCTCATTTAATTCAGGTAGTTGCTATTCTACTTTTACTATCTTTTGACTTTTATTGATTTTGAGTTTGTATGAATTATTTGTCATAAATTTCAGAAATTGAATGTGATGTTAATTATTAGAAAGTAGAAAATCAGTACTAAATAAAAGTAAATACAAAAGGTTACCTTTTGTGGGCAAGTGCTCTTCAAAGAGAGCAGTTGAAGATGAATTACTAAGCTTCTTATTATATTAGGGTTCAAATAGTCATTAGCTATTATTTCAGATAAGTGTAGAAATGCTTGATGGTTTAGGACAATCTTTCTTCATTCTTAGTTATCTTAATCACTATGAGTGGTTACAGTAAGAGCAGCCAAATCCTCTAAATTTCTAAAGTATATTCCACAAATGCCTTTACATTAAGATAATCTACGAAGTGGTTTTGCATTCAAATATATTTGGGAAACGCTTTGCTGTATATCCCAGTGTAGGAAATTCATATTTCACTTTAGCATGTTCACTTCTAAGAAGTATTGTTGAACCTAGAATCCCAAAGTGGTAACGAAATCCCTTGCCTTTGTTGCTCCGTATATTTAACACGAGGTGGAACAACATTCTGGGTAGTACTGCAGAAAGCTAAATTTCATGTAGAGAGCTAAATTACATTCATATGTAAATGTGAAGCTACATTTCATGTAGAGTCAGGCTTCGACTCCTACTTCTCTGGGTTCTTCCATCATATTTCCAGGGACTTCTGAATATTTATATTTCTTAATTTTCACCACTCTATTTTTATTATTTATCATCTTTATTGGGTACACAAGTGCAGTGAACAAGATACTATCTTCTTTGATTTGTGTATCTTTCTAATCAATTATTTTTTTAACATATTTACCCAGGCACTGAGTGACAAACTAAACATAATCACCAGGTTTTTGTTTGTTTGTAAATAAAGTTCTTCCTACTGGATAATTTTATTTATACTTAACAATTGTTTCTTTCATTTGTTCTAATGGTGCTCATCATTTTTAACTTTCAATTAAAACTTATTTGATTATTCTAGTACATAATTATATAAAAACACTGTTTCCTGAAATCAGCTTCACATAGTATAATACTTTCTCCAATATCATTGCAGTTAACTTGTGTCTCATACAAGACAAAAATAAAATAGAATAGAGTGGTGATTAATAGTTCGTGTTCAGCAGGCAGCTTATCCGAGATTCCAATTCTGTCTCTGATGTGACTTAACTTCTGTTTTCTCATTTGTTAAATGAAATAATAGTTTCTTTCTCAAAGAGCTGCTACAGAACTTGAAATTAGATAACAAAACACACAAAATATCAGAGTTCCAAGAAAGTGGTAAGCACTTCACTTAGTGTAATTTAAATATGAAGAAACGTGCAGTTTTTGAATGTACGGTTCAATGAATTCTGGTAAATGTATACACCCATATGACACACACCCCTATCAAGACATAGAGCATTTTCATCATCTCAAAAATTTCTCGAGTAACTCTTTCCAGTCTATCCCCACTCTCTCCCTCCAAAACCACTGTTCTCACTTCTGTCACTATATATCAGTTGTGCCTATTCTAGAACTTCATATAAATTGAAGCATACAGTAAGTGCTTTTATTTGACTGCCTTCTTTTGCTCAAAATAATCTTTTAAAAATTCATCCATATTGTTGTATCAGTAATTTATTCCTTTTAATTACTGAACTGCTACCATATGTTTTTGTCATTCATTAGCATTAATAATACTTCCCCCCTAAAATGTATGTAAGAATATGCAAGGTATCATCAATCCTTAGAAATATAGTTTAAAAAAAATCACATATGTGTGTGTTCTGTTTTTTTCTGTTTTGTATATATCTCTGAGTTCAAACATAAATCCACAGTAGCTATTTTTTTAATTGTCTTTTTTTCTTATGATATTATTTAGAATTGTAATCAAAAACTTGTTTTAGCCTCTCATTCATCTTAGACTTCTCTTTTGTTGGAATTTCTAGCCATTCCACTATTTTCTCTGAGTTTTGAAGTGTTCCTGAAGTTTGACCGTATTGAAATATGCTCAGTTTCATCTTTCTTTACTCTTATCAATCCCCAAACCTCATGTAATATTCCTCCAAGATTCAGTCCATGTCTGTATCACCAATTAGACTTCGTTGTTTGGAATTAAGTTAGAGTTGCAGCTTCCATAATTCTCAGCATTGCTTTGTAATAACTGCAATTTGCTGTCGAGGTTACGCCATATTTTCTACCATTAAGAACTTTCACACATCTTTAAATTTTTGGCATTCAGTTTAAGTTTCCGAAATACAGCGTGCTTTTCCTGGATTTATATTTTAGTGGCCAAACAAGAATATTCTACCAACAAGTATATTTAAATTATTTCAGTTTAAATAGTGTTTAAATAATGTTATTTTAAAGAGTGTTTAGTGATTTGTTTAATGGAAACAATTAATATATTTTAGACTGAATTTCTTTGAAGGCAATACTACATCTTATTCATGTTCATATTCTAAGGCTTTAGCAGGCAGTTACCAGGGTACAATAAATCTTTATTGATTAGCTGATGCAAACAGTGCCTATTAGAATTAATATCATTAAATTAAATTAAAAAGAGATTGTTCAAATCTCCTTTATCCTCTTCACATTCTCCATAATCCTAAATGAGAATATACTATAAATGATGAAGACATTTTTGAGAGCTCAGGATCAGAATTGGAAAAACTTGGATGGAATACTGAAAGAGCCACTGACTGGCTTTGTGTCCTGGACAAACTACTTCATCTCCCTGCACTTCAAGTATTGGTATTATTATTATTATTTAGTTTGTGTTTTAGCTGCTTTTTTATTGGGGTATAAGTGATACACAATATATATTAGTTTCCAGTGTACAACATAATGATTCAATATTTAGATACGCTGTGAAATGATCACCACAATAAGTCTAGTTTACATCCATCATCATATATAGTTAAAGAATTTTTTTTCTTGTGATGAGAACTTTTAAGATTTACTCTTTTAGCAACTTTTACATACGCAATACAGTATGTTAACTATAGTCACCATGCTGTACATTTCGTCCCTGGACTTATTACTTCTTTTAAATAAACTGCAGATCATCATAATAGCTTTTCATAAAGTTATTATGTGGGTTTAATAAGATAATTCATGTACTGTGTGTTGACCTGGCAAACAAGTGTTCTACATATGTAATTTATTATTATCACTATTACCACTATTGTCGTTATATTTAAAAGAGATCTGAATAAGAGTAACGTCTGGTTGTTTGCATAGATAATTTTTGGATTCAGGAGTAAAGTTTATAAAGACCTAAACCTATGCAGACAGATGTCCTGATTGTTAAACACTGGGTCCTGTAAACACATTGAATTCTTGTCTTGAAACTTAAATATCTGTTGGGAACTGAGCTCCATAGGACTCCTGATTCTTACCTATCAGTCTGAAATGTCAGACCCAGCTGGGTTGGAATAATATATAGCTTGAGACAGTTGTGAATCACTTTAACATTCTAGCAAAAAGGTAAGACAGTTACATGTCTCTTAAAACTTCAAGATGACAAAATCTTACTGCTGCTATATCCCCATACAGTGAAAAACATAGCTGTTATCAAGTTGCATGAAATTAAAAAAAAAACTATAAATTGATCCTTATGGCAAATATAGGCTTTATAATGTAAAAAACAAATATATCTAGGCCTGCATTGGAATTCTGTCTTAGAATTTTTCTATTTATCACTACATGTACAGATACAGGTAGAGCAATTAAGACCATCTTCTACTTCATTCATGATAGTAACAAAGAAGAAGAAAATAAAATTTGTAACAAGGAGATAAAAAATTATTGAAAATCTATTTAAACTAAAAACTTGTTTCTTTTTTTATGTAAAATAGATAGCTAGTAGGAAGCAGCCACATAGCACAGGGAGATCAGCTTGGTGCTTTGTGACCACCTAGAGGAGTGGGATAGGGAGGGTGGGAGGGAGGGAGATGCAAGAGGGAAGAGATATGGGAACATATGTATATGTATAACTGATTCACTTCGTTATAAAGCAGAAGCTAACACACCATTGTAAAGCAATTATACTCCAATAAAGATGTAAAAAAAACAAAAACTTGTTTCTTTTTTTAAAAGGAAGACCATGGAATTAATTATACACAGTTACACTTTACATTCCATTAGGAGAAATTATGTGTTGAAAAGAAGCTGCATGGATATAGTTCCTGCTCTGTGAATTGACAGTAGATATCTTAAGCTGTTATGTCTTTCTTATAGCAGAGAACAAATACCAAGTATGCCATGGAAACCCCTCATATACATATGTAACAAGATGTAGAGATCCTTTGAGCTTGTGAGACTTCCAAAGACTTCAAAATAAAGCCCAATTAACTGCATATTGGACATTAGGTGGTAACACAAGCTTCATATATTGAGACTTGGGAGAGAAAAGTGATAATCTGTATCATTTTAAGCAAATCTCAAGATATAAGTTAATCAAGAAAAGTCATTGGTCAAAAGTGCCATAATTTCCAAAGGAGGTGGGAGAAGCTGGTTAAGGGCAGACAGCAAGGATTCCTTTTATACAGAATAGGCATCCAAAGCACATTTCACAATTAAATAAGAGGGATTAATGAAGAAAACCAAAAGTTAGTGAGGTCAAATTTTAAAAATTATATCAAATTTAGGTGGGATCTGAAACACACACACACACACACACACACACACACACACACACACGTTTCCTGGCTACCCCAGATCATGGCAAACCTCGTCCTCTCCAGTTCCATCCCACCCAAACCTTGGACTCCACTCTCCACTTCAGGGTTTGTAGAACTCCAACCTGGAGATTCAGCTTCATCGCTCAGTTTGGAGCCAATCTTGCCTGAGGGTGTAAGAGTTTCCTCTGAAGCGCATGAAGTTTGGGGTGAGTTTTACTGTCCTCGAAGCAGTGTTGTATGATTCCTGAGACACACCATACTGACCAAACTCCAGCTGTCAAACTCTCACCTTACTTTATTGGTTCATTTATCAGGACTTTTGTCATAGTTTTGGGTCAGGGGATGATATGCTCATTTCCCTGGGATTTTTGAAGTGAACTTTTAAAATAAAGAAATTATTTCAAGAGGAAGTTGGACCCTGCTTTGTGACACCTCCACTTACTTGTCTGGAGTCCTGACTCAACATTAAATCAACCTTGCTTTTAGTATGGGTTGTTGTCTGACCCTTGAATGCAGATTTCTATTTTCTATCTCTTTTCCAGTAACAGGATTCACATTCTTATAATCTTCCCAGTTGTCTCATCTTTCAAAGAACAGACCCTCCTTTACTTCCTAAGGCCAAGAAATTGTGAACCTCCATCAGCCCAGTATCAGGCACTTTTGACCTAACAATTGAAATTACTTCCCGTCTTAGTTATCTTGGGGAAATGCCTATGGTATGGTTGGCTATTTTTAAAATTTCCTTTCTATCAGTGCATTTCTGAACCTGTGTATGTGTGTCCGTATGGATGTCTGTGGTTTACTCTGCTTCTGATTCTTTGAGGTTCCTGTATCTATTAGTTTATACTTTCCCAAATCTGTGAATGTTTTGGTATCATTTCCTGAATTTTTTTCTCTCTTACCCTGCCTTCCTCTTTTCTCTGGGTATCCAATTATATATATTCTAGACTTTTTAATATCATACAGTTCACTAAGGTATACTGCTCACTTATTCAGTCTTCCCCCCCCCCCATCTGTGCTTCATTTTGAATAATTTTTATCGCTATGTCTTCATCTCCCTTGATCTTTTCTTGTGCAGGTCTATTATGCTGTAATTCAATCTAGTGAAATTTTTGCTTTAAGTGTTGTAATTTTTATTTCTGAAAATTTGAGTCTTTTTTACGTCATCCATTTACCTCCTCATTATGTTCCTTAAAATTCCTGAACATATTTATAACAGTAGTAGAGATGTAGCAAAAGACAATTAGCTTACCAAGTTGATTTAATATAGATGGAATTTGGAAACCAGTAGAGAGTTTATGAAATAATCTAGGAGAGAATAATGTCTTGTAGTACAAGGAGGAGTAGGAGAGAAAAGAAGGGAGTAGTATGAAGAGAGACAAGGAAAGTAGATTCTATATGAGTAGATAATTAATAGTGTGAAGATCAAAGGAGAAGAAAAACTCACCACTGATTCTCAAGTTTTAAACCTGAGTAATAGCAAAAAGGCTGATTATCTATCTATCTATCTATCTATCTATCTATCTATCTATCTATCTATCTATTTATCTATGTAGGAAAGCCAAGAGGAGAAGTAACTGTAGTAGGAAAGATAATGAGTTTTAACATTTGGAACGCTGTTCAAGAAGCAGGAACATAAAATAAGCCTTTGGAAACTTGAGTCAAAAGAGAGAACCTTTGGTTACACTATATTTAGCGTTCAAGAAAAACTGCAGAATACACAAACCAATTTTTTTATGAATGGGATATAGTATGTTTGTAGACATTTTGGATCAAAATCTGTGTATAAAAATAATGACAGAAACAGATGATTTTATATAATTTTCTAAAAGCTTCCTGAAATTGGAATTAATGACTAAACGGTAACAATCTCAAAAAAGACAAAAAGGTTTGAGTAAGACGACGACATGCTTATTTGGTTTCCAATTGTGTAAAAGTTAATTATTTGACAGCTGGGTCTATTTTCAAACACACAGAGTTTATTCTTTCCTCCCAGTGGAAAAGAAAACACATGTTAATAAGAAAATAATATATAAAATGCTATTTACATTGCTACTCCAAATATCCTATTGTTTAATAGGTGATTTCGTTTTTAAGCAAACCTATTTGGCAAGTTGTCAGAAGTGTAATAATATCCTACTATTTTAAAGCCCTATTTATACATAGGACATTTCTATTTTTTATTTCTCCATCTAAGTGGAGTCTTGATGTAATATAATGTTATGGGAGTGAAAAAAACAACTTCTACCCCTGGTGTTTGCTCAAGAAAAGAGGAAAAAAAACCTTCTTTCCACGCATGGCCAACACACACATACATTTAAGGAAAGAAGCACAGGGGCCCTGACCCTCAATTTTGCCTAAGAAATTTATCTGAGACCTGGGAGTTTCTGCAAGAAAAACTGCCATTTCAAAGGCTCTGTGTATTGCTAAAGATGGAGTCATGAAATCATTTTTGATGGTAGAAAAAGCTTTTCTTTAGGAAAATACAGTTTAAAAGGCCTTGAGTCAGATCAAGCAAAAGAAAAATCCAAAATGGCAAAGTTTCGGAACAACAGGGAGCTTAGAAGGCTCTGAATACTAATGCAACGTGGTTATGTTATTTGAAGAATTTTTTAAAGGATATTTTTAGTTTTCCTTGGTGTCTGAGAGACCAGCTAATTGACAGAATCTGGAAGTGGATTAAAGAGGATACGAAAGAAATGATTATCTGCCTCTTGCTTCCTAGGAAAGGAGTTCTCAAACAGGAAGCCAAGGCTCGGGGCGGGGTGCGGGGAACCCGAAAATCTGCCAGTTAGGAATTCCCTATGCCAGACTTTGTAAATATTATTATCTAATATACAAAGTATCTTGGCCTTCCATTCTGTAATTACTCTTTTACCTCCATCCTTTAATAAAAGTGTGATAATCACTGAAACTCTAGTAGTTTAGTTTAGTTTAAGTATCACCATAGGAAGTGGAAAGAGGAATGTGTTCATTTGGAGATATGGAAAGGCTAGAAAGAAACAGAAATCCAAGTCAATTACACGAAACAATACTTTTCAAACATTGCACAACAGAGAGCACAGGATTGTGACAGTTGAGATAAGAAACCAAACAATGCATATGAAAAAGCAAAGGATGTAGAAATGCCAAAATGACTTCAAAAATGCAAAATGCGTAGGAATCACACACCCTGATAATAAGATCTACTATAAAACTGCAGTAAATAAGAACTTTCAAAGATAAGCACAAATGTCAATGAAACAGAATAGTCTAAAAGTCGATCTATACACATATCGTCAATTACTTTTTGACAAAGGTACAAAGGCAATATAATGGAGAAAACATAGTCTTTTCAGTAATAGTGCTAGAACTACTGGCCATCCATGTGCAAAAAAATTGTTTTGAACTTCACCTCATATTAAACGCAAAAATTAACTCAAAATCAGTGGTAGGTACAAATGTAAAACTAAAAACTATAAGGCTCTTAGAAGAAAGCATAAGAGAAAATAATCGTGACTTTGAGTTAGGCAAGATGTCTTGGACAGATCTCAAAAAGCACAATCCATGAAAGAACAAGAAAGATTAGTTAGACTTTTAAATTACAAAATTAAACTGCAATTTAAAAATCAAATTAAAAATGTAATTCTATTTTTTATTTTTTAATTAAAAAATTCTTCTCTGTGAGAACCTATGAGAAAATATAAAAATAAACTACTGACTGGGAGAAATATTTGGAAAATACATATCTGATTGTGACAGTTTCATGTGTCAATGTGACTAGGCTATAGTATCTAGCTATTTAATTAAATAATTTATGTAAAGGAGATTATCTTTGATAATCAGGGTGGGGCCTCATCCAATCGGTTGAAAGGCTCTAAAAGCAAAACTGAGGTTTCCCTGAAGAAAATATTCTGCCTGTGGAAGAATAAATGCCACCTCCAACTTTGTTCTCCTTCAATATCACGTTGGCTATTCTGGGTCTTTCACCTTTCCTTGTAAACTTGGCAATCAATTTGTCAGTATCCACAGAATAATGTGCTGGGATTTTGATTGAGATTGCATTGAATCTATAGATTAAGTCGGGAAGAACTGAGATCTTGACAATATTGCATCTTCCTATCCCTGAACATGGAATACCTGTCTATTTATTTTGTTTTTTAAAGTTTTGTTCATCAGAGTTTTGTAGTTTTCCTCATGTAGATCCTGTATATATTTTGTTAGACTGATTACCTAAGTATTTCATTTTGTGGGGTGCTAGTGCAAATGTTATTGTGTTTTAATTTCATATTTCCTACCTTGTTTCCTGCAACCTTAGTATTAATTGCTTATTAGTTCCAGGAGTTTTTTGGTTGATTCCTTCAGATTTTCTACATAGATAATCATTTCATCTGTGAACAAAGATAGTTATATTTCTTCCATTTCAACCTATATAGCCTTTATTTCCTTTTCTTGTCTTACTGTTTTAACTAGAGCTTCCAATACATTGTTGAGAAGGAGTGGTGAAAGGAGATATCCTTGTTTTGTACCTGATCTTAGTGGGAAAGCTTTGAGTTTCTCACCGTTAACCATGATGTTAGCTGTAGGTTTTTTTGTAGATATTCTTTCTCAAATTGATGAAATTTCCCCCTCTCTCTTCCTAGCTTACTGAGTTTTTATCATGAATGGTTGTTGGATTTTGTCAAATGCTTTTTCTGCATCTACTGATATGATAATGTAACTTAAGCTTGTTGATGGGATGGATTCCATTACTTAATTTTCAAATGTTGATCCAGCCTTGCATACTGGATCCCCCTGGAGTTTTTAAGCCTCAGAGTTTTCCACACTGAGCCCCCAGCTCAGTTACATCAATTATAGTTCAAGTTTTCTCATCCTGGAATTTTTTTTTGCCATTATTTTGGTAGTGGTTACATACATTGAATTATACACTTAAAATTGATGAGGGCTTTTGTAAATTGTACTTCAATAAGCTTGACTTTGAAAAACAAAACAGAAAACTATCTGAGAAATCTGGAGAATGCAGAAGTGAAAAGAAAATTTCAAGTTATTCTTAGCTCCATGATCTACTAGTTTGGGTATGATTTATGTACACACCAAGATTAATTTTTAAAAAATAAAAAATTCCCTCAAATGAATAATTCTTATTTGTATTCCTTTATTTAAATATAAATATGCTTCTTCTAAATACTTATGCCACCCAATGTCAACAATTTTAGTATAAATTTTAGTATAATTGTACTATGATAATTAAGTTGTTCAATGGCCAAGCCAAAAAATAAAAAATAAAGGTGAGATATTTATGTTCCATTCTGATTTTAAAAATGGAATTATCTTATATTCCTTTCCAATTTGAATTAAACATGCAATACTAAATTATGCAGAAAAGGAAAAACATTTCCCTTTCAATCTCTTCAATTAGAAAATTACTGCAATAATACCATGGTTAAGAGTATAGACCTCAGAGCCAAATATGTGAGTTCGAACTTACTTCTATGGCTTATTAGCTGTGTGACCTAGGGCAGAGTCCTTAAATTTTCTGTATGTCAGCTTCTTTACCTGCAAAATTGATACAGTGCTTATCTCATAGGGTTGTCATATTGGCTAAATGAATTAACACTGTAAAACACTAGAAATTGCTCCTATTACATAGCAAGCATTAAACAAATGTAGCTACTATTATTACTTACTATCTTCCACTGTCTTTGGACAATTAAAGGTGTAGTCATTAAAAATCCAAGAATAAAAATAAATAGAAATGCAAAGAAATACTGTGATAAAAGTGGCTGTGACAGAAACAAAATCTACTATTTTGAGGTAAGTTATTCAACTCTCAATGTTACATTTATTCTTCTGCATGTTTCAACTTTCTTTCTGGCATATAAATATTCACATTTTAATATTCTTCACTGTCTTATATTTCTAAAGTTTTCTTTTAAGGTATATCCTAGAGACTTGGATATATCAGGGTACAATTTTCATAAAGAGAACAGTTCTGCCTCATTAGTTTGAATAGAACGAAAAAGATTTGAATCACAGGTAGGAGGTTTGAAAATCATCTACTAAACTTCTGTAACTACTAATAAGTTTTTTCTTCATGAAGACAGAATCTTAAAGACATAATAAATTTCTGGCTTGGACTCAAAAGGTTCAAGAAAACTGTGTTAGTATAGAAAACAATGGTTCTTAGACTTGCCTCGCAATCACATCATCTTACCAAAAGAGAAAGATATAAATGAACTGAAATTGTCTTTTATTTTTTAAATTTTGGGAGCAATACATACATACTTTCTGATGTTTCTAATAGTAGAGATAATATTTCTATATGCTGCATATTAAAGTGCTCTGGAACTAGAAAAAAATAACTTCTAAAAATGATAACAGGGCTTCCCTGGTGGCACAGTGGTTAAGAATCTGCCTGCCAATTCAGGGGACATGGGTTTGAGCCCTGGTCCGGGAAGATCCCACATGCCGCGGAGCAACTAAGCCCATGCACCACAACTACTGAGCCTGTGCTCTAGAGCCCACAAGCCACAACTACTGAGCCTGTGTGCCACAACTACTGAAGCCCGCATGCCTAGAGCCCGTGCTCTGCAACAAGACAAGCCACCGCAATGAGAAGCCCGCACGCTACGACAAAGAATAGTCCCCACTCCCGACAAATAGAGAAAGCCTGCACGCAGCAACGAAGAACCAACGTAGCCAAAAATAAATAAATAAAATAAAATAAATTTATTTAAAAAATGATAACAGATTGGATTCTGGGATATAACTTTGAAATACAGGGATTAGTTATTTCATATCATCACCACAGCACAATGAAATTTTGAAATTATTTCGTTTCCACAGTATCTCACAAATACCAGGAAATAAAGGCTTTACCCCCACCCACACAGAAAGATATAAACAGTGAGATGGAATGATAGAAGTGAGGAAACGAGAACAAAATGATACGTAAACTCTTACAAAAAATGATAAGCAAAAATTTTTGTAGTCCATCTATCAGTTTGCATTTGTATAATTAAAGATTTTAATGCCACAGATTAGGACATCATTTGGATATATATATATATATATATGCGATATATATATATAAATAGAAGATACATACATAGGTGATATAATATATATATATGATATCTATATTATATATATATAGGAAACATATATATGCTCTGAACCATCCATCAGGACCTCAAGACCATACTGATATGATGAATTTCATCCATACTGATCAGTGAATTTCACAGACATAGAAGTCACAAGAGTGGAAAGGGGTTTTGGCATTTATTTTCGATGCTCTTAAATTCTACTTCTTTTTCATTCTATTGCCTATTATTTTTGTAATGGCTGGCACTCTTAAGTGATTTTGTGACCCTTCACTTAAAAAAAAAGATATCTGCTCTCCATCTTCAGGTTTAGATAATCCAATGTTTAAATGATATAAAATATAAACCAGAAAGTTCCTCTTCCAGTTGATCACTGAATCCAAAGGAAATAAATACTAGTGACACTATATAGCACACTGTACTAACTTGTGCAAGGCTTATTTTTCCAAAAGGGTCATATATCCAGAATATAGCTTAGAAATATGAAAATATTTTGAAAGCTTCTGAGCATTTGAAATCAATGTCATACATTCAATATCCTTAACGTAAAGAAAATCCTCTCAGACTATCACTCATAACATTTCTTTTTTCTTTAAATATTTTTCTATAATATTTGGTTTTCAGATCACTTTAGTTAGGAATTTTAGGAAATCATGAAGCTGAAGCTCAAAAATCAGCATAATAACTGCTAAACTGAAAGTGCATGAGATATCAGAAAACAATTTTAATATTTTGAGGAAAAAAACAATATAGAAGAGCAATATGGGTAAATTTTGGATGGGGATAATGAGTCACGTGTATTCCACCCCCTACCAACCGACCTCCCCAGGTTATGGCTGCCTTTTAGCAATGCTTTTAACAACAGTAAAATAATTGATGTACATCTTTATATCCTTCATTTTTTATAAACAGTTCATAATTAATTTTGATATGTTTTTGAAGTCATCACAGTATTGTTGAAATGCCTCTTAGAAAGATTTTTTTTAATCTAAGACTTTGGTAATTAAAGGGTAAATTTGAATTAGCTAGATAATTCACTTGGTCTAGAGTGGAAGCACTCCCTTCCTTGTGGGTTTGATATTATAGAACATTTCATGTTGCCTGGTTATTGCTGAGAAATGATGTATATGATAATATCATTACATGTATTAGATACAGTGCACTAAAGGAGTATTTTAGGAAATAGCACCATGGCTGGAAGCAATGTCAGCAGCTTAGAAATACTTTAATCCTCGTATCTTTGTCTTCCACGCAAAGCAAACAAAAATATCAAAGCCTTTAAAAATGATTCTTGTGTGTGTTTGCCAAATGGCATGTTGTTTGTGTCCTTTGTTCTCTGATGCAGCCGATGCCATAGAATCATTTGATGATATTTCGTGATGCTGTCTAGTCCAACTCTCTCAGTAGATAAATGAGGGAAAAGATCCAGAGAACTCAGGATACGTTTCCATACACTTATCAACTCTGGATAGAGCCCCAATTTAACTTTCTTCATTTCCAGCTTTTTTGTTTTTCTATTTTACTGTGACTCTAAGTAAAAGCAGAACCTTTGAAGAGACATATCCAGTTGATATGCGTCCACAGGGCTGAGATACCCTAGAAACAGATTCTTTGCTTCCCCTGGGATAAAAGCCTTCTTCCTTTGATCTGAATTAAGTCCTTTTCATCTGCTCCAAACTAGACTAGACTTGACTTCTTGGTTTTATTCAATTCAAAGCTGCATATCTTAAGCTACATTACTAGCCAGAGTTCTTAGTGATTTCTTTATCTGCCCAGGACCAGAGTTGCTAGTTTAGGATGCAGAATCTCTTATAATAATATAGCTAGCAGCATCGGGCAGTTAATATGTGTCCTGAGTAATTTTCATGTATTAACACATTTAATCATCTCCTCTGGAACTATTATTACCCCCTTTTTAGCACATTAGGAAACTTAAGCATAGGGAGAGATTAAATAAATTGACCAAAATCACATCACTACTATGAGGATAAACTTGGATTTGTATACAGGCAGGCAGGCTTCAAAAGCCACTCATTTTAACCACTACCCCAAACAACCATTCAAAGGCTTATGGCTGAATCTTTAATGATCCCACTACAGCTAGGAGGTAAATTTCTACGTTTTTTTTGTTTTTTTTTAATTTAAATTTATTTATTTATTTTTGTCTGTGTTGGGTCTTCGTTGTTGCACGCGGGCTTTCTCTAGTTGCGGCGAGCAGGGGCTACTCTTCGTTGTGGTGCGTGGGCTTCTCATTGCAGTGGGTTCTACTGTTGCGGAGCACGGGCTCTAGGTGCACAGGCTTCAGTAGTTGTGACTCGCGGGTTCTAGAGCGCAGGCTCAGTAGTTGTGGTGCATGGGCTTAGTTGCTCCGCGGCATGTGGGATCTTCCTGGACCAGGGCTCGAACCCGTGTCCCCTGCATTGGCAGGCGGATTCTTAACCACTGCGCCACCAGGCAAGTCCCAAATTTCTATAATTTTTAAGGAAAAAATTAATTAAACTAAGTATTTACTACTGGAAGGAGAAGTCATTTTTATGTGAGTAAAGTCCTTGTCTGTTTTTCTCTCCATGTCAGCTGTTGATTCATTTGATCAGTACTGGAAAAATTAGCAACAACTAAAATGGACAAAAACCCACTCTAGCAGAGCCCAACATACAGAAACAACAAAACAAATAAGTATGCATGCCAGGTGGTAAGAAGTACCACAAAGGAGAGAGTCAATTTTACTCGAGGAATCAGGAAAGCCGTATCTGTATTTGAGATATCCTAGTTACTTAATAATTCTTGGCTACGTGACTGTATTAGTAACAGTGTCTGATATTTACTACAACTCTGACCTACCAATTACATTAGTCTTATATAGCCCTGGTTTGGCCACAGAAAGGAGATCACACTGACCTGCTTGCCTTTACATGTAGTGCCTTGCTCTCCTTGAACTGGCTGGAATCACCTTCTCTCGGGGCAAACCCTATCATCTAGTGCTGCTGACATATGGTCCTATGATCACATCCTGCCACCAGGCCTTCAGTTTTGAGCCAGTTATCTTTAAAACCCCAGTTCTCTGACGGTCCACCTACCCTTTCAGCTTCTTTCTGTTGTGTCATAGTAGGTGGGGAGGTGGCCCATAGGAGGCTCCAAATCACCCATATACAAAAAAAAAACAACAATAAGCCATGTCAGCAATTGTGAAGAAAAACGAAGGAATTTGTGCTATATCCTGATAAAGATTTGGGTTACACAAGTGTATGCATTTCTCAAAATTTAGTAAGTATCCACTTAAAATCTATGCACTTCATTGTGCATGACTGTTACCGCAAAAGAAATATGAACTTCAAACAAATAAGGATATTTATGTTGAAATATTTAGGGGAGAATTGTACAGAAGTCTGCAATTCACTTTGCAATGCATCAACAAACAAATGGGCTGATGGTTGGATAAAGTAATGAATAGATGATAAATATAGTCAAATGTTAATGATACAATCCATGGAGGAGGTATGTAGATGTTTAATAAAACTCTTTCAATTTTGTCCTAAATTTGAAAATTTTCATAATAAAATGTTGGAGGGGTTGCTAAGCCACAGAGAGCCAGTATATTATCCCAGGGATAATTAACTGAATATTTTTTACATATAACATTGCGTATATTTAAGGTATACACGTGTTACTTTGATACATTTATATATTATAATATGATTGCCATTACAGTGATATTTATATCACGTTACATGATTATAGTACAATACTGTTGTCTATATCAGGGATTTTTAACTTAATATAATTGTACCCTAAGGGGTTTACGGCTAGAATTCAGGAGGTCTGTACACTTGGATTAGAAAAAATCCTACATTTTTATTTTCACAAATATCCAACTGCAATTTGGCATTTTCTTTGGTTATGAATTTAGACAACATCCTATAGTAGCTTTGACAGTACCTATGAGTTTTCACCAAGAGATTTAATTTTTACATTACATTAAAATTAGTTCACATAACTAGAATTATTGTTTATACCCATCACTATTTTGAAATTACAGAGATTTTTAGATTCTCTACTAGTTCTTATTATTTAATGTCATAATAAAAGCAAATATAGGACTTCCCTGGTGGCGCAGTGGTTAAGAATCCGCCTGTCAACGCAGGGGACCTGGGTTTGAGCCCTGGTCCAGGAAGATCCCACATGCCGTTGAGCAACTAAGCCCGTATGCCACAACTACTGAAGCCTGCGTTCCGCAACAAGGGAAGCCACTGCAATGAGAAACCCGCGCACTGCGACCAAGAGTAGCCCCGCTCACCGCAACTAGAGAAAGCCCGCATGCAGCAACAAAGACCCAACGCATCCAAAAAATGAAGAAAGAAATTTTTTTAAAAAAGCAAATATGTTACAATATCACAATATGCTTTAAATTATTTTGACAATAGTAGTTTAAAATATAATTGATTTCCTTGGTAATCCCATATATTATATTTTATATATTTAAAAATATTATTTTGAGAAGGAGCTCACTGGCACCAGACTGTCTCTGTGACACAAAAATGTTTAAGACCCTCTGACATCTTCTTCCATGCTCTGCTATGCTTTCCAGGATGTGGCAAATGTGGCACCATATAGGATGTGGGGCTTGTATGGAAGCTTTGCAGCATCCCCCAGTCTAGGCCTGGAAATGATGATCCCAAGCCCTAAAGACACCGTTACCTTATTGTTCAAACTCAAGTTGTAGAACTAGTCAAAACTCTTTTCACTTTATCACTTATGTCTCTCTCTTCTTCATGCAGTACTTGAGGGACAAACTTGTACTAAAAAAAAAAAAAAATTCTTGCTTACCTGGAAGTCAAATTTAACTACGTATCCTATATTTTATCTGGCCACTTTGGTCATGGGACCCAGAAGTATTCCCATGGACATTTAAATCAAAAATACAAACCCCAGCAGGTGACATGTAAGTAGGACTGGGTGAGTTTCAATCTGGTAATTGAAATCCGGGAACTGCCACCAGCTAGGTTCGCTGGTTAGCACCGATCACTATTTCCTTAAATTCACAGTTGCTCCATTATGTGGATTCACTGTGGATTGACGTTTTTGTACCTTACTCATTGCATTATGATAAAGCTTTACTGTTGCTCATTTCTTTATAATCATTGTCTCATTTAAACCTCACAAGATCAAGGCGAGTGGGCATGTTTCCCCCAGTTTAGAGAGGTCAATAAACTTGTCCTAATTCACACACCTATTCATTGTCAGAGGCAAGGATTTAACCAGATTTCAGTCTGGTTCATGCTTCTCCACATACTATGATGTTTCTCATGTTAAGTCAGAAAATGTCAGAAGCAGAGCACGTTATGCTAGGTGCATTAGAGAATTTCATATTTTAATGGAGCGAAATAATAGGGCAGAGTTTAAGAATATTTACAAATGTGTAGTCCTGCTGGAACTAAAAAATATTTTAAATAAAATTGTCTCTTTTGTTTAAACATCAAAACAGATTGTATTGAAAAAGCAACATTTTTCCCCCTAGCATTAGAAAATGCTATGAGAGAGAGATGTGATAAAAATCAACAAAGATAAAAATGTGTACAATTTTGTTTTTAAATTAAGTGTGATTAAAACATCGAAAATCCCAACATAACAACAGTGGATGGAAAATCCTAATATTTGGCATGCAAAATAATGACAGAGCAGAAAGCAGTGATTATAATTCGAGAACAGCAAATAATACACAAAAAGTAAGTAAATGCAGATCATGGTATTTAACCAATGAAAACATAGCTGAACGGATGCACATGTAACGTCTTCCTTGTACGTTAGAAAATATAAATATGAGCTATATCTTCTTTTATGAATGTCCTTGAGGGTAACCAAAACTGTTGGTGACCTTAAAGGGGATGAGAGAATATAAAAACAAAGTGTAATTATGCTTGCTAAGTAGAAGGACAATTACTCTGCACTTTTAGTTGTATCATGCTATTATAGTAAACACTCTACTTTTATTTATAAAGGAAAAAATCTCTAGAGACTAAAGGAGCCTTTCAAAAAAGATACTTTGCAATTCCAGACAAATACCAAAGGAGTTTCCTTACTGTGTACAACATAACTGCTTTTGTAAAGATTGGCTATTGATTGAAAGGTGTTTGTGAGTAAAGGGGTGTGTGTGTGTGTGTGTGTGTGTGTGTGTGTGTGTGTGAATTAAATCATATTTTAAATAAATTAGTGGAGGTCTTTTAAAGAACCGCTTATTATATCTGTTCAAAAGTATATTGCTGCTTTATAACGTGAATAAACACCTAATAAGTTGGCTCTACAGATTTTGGATTTTAAAAACTGCCTTTTAAAGTGCAAGACAAACATTTGTAGTATTGTTTTCCTTTTTGCTAATTCATGTATGTCCTTTGTGTAGCGTATATTTTAATGTGTACATATTCATCATTATATAACAAAAGATGGGGCAAACTATATTTATATATTACAACTATATGAATAACTACTATCGTTGTAGTTATATAGCATTTGTTATAGAGGTGTGAATAAACAACCAGATGGCCTTTTTTTTTTTAATGTATAGCACACCCTCCCCCAATTCTGAATAGTAGAATTTTCATAGCAGTTGTTTCTGTATTTGTTTTGTTAAGTTGACTCTGGATACGCCAAGTATTTTCTTAGGTGCTAGATAAGGACAAAGCCAAACAAAAGATTCAAAATGAAAAAAAGGCAATCCACCAACTTATTGATTTTTCTCCATGACATCAAATAATGTATTTGCCTATATCATGTTCTATGAAATGACTCCTCGGGATGCTCTTCCTTCGCTTCTGACACCTCTGACACCTCTGACTGGGTGTGCACCTCTTCCTCAAAATACTACCATCCCAACAACGGGCCTGTGTGAAACATGAGAGACACAGCCTGAAAAACCATAGGTAGTTTATGTAATGCAGCCCTTATACATCTGACTCCTGTTAACGCTGATTGATATACCTGGCTCTTCACTTTTGCATTCTGTGACTTGGACTCTGAAAATTTAAATTATAGATTAACGTAAAAATTCTCAAGACAGGTTACACATTGGAATCACAAGAAACCTATCTGCCTGAGTTGCTCTCTGACATACAAAAGAGAAAAGCCAAGTATGGGGCCCTGGTTATAAAGCTCTACAGATGTACTCAGTGTGTGCTCATGACTGAAAGATAGCTCTAGACTTGTATTTTTTGGTTCCCTTTCCTCTTTTCTTTTCCTCTCCCCTGACGTCTGGCCTTTAACTTTAGATATAGACCGTATGTCAAATATCCCTGAGTTTCGATGGGTGGACTATTTACTTGTTTGGGCCTTGTTAAATTAGCTAGTTAATTTATTTGGGGTTTAGTTTCTCTTTTCTCTCCATGGCCCACATCTGTGTGTTGTTCTCCCAAAGCCTAGTTTCCATGCTCAAAGAAAAAAAGCTTTCATTCTGCAGGATATTTTGTTGTATCACAAAATAAAATAATACCCTGGATGTTCTATCATCTCAAAAGTAGGAAAACAAACAAACAAAAGCTTGATATTTGTCTTGAGGGTTTGTTGTTGTTATTTTAATTATTTATAATTAAGCATTCTATAAATACACAAGAATCTCACAGACAGTATCTTAAAAATCAAATTCTAGCTATCAATCCTTTCAGCCACTGGGCATGGCAATATTGCTAAGTAATGCTAGGTATCATTTAAACATATGAAGGATTTTAGTGATAGTTTTAGGTAGAAGTTTTGAGTCAGAATGCTTGCGGCTGGCAAAAGATCTACTATGCTATTCAGGTGTGACCCTAACACCTTTAAATCCCAAGGCCTGGCTCACATTATTGACTCATTGTTCCAAAGGCATAAAGGCATTCAATATTAAGAGCATTAATATTTTATTTTTTGCCTCCCAGCTAAAGCATTTCTCCTACCACTGTACATCATAAAGTCATGCTGATAAAGGGTGGACAGGTGTAGGCATATTATTCGGTTCACTTATTCCTAGTTAATTACCTTTATGGTTCAAATACCAAGTGATAATAGGAAAGCGTGATAAATAGCTCTCCATTAAAATGCTTGGATTACTATAAAAAATGACCTGCTTTCTGCCAGCCAATTCTCAGCAAATTATTTACCCCCATAGTATATTGTCTCCAAAACAAGACACATCAATAGATATTTTTCCCCTATCAGAGGGATATGTGATAGTGCCTCAAGCTAGTTAGGACATGCCAATAAAATATTTGCTACAACAAGCATTTTAATGTGTAATTTACTTTTAATTATTCATTTATTTAGGAAAATAAGTTTAAGATTAAATTCTTACATGCCTTTTACTTTAAATTAATATATTATAAAAGTATAGAAAATATGTCTGTCCAGTAAAATTTATTAATATTGATAAAAATGCTAGATTTGTTGTGTCGATACATTTTTAAATATTTTCATAATGGTTTCCATGTGACTAGAATTAGGGTTAATCATAGCATGTGTAAAGTCCTAAAGAATTAGAATGGTCTTCTTGAAAAACGGACACTAATCAATTTCTGAGAATTTTGAAGGACAAGATAGGAGTTGTCTTGTGGTAGGCAGAATAGTGGCCCCTTAAATATATCCATGTCCTCATCCCCAGAATCTGTCAATATGTCACGTTACATGGGAGAGGGGAATTAAGGTTGTTAATCAGCTGACCTTAAGACAGGCAGATCAGCCTGTATTATCCAGGTGAGCCCAGTGGCATCACAAAGGTCTTTAGAAGTAAAATCGGAAGGCAGGAGAGGAGAGCTATAAAGGGAGATATTAGGGATCAGAGAGGTGTGACACAGTTGCCTTGGAAAATACAGGAAAGGAAACATAGGACAAGAAATATGGCTTGTCTCTAAAAGATGGAAAAGGGAAAGAAATATATTCTCTTCTTGAGCCTCCAGAAGGAACACAGCCCCGCTGAAACCTTGATTTTTAGCCCAATGTAACTTGTGCCACACTTGATTACAGAACTGTAAGACCATACATTTTTATTGTTTATAAACTGACAAGTTTGTAGTAATTTGTTGAAGAATGCATGTATGTTACTTTTCAAAAAGATATCATTATTCTCCTTTCTATTAGCCACTGAGTTGGAAATACAGGCATACCTCAGAGATATTGGGTTCAGTTCCAAACCATCACAATAAAGCAAATATTGCAATAGAGCAAGTCACATGAATTTTTTGGTATCCAAGCACATATAAAAGTTATGTTTACACTATACTACAGTCTATTAAGTGTGCAATAGCATTGTGCTAAAAAAACAATATACATACCTTAATTTTAACATACTTTACTGCTAAAAATGCTAACCATCACCTGAGCCTTGAGTGAGTCATGATTATTTTGCAGTAGTAACATCAAAAGATCACTGATCACAGATGACCATAACAAATAAAATAATAATGGAAAAGTTTTAAATATTGGGAGAATTACCAAAATGTGGCACAGAGACACGAAGTAAGCAAATGCTATTGGAAAAATGGTGCCAACAGACTTGCTCAACAGAGGGTTGCCACAAACCTTCAATTTGTAAAATACACAGTATCTGTGAAGCAAAATAAAGCAAAGTGCAGTGAAACAAAGTACAATTAAACGAGATATGCCTGAATGTCCAAGGTGAGCAGAGGACAAACTGGGTCCTTAAATAAGTGTTAGTTACTAGAATAGGGCATAGCTCTTTGAGATGCGCAGTAAGCTATATTTTACAAGTGTTTTTAAAAAAGCATCAGAGCTTTCACTTCTGAGTAGTACATAAAAATTCTCAAGAAACAATTACTCCCATTTTAACAGCAAGCGAACTGAATAAATTAGACATACATAATTCTTAAGCCTGCAGGAGAGCTGAGGATGCAAATAAATCCAAATAGACTAAATTCCAGAAAGTTCCTAGAAAAGAAGAGGTACATATCATCTGCTTTCACCTTGATGGAGCAGTGGGAGGAGAAAAAATCTTCTATAAAGGGAGTTAAGGAGAAATGAGCCAGTTTTTAAACAAACTTTTAATGGGTGTGAGTGGGAGAACAGGATGGATTAGAATCCTGCAGTACTCCAGTGGCAGAGTGAGCCTGCCCTGCCCTGCCAAAGCTTTCCTACAAACTTTCACTGAGTGCACAGCAGTACAGTGCACTACTACGCCCCAGAGCAAGGAAGGAGAGCTGAGAGAGAGAATCCCTGAGGTGTTCAGGCAGCAGTCATCTGAAGGCTGAGCTTAGAGCCAGAGAAATGGGAGAATTCACTCCAAGACAACGCAAATCTCTATCAAGTGAACTGCAGCTGCCTTCCACAAACTGAGAGCAGGGAGGGCACTGGTTAAAAATTCTCTCAAGGCACCAGAGGCCTTGTGAGGCCGGACACCAGCTGCTGAAAGCTGAGGGCAGGGCAGGAGAGCTGGAGAATTCCCACTGAGTCTACCTCAGTAGCCCTCTGGAGATCGGGGATGGGCAGCAGGGCTGAGAGAGATAACCGGATGGTGTAGAAAGTTTCTGATAAGTAGCGGCAAGCAAAGAGAAACTTAAAGGAACTAGAAATCCGGCAACAAAGCCACAAAACAGACAGTGATCCCTCCCCATTTGGAAAGATGGTAGTCAGCCTGAAAAGCATAACAAAAAGTCCACTGTCTTACCATTGTTCAGATCACAAATGTTGCTGAAATAAAGTTCACGATCCCTGCCTCGAAATACTGAAAGCCAGTGATGAACTGAATCTAACTAAAGTTGACATAAAGTTCAAACCCCACTCAATAACTGATTAAGTTGAATTTGTTCTCCCATCTATTGATTCAAGATAAGAGGCATATCCAATGTTGGGGTTAAATAGTATTATTTCAGTCCGTATTGTCCTTTCATGCACAATGTCTGGCATACAGTAAGGAATTCTATAAAGCAAGAATAAAGAAATGACCTGTGATCAAGAGAGGAAATATTCCATATAAGCAGACACAAAGATGGCCCAAATGCTAGAATTGCTAATCAATGACTTTAAAATAACTAGGATAAGTAGGCTAAAGGATATAATGCAAAAGGACAGCAACATGTGAGAACAAGTGTAGAAATTCACTAAAGCCAGGAAAACTATAAATTATAAACATTTACAAGAAATGGAAGATAATAAGGAAATGTATAATACCATGAACAAAGAATTCATTCAATGAACTTCACAACAGACTCTATGCAGCTAAGAAAAAGACGGGTTATTCTGAAAGAAAACAGAAGACATTATCCAAATCAAATACAAAATCTAAAAGTAAATGGAATGGAGCATCCAATATCTGTGGCACAATATTCATGTTCTTGGAATCCCAGAAAAGTATAGATAAGAATATAACAGAAGGAATATCAGAAGAGGCTGTTACTAAGAACTTTCCAAAAGTGATTAAATACATTTACCCATAGATTCAAGAAGGTCAGCAAACCTCAAATGGGATAAATACAAAGAAAGTACAGCTAGGTATATAATCATAAAACTGCTGAAAACAAAATACAGAGAATATTTTAGAGCAGACAGGAAAAAAGACACATACATACATACAGTGGAAGGATAAGGATTATGCCACACTTTTTATCATAAATAGTAAAGGCTGGAAAAAATGGAATGGTATATTCAAAGTCTTAAGATTTAAAAATAAAAAGAAAGAAAAAAGGGGTTTAATAAGAATAATATTCAGAGGAAAAAAAATAAGGGATTCCTCTCTGGCAAACTTGCAGCATAGAAAATGCTAAAATAAATTCTTTAGTCTGAAAGGAAATGTACTTGATGGAAGTCCAGATTTGGAGAAGGAATGAAGAGCATTAAGAAAGGGTAAACATAGGGATACATTTCAAAATTTTTAATTATCTTTATTTTACTTATAATAAGTAAGAAGAATGAAATAATGCAGGTTAGAGCAAAAAAATCAATCAGATAGAAATGGACAAACAATAGAGAACATCAATAAAGCCAAAAGTTAGTTCTCTGAAAAGATCAAAATAACTGATAACCCCCTAACAAAACTGATTTACAAGATAAGAGAGGCAACAAAAACTATCAATATCAGATATAGAAGAAAAGAAATCACTACAGATCCTGAAGATACTAAAAAGACAATGGGGGATATTATGATAGTATGTCAATAAATTCAACAACTTAGATAAAATGAACAAATTCCTTAGAATATAACTTCCCAAACTCATATGAGATGGAATAAAAATCTGACTATCTATATATGTTATAAAAACTGAATTCATAACTAAAATCCTTTATATAAAGAAAAATTGATGCCCAGAAAGCTTTACCAGCGAATCCTAACAGTAAAGAAATCTTGTACAAATGGTCAGAAAGTACAGGAGTAGTGAACACTTCCCAACTCATTCTAGAAGGCCTGCATGATCTCGACATCAAACCCTGACTCTTCGGCACTTCCCTGGTGGCGCAGTGGTTAAGAATCTGCCTGCCAATGCAGGGGACACGGGTTTGATCCCTGATCCGGGAAGATCCCACATGCCATGGAGCAATGAAGCCCGTGCGTCACAACTACTGAGCCTGCGCTCTAGAGCCCGTGAGCCACAACTACTGAACCCATGGGCCACAACTACTGAAGCCTGCATGTCTAGAGCCCATGCTCCACAACGAAAAGCCCACACACTGCAACAAAGAGTAGTTCCCACTCGCTGCAACTAGAGAAAGCCTGGGCGCAGCAACAAGGACCCAACACAGCCAAAAATAAATATAATAAATAAATGAATTTATTAAAAAAAAAACCTGACTTTTCTACATCTGGAATAGTATTTATCCAAGAGAAACTAAAACATATGTCCACAAAAAAGACTAATACAAGAATGTTCCTAGGAGCTTTATTCATAATAAACAAAAAAGAACCCAACTGTCCATCAGCGGGTGAATGTATGAAAAAAAATGTGATACATTCATTCATAGACTACTACTCAGCAACTAAAAGGAATGAAGTACTCATTCAAACAATAACATGGATGATTATTACACACATCATGTTAAGCAAAAGAAGCCAGACATTTAAAAAAGGGCATACCCTATTATTTTATTATACGAAGTTCTAATACATGCAGAACTAATCTGTGGTGATACAAATCAAAGTTTTTGATACCAGGAGTGGGGAGCAACGAATGCAGGGTCTTCCTGGAAAGGATGTGAAGACACTTTATGTACTAATTGAAATGTTTCATTTCTTTGGGTGGGTGTATAAAATTTCTAAACTTATCAAACTGAACAGGCAAAATCTGTGCATATTTATTGTATATCAATTTTATCTCAATTTGAAAAAAGCCTTGCAAAAAATAAACAGAAGCAGCAGGACTCCTGGGCTGATATAAAGCCGAACTATGGGGTCCTTGAAACTGGGCAGAAGGGCAGAAAATAAAATTAATTCTTTTTGGCAAACCTCCATTGGTGTTTTATAACTGTATTAGAATTTATCAACGACTGAATATAGAATGTGTATAAGTCCCAAGTTTAAATGGATGACTTCCCTAGATTTCTTTTTTTTAACTCACTTTATTGAGGTATGATTGACATACAGAAAGCTGTGCATATTTAATGTATACAACTTAATAAATTTGAAGATAAGTATAAATGTGTGAAACCATCACCACAATCTATGCTATTAATATATCCATCACTACAAGTTTCTTCCTGCCCTCTTCATTTATTATTTTGTGTGTGATTAAAAACACTTAAGTATAATTTCAAATCAAGAAAAAAATTATGAGCCAAAAGCAATCACAAAATCCTTTATACTGCATTTGTCTCTGCGACAAATACTATTGTTGGCGTTCCACAGGTGAAATCTAGAGACAATTTTAATTGTGACCTATACAGAGTATGAATTTTTGTTTTAAGTTTATATAGGAACATGAATGTGCTCAAATTTAAAAAATATTAAGGTATACCAAAATCTATAAATTACACAATGAATCTCTCCCTTTCTCAGTGATACTCTCCAAAATTTCACTTCCCAAGAGTCTGAAGAGTCTTTAAAAAGCCTTTAAAAATTCTGGATGTATTCTTTCAGGCTTTGTTTATGAGCACAAACTTACAGGATTCTCTTGCAGGAAAACAGAAAATGGTATCCCAAAATTTTAGATTTAGGTCATTTCTTACCCTTCAAGACATACAGACATACAACAACGACAATGACATAGGCTATCACTGTTTAGAATTTTCTTTAGCTTCACAATTATGCCTTGATCACCCAAAGGGAAATGCTGAGCTAAGCTAGTGTAGATTTATAACTGAAAAAGACAGAGTCTCTGCTTCCAAGGAATATGCAATCGAACTAGTGAGGACAAGACAAGTAAGAAATGACTTTGATACGGTGAAATAAACCAAATACCAGACAGGAGGAGAAACCATATATCATGCTGGATATTCCAGCCAACGTATAGTAAGCATTGGGAGATTTAAAAAGTTATGGTTGCCTTTGCAATTAGACATTGCTGATACCTAATAACAAAGCTTCTGCATTGTACTTTGGAGACTGATGAAGTCCAGTCAGCAGGGCTGATTGTTCAAGCATGGGCATATGCATGAGTGGTCGACCACCTGTCAGCTGGTTACCATGAAGCTGCTTATATGCCCATATAAACTTTGTTGGAAAATCAGTAGTTACTCATAGAAATTTCTAGGAATCCCTGTGATTCATATGGTCTGGCCTTAAATATCCAGTTTGCTTTTGTGTAGTTTTATAGCTTGCCTAGGTTATACAAAAAAACACCGCACAAAATAAGAGCCTCATCACTAATTCCTCCAGCAAGATAAAGTGTTAAATTGATCCTCTTGTCTAAGTACTGTTACTATGGGACAAATTACAAAAAAAAAAAAAAAAAGTCTTAAACATATTAAAACGTTTATAGATTCTGTGGTCTGGAATTCAGACGGGGTACAGTGAGAATGTCTTGCCTGTATTTCAAAATGCCTAGGGCCTCAGTAAGGGTGGCTCCGCAGTGGAGATGAGTCAATGGCTGGGGATTGAAATTATCTGAAGGTGCCTTCACTCCAATTTCTGGTGCTTGATGCTGGCTGTCAGCCTGGACTTCAGCTGTGTCTGCTGACCAAAATACCTAAACAGGGCCCTTCTATGTGTCATGGGCTTCCTCAGAGCATGCTGACCTCAGGGTAGTCAGATTTCTTACACAACAATTCAAGCCTTCGAAAGTAAATATCCCACTGAGCATGGCAGGAGCAGCAGCACTCTTTAATTACCTATGTCATGAGGTATCATATCCACCGCAATCTATTGTTTATGAGAGAATCACTAAAGTCAGCCTAGGTTCAAGGGAACAGGACTTATCTCTTGGTGGTAGATGTGTCAATGAATATGAGAACATCTTATGAAATTGCTACATCTACAAAAGACAAATTAGGTAAGCTTCTCATTTCAATAAGAAAAATAATCGAAATAGAAAGCTACCCTCTGAGAAAGTCAAATTTTGTAACAAGGGAATTACAATGTAAAGGCATATGCTAAAGTACAGCTGTCTTAATTCAACTACTGTGAAATCATTTTTGCACATATTACATCAAGCAATCCAAATTCCTACTGAGAAAGATATGTAATGTTCTGAAACCATGTTTCCTCCCATTGTCAGTCCCAGTGAGAGAGGGGGAGCTGTCACTGGAATATCTAACATAACCATTGTGACATCTTAACATGTAAAGTTTGGGAAAGATTAAAATCTTCTGAATTGAAAATTTCTTTAAGGTGATAATATTTTATATTGGCAGTTATAAAGAGCTATAGAAATTACCAAATGTCTCGAAGTGTAAATTTCCCAGTTCTAGAGTGTTTGTTTTTGTTTTACTTAGCCTTGATTTTGGAGCTTTTAGAGTGCCAGGAAATACACTACGTCTTATGAGTTATACAAAAATGTGTAATGGATGGTATGTGCCCACAAAAGCCCCATTGTTTATGAGGGGAGAGATGGAATACCTAAAAAACTATAAGCAACAATGAAGTGAGATAGCCAAGTTTGCACTGGGGAGGCTCTCTTCAAAGTACTAAAGCTTCTTAAATTTATACAATTGTAGATAAAAAAATAACCAAATAATTACTATATAGATTCATTTTTCTGATGTCTTACGATAATAAGCGGATATCAAATAACTGAATTTTCCAGGTAATGGAAACTTCCCCCTTTTAGCAGCCATTTTGGTTAAGAACTTTACTAAATAATGTTAGATGGCTTGTATTATCTTTAAATTAACACATGATATAATTTAAACTTGGGAAACAAGTACATTATTAAGTAAACCAATTATTACATTGTGCTTTAAGTTCTGACACCCTCATCAGAAACAGAAGTCATGGGATTACTTATACTCAATTTAGATGGACTCAATCTACTACTTTTATTTTTTTTAATTTTAAAAATTTTATTTATTTATTTGGCTGCATTGGGTCTTCGTTGCGGTGCACGGGCTTATTACGGTGGCCTGTCTTGTTGTGGAGCACGGGCTCTAGGTGCATGGGTTTCCGTAGTTGTGACTCGCAGGCTCTAGAGTGCAGGCTCAGTAGTTGTGGTGCACGGGCTTAGCTGTTCCGTGGCAGGTGGGATCTTCCTGGACCACAGCTCGAAACCTGTGTCCCCTGCATTGGCAGGTGGATTCTTAACCACTGCATCACCAGGGAAGCCCTACTACTTTTATTTTTATATTTTGGTCTGTGTGTCACGTGTGTGTGGTTGGGAGAGGAATGGTGAGGGTGGGACTTTTACATGTTTTGAAAAAGAAAAACACTAGTATTCTCCTCATCTAGTATATGTGCTGCTGAAGCGAGCATAGTATTCTCCTCATCTAGACTCACTAATTAACATTTGTGCCACTAATTGCCATATTTGTGCATAGTGGCTCTGTCTCTGTATTTATGTACATTCGTGTATAAAGATTTTTTTGTTGAATCATTTGGAAGTGAATGTGATATCGCATATATCACTACAGATGTCCTAAGAACAAAGTTTATAACCAAACCACCCTTATCGCAAGCACAATTTATTAATTTAACAATACTATTATATTCTATTACCCCAATATTACAAATGATGTTTTTGTGTGTTTAAAAAACTGCAGGATTCTGTACTGCATTTAGTTGTCATGTTTCTAAGGTGTCATTTAATCCAGAAGATTACCACCTCGTTTGTGTTTCATTACATTGACATTTTGGCAGCATCAGGTTTTATAGAATGTTCTACAATCTGAATTTCTCTAATTGTTTCCATGCGATTAGATTCAGATTAAATATTTTTGGTAAGATTTCTACAATGAAAATGTGTGTTTTCTTTTGCTTCACATCAAGGAGACACATAATGTCAGTCTGCCCCATTATTGGGGATGTTATATTGATAACTTAGTTTAGGTAGAGTTCTCCACATTTCTCTTTTGTAAAGGTACCCTTTTCTTTTCCAGGTATACATAATCAGTGGGGTGATACTTTTCAACACAGTGACTATTCAAGTCCCCAAGAAATTTCACCCAATGATTTTACCATATAGGGGTGATCTCTGCCTAAACCAATTATCAGTTATTTTATTGCTAATTGTGACTTTGTTTTATTCTATTTTTTAGCTGTCATTCTTCTATAAAGAACATTCCCTTCCTTCACCATTCCCTCTTTTTGAGTACTTCTATGGACTCAATGGATTCTTTCCCCAGTTGTCTGCCTTCACTGTCACTATCCTTTTTGATGCTCAATTAAACCAAATTTGGTCAGTGGGAGCCCATTCATGGTGACATATTCTTATTAATATTTGAGCAAGTCTTTGGCAAGAAGTTTCAAGCTCTCTGTTCTTTCCATATCCACACCTAGAATCAGTCTTTTATTCAAGAAGCCCTGGTCTTTTTAAAGAGTAATGATATCTTGAAACAAATATTTGGATATTAAATGTTCTGATAGTAATCAACTTATTGCCTCTCGGTTCCAGTTGTACACATCAACATATACTCTGTAACACACACAATTCCTTTAAGCATATTTCTATATTTCCTATGATGTTAACCTTTCTCAGAAGAGGGCACTGGGGGGACACTACAGGAGGAAAGGGCCCTTCTGTAGTATGGTGAAACAGCAGTGTAGGTGGGAGGACATATGGCAGACCTGCGCCCCATCAACATACCTAGATTGCATGGTCCCTGGCAACCTTGCATCCTTGGCCTGGCAAAACCAGTACCTCCAAGGCTTCCTCCCTATAGCTGTCAATTCCCTCTGCATGGTCCCATGCTGCTCACCTGTGGCCCAGAGGGTTTTTACCTCCTTTGTGAAAAGACACACACACACACACACACACACACACACACACACACACACACACAGAGGCTGCTTACTGTGCTGCTCTTTGCCTGCACTCTGAAGGATTGCTTCCCACCTGTCCAGTAACTGTAGATCAGGTCTGGCTTTGGAAAATCAACAACATTTTCTGCTATCTAGTGGACTGAATTACACCTTTACCAATGAGGTCTCAAACCCAGATTTGGGGAGGGACTCCCTACTGAGTTCGTCCTTCTTTGGTACCCTCCTTCAGGCAAAAAATCCCATATAGAGTTTTTTGTGGGTTTTTTTCGAATTTTATTTTATTTATTTTCTTATACAGCACGTTCTTATTAGTCATCAATTTTATACACATCAGAGTATACATGTCAATCCCAATCGCCCAAGTTTTCATATATCTTATAGTCAATCCTATATGCCAGTTTAATAATTATTTTTATTAGACTTCCTCCTCCGTAATCCACACTGTGATTTCTATCTCCTGATTGGGCCCAGACTGACACAGGGGTGCTCACTGCAACGAATGCCAATGTTTCGAGGCTCTTTCAGTGGACAGAGATATGAGTAGAATATGTACATAAGGAACTCACACTGATATCTCTAATTCAAAAGCAATTCTGGGGAAAAGGGAACCCTTCTACACTGTGGGAATGTAAGTTGGTACAGCCACTGTGGAAAACAGTATGGAGGTTCCTCAGAAAACTAAAAATAGAATTACCATATGATCCAGTAATCCCACTGCTGGGCATATACCCAGACAAAACTATAATTCAAAAAGATACATGCACCCTTGTGTTCATAGTAGCACTATTCACAATAGACAAGACATGAAAATAACCTAAAAGTCCATTGACAGATGAATGGATAAAGAAGATGCGGTACATATATACAATGGAATATTACTCAGCCATAAAAAAAAGAATGAAATAATGCCATTTGCGACAACATGGATGGACCCAGAGATTATACTGAGTGAAGTAAGTCAGAAAGACAAATACCATACGATATCATTTATATGTGGCATCTAAAATATGAGAAATGAACCTATCTATGAAATAGAAACAGACTCACGGATATAGAGAAGACTGGTTGGTTGCCAAGTGGGAGGGGGCTTGGGGAGGGATGGAGTAGGAGGTTGGGGTTAGCAGATGTAAGCTTTTATATATGGAATGGATAAACAACAAGGTCCTACTGTATAACACAGAGAACTATATTCAGTACCCTATGAAAAACCATAATGGAAAAGAATATTTAAAAAAAAGAATATATATATATATATATATATGTGTATAACTGAGTCACTTTGCTGTACAGCAGAAATTAACACACTGTAAATCAACCATACTTCAATAAAAGAATAATGAAAAACAAACAAACAAACAAAAAAACCAAAAGCAATCCTACAGGCTGTTTCTGACTTTTCCCCACTTCATAGCTGTGTCTCCCTTTTCCCACAGTGAGAAACTTCATTTATAATAACATCAATGTGTTAATCATTTGCACCATCCTGTGATGTATACAATATAGTTTAGAGTCACTATGCTAATACCACTACCAACAACCTTACTATGTAAGAGTAAATATTTCTTTGTAGATTTTTGCCCTTAAAAATATCCACTAAGTATTTAGTCACAGTCCTGGGAAAAAAAATAAATTTATTATTTTTTCTATGTGATTATATAATCACTCTGATATAGAGCAAGGTTCATTTACCTATGCTTTCAATTTTAGGTTTTGCTTAATTCCCTTTCTGGTCTCTTTGAAATGTAAAATATTCATTGGTTCAAAGTGGATGCTGCATTTTAAAGACTCTAAGTCTTCCCTCTGTTAGATCATCATCTATCCCAGAGCGGCAGGATCTTCCCAGACCAGGGATCGAACCTCTGTCCCCTGCACTGGCATGCAGATTCCCAACCACTGTGCCACCAGCGAAGTCCCAGAATCTACGATTCTGAAAGGCAGTCCCTCTTTCCCGCCAGTGGCTCCCGCTCTCACAGGGCTCTAGCCAGCACTGCTCTGCTTCTTGCCCCTCAAGCCTGCTGTTGGTAGTCCATGGGGTCTTGTCATCCATATTGGATGCCTCACACTACCCATATCTCTGTATTTTATTCCTTTGTGGAATTATTTTCAGTTAAATCATTCCCAATGTGTCATCTCCTTTCTGCTTAAAACTTTAATACGAAAGGGACCATATGCCACAGGTTATGTCTACTGCCCTGGAGTAGTTTTTAAAGCTGCTTTAAAACAGCTTTATTGAGGTAAAAATGATATACAAAGAACTGCACATATTTAATGTGTACAGTTTGATGAGTTTGGACATATGCAAACACCCATGATGGCATCACTACAATCAAGGTAACAGACATATCCATGACCTCTCAAATTTTCCTGTGTCCCTTTGTTTCTGTTTTTTTTTTAAATTTAATTTAATTTAATTTTTTTGTGTGGTAAGAACACGTAACATGAGATCTACTCTCTTAAATTCTGAGGTGCACAATACCATATTGTTAACTACAGGCAGTATGTTATACAGCGGATCTCTAGAACATATTCATCTAGTATAATTGAAACCTTATACTCATTGAACAATAACTCCCTGTGGTAATTTTTAATAATCCTCTTTTACTCTAAAAAGTATCCTGAGTTAGAGAATTTAAATGGTCATCCTGTTGATATACCATACGAGTGTTAACTGTATGTGCTTTTTTTTTTTTTAATCCAAAAACAATGGAGGAATTGGGAATTGAATTCACCAAGGCAGGATGGCAAAATAGACAATGCTTCAGAGTCAGGAAGAAGAGGATTTCACTCCCAATTGTTATCGCTTGTTAGCTCTGGAAACTTGGGTCAGTTAATTTCTCTAAAGCTGTGACAGTATCTGTAAAAGGAGACTAATAAAACCCACAGTGAAGGGTTGTTTTAAAGTAACAGAGAATGTATAAAGTGCCCCGCAGATAGTAGATGCTTAATAGTATTATGTTAAAACAATTATTGCTGGAATATGAGTACTTACCTTTGAACTTCTATAACAGTCCTTGATACAGAACAGGTATTCAAAAATGTTTAATGTAATTATTTAATGGATGATTTTCAAATGTGAATCACTTATAAACCAAAACTGGATTCTTAGCTATCTTCAGTTTTGAAATAACTTTTTCATAATGATCCTCTTTAACAATTTAATTCTCCTTAAATTTAAATGAGTTACTAAAAACTAAACAATTATTACTTCCAATTTCAATTACTATTATGAATGTATTCTAGCCTGTTAGCTTGCTTACTGTTAATATGGGCAATCAGGGCTTATCTCCTCTGTCTAGCCCGATAGTTGATCTGTTCTAGGCAATAAGTAAAGGGGACTGGATAAAAATCTCAGTGTACCTGAGCAGTCTACAGCCTCAGTCTACAGACCATTGGCTGTATACTGAAGCCGAGTGGAAAGGGCTTCTTCTTACTCTCAGACCAAAATACTGAGGATCTAAGGTTGGACAGCACTTGCATAGAGAGTCAATAAATATAACTGTGGGCTCATAAAAACTCAGACTGGGCTAGGCATGGCCTAACATAACAGGGCTGAGGGGTACCTGGCTGTTCTATCACTCCTGCTTTACAACTTTTGTGGAGGATTTCTACATCCCTTTATGAATACTCTGTGAACCATGGGACTCTGTTATGGCTACTATAGTACCTTGTTAAGCTTTTATCCAAAGTCCTACCTTAAGCCACCTCAAGAAACACAAATAAAATAATACATGTAAAACATAACGCATACAAACTACGTCTAGTACATAATGCATAGGTAAAATTTGCTTTCTCTTTTTCTTACTATGAACAGGATATGTTTCTAGATACTGTAAAGGATATAATACCGGTCAAATAGGATGGTGTTCTACCCTAGTACAGATATCGCCTAGTAGAAGAGAAGAAATGAATGCTGTTAACTCTGTCATGCATTCATATGTCAGCATTTATTTACATCTGACACAGATGCATTAGGCAACACATTGGAGACATAAAGATAAATATGCCATGGTATACTATTTTCAAGAAATTCACTCTCGTAATTTTCTTCCTTTCTCTTACCCATTATAATCAATTACTCTCTCTAGAATCGCATTGGACTTTGTTCAGACATCAGGTATAATTTCTATCATTATGAATACACAAACCAATCCACCACTATGGTATGAAGTACATTACCCATGCTGTATTATTTTATTATTTACACATAGATCAATGACCTGGTAAGGGGTCCTGCTCAATATTTACTGCTAAACTGTCCCTACTGTATAGCCATCTACTGGTTTAAGGTGAGTTATGAGCCTTATTTTGTAACTGTCAAAAATTATACCTTATGGATCACAGACCTAAGTGTAAAACGTAAAAGTATAAAACTCCTAGAAGGTAACACAGGAGAAAACCTAGATGACCTTGGGTAAGGTGGTGACTTTTTAGATACAACACCAAAAGCATGATCCAAGAAAGAAATAATTGATAAGTTGGACTTCATTAAAATTAAAAACTTCTTTGAGAAAAACAATATCAAGAGAACAAGACAAACCACAGACTGGGAAAAAATATTTGCAAAGACACATCTGATAAAGGACTGTTATCCAAAATATACGAATAAGTCTCGTATGCACAAGAAATTCTCCAACGGAGATCCGGAACATATGTCAACATAGAGACCACAGTAAACAACAGTTTGGGTTTGGAGTAAGAGCTCTTATTTTCTTTCTTTATTCTTTACCAAGTATAATTTTTATAAGATTTTTTAAGAAAGCATAATCTCAAATGCCTAATTACGCTCTACAGTAGTTAGACACTGGCTCATCTGTAATCACTAGATACTTTCAAGACTGAGTATTGCCTCTAGACAGTTGATGGCTGTAAAGTTTGAAAGAGGGGACAAAGACAGGTAACTAAGCTTTCGTAAAAAGAAGGAATAATTATGTAGTTCCCATTAAGTCTCCCTTTGAAATTCTAAAAATAAAGAATTCTATTCCAAAAATATAGGTAACCCAAGAATGTTTTGTTTCAAATCTACTGTGCTCTGAATACCTAGTTTTCAAAGTCAGGTAAACGTAATAGAAAACATTTAAAAGTCTATCTTTCATACTACCTTGGGGAAAAAAGTGTCAGACGAAGAAGAAACTATGAAGTTGGCTTGGTTTGCCTTTAGCATGACACCGTCCTTCTCAGCTTAACCCCAACTTCAGCAATCACTCCTTTCTCTCTTACAACCCTTCCCTCATGAGTGCTTTCATGTTTTACACAGTTTCTCCAATTAAGGAAAGAATGGCATGATAAATGGATTCTCACTAAGATACTAGAGATCCTTGTTTCTCAGAGTGTTCCACAGAGCAGAGAAACTAGCATTACCTTATCTACTGAGTAAAAGATCTGCGTTCTCATAAGGTCTCCATGTGATTTCTATACATTTTAGTAAGATAACCAGGAAATTCAGATGCACATTAAAGTTAGAGAACATTAGTGGAAACTGCTGTTTTCCAGAGCTCTCCAAGTGTGATCCCTGGGTGAGCGGCATCAGCATCAACTGGGAATTTACTGGAAATGTAAATTCTCAGGCCTTGCCCTAGACCTCTACCTCAGAAACTCTGGGGGTGGGACCCAGCCATCTGGATTTTAAAAAGCCCTCCAGGGGATTGTGATGCATGAAAAAAAATTAAAGACCATTGTTCCAGAGCATCTATATGTAAAGAATTGCTAATTTCAGAATTATGGAGCTCAGTGCACCATAAAAAGTAAAAAGGGGTGGGCATTCTATCCCATAGAGCCTCCTGGCTTTCCTTCAACTTGCATAATCCTGAAATTCAAGTGTTTCCAAATATGCCCTAAGTGTGCTTCTCCGATTAGGCCATTAACTTGTTTCATGTCTTTTGAGAGTAAATCCCTTGATACCAATTGGTTTAATTCAAGAAGCCTGCCCCATTACTTTAGCTATTTCAACCTGTGAAATTTCACACCACCAGGACATCAGGCTGTACAGCAATTTTAATTAGCTGCCTCTGATATGGAGAAGACTTACTGGAATTACTTCAGTAATTTAAAAGCTTCTGCAAAATTGAACTCTGTGTCTTTTCCATTTTCCCCCCAACTCACTGCCCAGATGCCCCTTGTTTACATTTATTAACCCTGCTTTTTAATCTAAACTGGTGTCTCTGTGTGTTTGTGTGTCTGTGCTGATTAACTGAAGTTTCAGATCACAGCCTATTGCTAGCAAATATCGCTACGAGGAGGCATTCTTTACTGGTTTTAATGTGCTTTCCAGTTCAACAAGGAGTGGCAATTAATGCAGCTTAAACTCCAAAGTAAACAAGGAGTATACAAAAGTATGAATGACTGCGCTTGGTAGTGGTCACACTGTAGAATAGGGCACTTTACTACAGTGAAAGGAGCTATAATATTTTACTATCAATATTTTAAGATAGCCACTAGTGTTTCTCCAAGACTAGACAATGGATTAAGGGAATGGCTAGGCAAGAACATTCTATACTATTCCCATAATTCATCTGCTATTATTTAAAGCCTTTTCCCAGTGTTAAACAAGAGAAAATTGCCATTTGCTGAAATACTTTTCCAATGGTATGGCTCTTAGTACATTTCACTATTACAGCATTGAATGAATTGCTTTCACTTTCATTAATGCTTATTTTGTTAGAAACTAGGAAATAGTTGTTCTACTCTACATGGAGATGTAAAGAAGCTAGTCTTGATGCTGAAGGTAACTAAAGTGATCACTCCTTTGGCACTTGCATGAAAGTGTTTAGCGTATTCAGTCTCACTAGCCCACAACAATAGCCTATTAGTTATGACATGTTTGTTACCTTTAACAGGGAAGCACATTAGTGTAAGTGCTGCAGACTTACAGCTATATATGTGCCCCGAAAGGTGTGTTGAGACTTTCCTGTAAATTGTTCAAACTAAGTGAGAATCATAGATAACAAAGAAAACCACCCCTTGGGGAACTTTTCTGTCATATTAAAAATTATTTTTGGCACCTTCTCAGAGAGCAACAACACATTCATACTGAGGTTGGAATTAATGGATACAAACAGATAAGAACTATTAATTAATATCCTTTCACAACACTGAAGCGAGGAGAATCTTCAAGCCAGCCAAGAAATTAACTTTTAAGAAACATCTGCAGAGTGGAAATACTGACTGAATTAAGGGGTTTACCGGAAATTAAAGGATGGGTGCAATTCCATTCTAACAGACCTGGGAAATGGAATCAGCTTACCTCTCAGGTGCGTAGTAATGACTGTCATCAGCAAGAAACGTCCACTTTGTAAATAAATGGGAGTGTAAACATAATTCTAATGAATGTTTAGCTTAGTCACTATTTAGAAAGTTAAATGTGTTTCGTATTAAATTGCAAATACAAATTTTAACTCAGTGCATACATGCCTCTGCATTCATCATCTGTCGATCAAACTATGCATCGATTTTATTTCACTGACAGACTAAAGTCTTTTGTTTTAAAAATTAGTAAGGATAATGAGACTGGCATTTATGCTTTCCTTTTATATATTTTAGTTTTTTACTAAATTATAGCATACATACAGTAAAGGTGGAAATAAGTGCATACAACTTGTTTGATTCTCACTAACTGATTTACAGTCATAGGATTAACACATCAAGAAAGAGTCCCCATGCCAGTACCCTAGAAGCCTCTTGCCTCCTTACAGTTTCTACTCACCCCCTGCTCAAGATTAATCACTATCCTGTCTTCTAATCACTTTGTCTTATGCTGCATTAAAAAATTCTTAAATAGAAAATCAAAGCAACCAATCAAACTAACCCTTCTTTGAACACCTTGCTCCTTTGCACCAGTGGCAACTTCATTCTTGTTTTGTGGTCTGGTATAGCTACCAAAATGTATCAGATATAAATATCTAGATTTCCTCTAACCCAAATGTTCTCAAAGTGTGATCTGGGGACCCTAGAGAGATACCTGAGTAACTTTTAGGGGGCCCTCAAGTTCAAACCATTTTGCTTAATAATAGTAAAACATCATTCACCTTTTCCACTCACTCTCTCACAAATGTGTATTGGAGTGTTCCAGAGGCCTCAACACATGTGATGTCACAACAGACTGAATGCAGAAACATACATAAGAATCCAGTTGTATTCTATTAAGGCAGGTATTAAAGAGATTCACAAAAATGTAAAATAGTGCCACACTTTTCACTATTTTTTTGTTTTGTTTCGGAAAATAAGGCTTTTTGTAGTAATATGTTACTTATGTTAAAATGTAATGAGTTTCTTATTATTTTAAATGAATTAATAATTCAATATTTTTCTACATTTCAGTGTTAATTTCTATTACATAAATATCAATAGATATATCCACATACACAAAGGTTCTTTGGAGTCGTCAATAATTTGAATTTAGAAGTCCTGAGACAAACATTTTTGAGAACCACTGTCCTAGTTATTCCAGAGTTTACTTCTCATACCATTCTTCTGGATTGGCTTCCATTGATATCCCAAACTACTTAATTGCCAAATTCACTTATCATTTTCAATCTTTGTTTACTAGAACTTTATAAATTGGGGGGGGGTTCTTACTTTCTCTCCTGTTTGTTTTTTCCTTCACAACTCCCCACATCCTTTGCTTCCACAAAACTGCTCTCATATTTTATCATTTCTCAGGTTTACATATAGGCTCAACTTTAATTTCCCACCTCTGATATTCAAACATTTAAAAAATACATCATGATCCATTATCTGGTCTGGAATTTGATCTTACCCTACATAAAATCTCATAAATTAGCAAGTTAGCTTTGTTACTATTTCATGGATGCTGGTAGAAGACACAAGACTCCTGAGTCAAAGACAAAGGGTTTTATTATGCATAGCACAACAAGCCCCATGAGCATCAGGTTGTTTGTTTTGTTCCCCTTTCCCCAAAGTCCCACGATGGTCATGTGGAGGGGCCCAGACTGATGTTCCACATGTAGTGGGTTTGCACTGCAGCTGAAGAACACTGAGCTCAGGTATCCTCCTTCTATTGCAAGTAAGTAAGCCTGCTCATCCCTTAAGACTGCTCCTGCTAACCCACCTAACAAACAGCCTGGGTAAAGGGCCATTATGGCCTTGCATTCTTAGCATACCCAACAAGAACATGCAGAGACACTAAGGGTCCATGGAGGACTGTCTCTCCCAACACCCATTTGAGAAACTAATTAATCTGGGAACACTATTTACAAAACGGGAGGCAGTTCCCCTGGCAACATACACAAGTGTAAACAACTTCAGGGGATTCAAAAATCCTTCAGAGTATATCCATGGACTCCTGCCTTAAATATTCATGTTTCTCAGGGTACTACCAAGACCCTCTTCTTACCTCAGTCTACATACACTCCATGTATGATCAATGACTACTAGTGTAAGGGATCAGACCTTTTACATTAGCTTCAGGTACTTTTATCTAACTTCATGGTAGATCTCTTTATCTGGTTATCAAATGGGCACTTCAAATTCAACACAAAGAACAGTAATCAAATCATCATTTCCCACTCCCAAGGTGTGTGGGGGGGACTTTTCTTCATTGTTTAAAAACTTGATAAAAATCACCTGTTTTACATCACTCAAACTGAAATTTGATGCCATTTTTCTTTTTTTTTCCTATTTTCCAATATCCAAATATTCTGCATGTCTGCTAATATTTTTCTTTTAGATATTTCTTGAATCTGGTCTGTCCTCTTAATATCTACCTCTGTAGCCTATGTTGAGGAGCTCAGAATCCCTTGCTATCATCTACAGAAAATGATTTTCATCTACAGACTCATTAGGCCTCTAATGATTCACTATATGTTTAGCTTCACTCTCCTCCACTGCATCCTCCTCACCAATCCTAAATGGCCTAGAGGTAGTGAAAGCGGACAGGTTTGGGTATCAGACCAGCTCTGACTCTGAGTCTGTAATTTAGGGCAACATATTGAGCTTTCAAGTACTGCTCCTTATTTACAACAGGAAGGCAATACTTTCTCCATTATGAAGTCAATTGTTAGGATTACATAGTATGATATATGTATATCACAAGCTCAATTAAGGATGAGTTAATTCTTAAAAATACTCCTCCCCTCCTGCTCTTTCTCTAAAGACAATTTAAAGGCTTTCAGTCACCATAAAAATAAATTCAAATTCTTACCATCAAATATAACCCATTTCTTGATCTGTGAGATTTCATTTTCCCATTGCTTTTGACATTTTTTCAGTGATAGAATTCTACATTGATATATATCTTTAGTGAGATAGTGATCCTTATTGCAGGGGTATAATATTGAAATTCACTTGTAAACTGCATTGTAAAACATATAGGAAACAAATCTATTAATACTAAATTAACAGTAACAGAAATACATATGGACTCATTAGATAGTTTTACCAAAATTTCCAACAGTACTTGATAGTTGAAGCTCTGCCTCAAACATCACAGAGGCCACAGAAAAAATGGGTAAAAAACTGTGCAAAGATTATAGGGAAGGAAAAATAACTTTCCCTCTACCCTTCTAGGTTCTTGGCCGAGACCCCCTCCCCAGATTAAAGGGAGAAAAAGAAGCAGAAGCTTAATAAAACATGTATGCCTCCTATACATATGGGAGATACCTAGGAAAAATGGAGTAACTCCCTAAAATGGCCCAAGCCACCACCTTCAATACCATCTCAAGTTAAAGACAAAAAAATGTTGGTGGGGTAGGCAGTCAGTTATGGGAGGTTACCAGGAAAGGCACAGTAAACAAGGGTAAGGTTGTTATGCAGATTTAAATTGCTGCCTTCTCCATTGATAAATGTTTTGAAGGATTTAATCACCTTCCTCTTCCTGGTACAGAGAGGAAGACACCTTTACAAATGGAGATTTTCCCTGTATATATGTAAATGTCTCTTACAAAAGGGTAACTCTTACTTGATTTTCAGAGCTTCTCCTGTGTCTGCTGTTTCTTAAAAATAATCAGCCTAAAATAATCCTTATGCCAAAGAGGCATATTTTGGAGTGACATACTCTGGTCCCCGTAAGATCGTTCACTTGTATATGAAATACAGTGATGGGGTCCAAATTAGAAGAAAAGAGTGAAGAAAGCAAGCAATATTTACCCTAGTGACCAACTGCATGAAGTCTTTGCTGTAGAGGATTATAAAAGCTTTCAGCATTACACATGCAATTATTCAATTATTTATCATATGATAAAGCACTGTTTCAAGAAAGCAAACAATAGCTTTGTATATAATACATAGAGACTAATACCTACAAATATGGAAGGGTAGCCTATTTTAAAATATACTTCTGGTTCTAAATCATCAAAAGTTAATATCCATTTAGTGTATAAACAGTTTTTATGCATTTCACTGTCATGACTAGAAGCAAGAATAACACATTTCTTCTGTCCAGTAATGTCCATAGTCAACAAACATTTACTAATGTGTATCTCAGGGGATCTTTTGAAAAGATAATATTAAGGATGACTAATGATCATGATGGGTTTTTGTCTCTCCTTTTATGCAGTGCTCCATCTTACACAGCTCTATAAAAGGTGAATTAGAATCTTGCTTCAGTATAGATATTAAATCAACAAAAAGGGAACCTCTAGGCCCTTGCGATTTCCTTTCAATCTAAGAGGACCAACTCTAATTCTTAACTCTGATTAATAATTCTCCCTCTGCCTTTAGTGCTCTGTTGAGGCACTACTCATGTTGACCCAGAGTAATTTTTCCTATTACTTTTCTTTTCTATTCAATGCACATAATTAAGCCAAGGGATTCTTAGGTTATAACATTTTGGGAGCCATAAAATTAGGCATTATAGAACCTACCCAAAGACTAGTGAACTTAAATACAGCTAGAAATAAATGCAAAATCACATGTAGTTAATGGATAGTATACCCACAAGGGTGAATTTATTACTTTAACTGGTTTTATAAATAGCTGTATCTCTATCATCATTAATAGTGAGTATATTATCAATTATCAGTAATATTTATCAGAGCTTGATAATTTAGTTCTGGGCTGTCTTGACTGGGGATGACTGAGACATTTTCCACTTCATTACTAGTTATCACTTGCTTACTGGATTTAATTTTGGGACAGAGTACATCTTACCAGTATATCAACCTTCCAAATGACAGAGTTAATGACGCTTATAATGAGAGTTTCAGGTCACAGACATCAGAACTACTGCATATGGTTGTGCTTTTTTGCCCTGTACATTATTACCTGGCTATGGGGGTGAGCTGGGGTATAAATTCAGCCCATGCTTGCTTAGCCAAGCCCTATGCCGCCCTTGACTAGAACTGAGGCTGACAGAAGAGGAGGCATTTTTTTCTTAACAAAAAAGTGTTGTCTATACTCAAGCCATAGTCTGGGAGACTGCCCAGAGGGAGCCTCTAAAAAATTCTAAAATGGTGGGCTTCCCTGGTGGCGCAGGGCTTGAGAGTCCGCCTGTCGATGCAGGGGACATGGGTTCGTGCCCTGGTCTGGGAAGATCCCACGTGCCGCAGAGCGGCTGGGCCCGTGAGCCATGGCCGCTGAGCCTGCGCGTCCGGAGCCTGTGCTCCACAACAGGAGAGGCCACAACAGTGAGAGGCCCGCGTACTGCAAAAAAAACCAAAAACACAAAAAAAATGGTGCTGAATCGGGTAGAGGAAGCCTTGAGAGTGGCTTCACTTCGCAATTACTCACAAGTTTATTTATTTACTTAGAAAATTTTTTTTGTTTTGCTGAGAATTTTTAAAAATTTATTTATTTTTTAATAAATTTATTTATTTTATTTATTTATTTTTAAATGTGTTGGGTCTTCGTTGCTGCGCACGGGCTTTCTCTAGTTGCAGCGAGCAGGGGCTACTCTTCGTTACGGTGCACGGGCTTCTCATTGCAGTGGCTTCTCTTGTTGTGGAACAGGGGCTCTAGGCATGTGGGCTTCAGTAGTTGTGGCACTCGGGCTCAGTAGCTGTGGCTCACAGGCTTTAAAGCGCAGGCTCAGTAGTCGTGGCACAAGGGCTTAGTTGCTCCGCGTCATGTGCGATCTTCCTGGACCGGGGCTCGAACCCGTGTCCCTTGCATTGGCAGACGGATTCTTAACCACTGCGTCACCAGGGAAACCCACTGAGATTTTTTTTTTTAACTTTTTATTTATTTTGGCTGCACTGGGTCTTCGTTGCGGTGTGTGGGCTCTTCCTTGCAGCAAGCTTCTCTAGTTGCGGTGCGCGGGCTCTAGAGCATGTGGGCTCAGTAGTTGTGGAGGGCAGACTTAGTTGCGGTATGTGGGATCTTAGTTCCTGGACCAGGGATCAAATGCAGGCTCCCTGCATTGGGAGCACGGAGTCTTACCTACAGGACTACCAGGGAAGTCCCCACAATTACTCACATATGAAGTGTAACCACTTTCACATAAAGTCAAAGTTTCATAAAATCTGTTTTGCTTATTAAATCTTAATGTAGTATAAATAAGGATGCTATATATCAGAAACCACTTTTCATTTATGCCTTAATCAGAATTATGTTGAATTTTCATATTACAAATGAATAGGCGATTAATTCTATTCCCAGGGCACACATTTTTACCATTAAAAATGACCCTACACATGCAGACATCAGAGCACTTTACATTTTTCTGAGAGTGTAAATGTGTGTGTGTGTGTGTGTGTGTGTGTGTGTGTGTGTGAGAGAGAGAGAGAGAGAGAGAGAGAGAGAGAGAGAGAGAGAGAGAGAGAGAGAGAGGGAACAACTACCCACTTATCAATGGAAAACAATTATTGTGCCCATGGTCAAATTTTTGCTTGGACTTTGTAATTATTTTTCTCTCAGTGTGTGCCCTCTCTCTCATTCTCACTCTTACTCTCTTTCTCTCTATTTCTCAGTATGTTTATCCTTGGATATTGATAATAATAATAACAATAATTTTAAATGTAGCTACCCTAAAAATCAGGCTTAATGGAAAGGAATGATATTTCAGATGATCTGATATGACAATAGATCATCCCAAAATTTAAAATATATTAATTGTATTGAAATTATGTGGAATGCATGGCATATATGGTAGTTTACTCATATATAATGAAGCCACCTTCCTTTATATCATATACAAAAATAAATTCCAGATCAATTATTATAGTAACTGTTTTTAAAATATCTATAAAGTGGTTAAAAATAACATAATCTTGAGGTAGGGAATGTTGTCTTAAATAAGACATTAGATCCAGAAGATATAAAGTAAAATATTAACATTAGTAAATTTTATTACATAAATATCACCACAGTCAAAGTTTTTTAAAAAGCGCTAATAAAGTCAACATTCAAGTGTCACACTGAGAGAAAATATTGCAATGCATATGACATATAAAGAGTTAACCTCAAGAATAAAGAAAGAACCACAAATCAGTAAGAAACCTACACAGACCCTAAAAGAAAAATGTACAAAGGATATGAACTAACAGTTCACAGAAGGAGAAATACAGATGGCCAATAAACTTTTAAAAGAATGAGTGATCTCAGTAGAAATCAGAGATATTTGAGTTTTAAAAACTAGGGGACATCATTTTTCATCTGTCATTCGCAAAAGTGAAAACAATCGTTAACAATCCATTATCAGAGAGGGCATGGAAAATGCATATTCTAGCTCATATTGGTATATCATTTTGGAGGGCAGTTTGATTGAACCAATCAAAATTTAAAATGTAAGTGTCCTTTTATTCATTAATTCCATTTCTAAGTATCTAATCCAGAGGAAATAATACCTATGCCCACAAATATTTGAGTACAAGAATATTTATGACCTCTCTTTTTCTAACCCTTAGAGCAAATATTATAGGCCATAATCTGTCCAAAGTGCTTAGCTTGTGTTCATTCACCTACCTCCATCACAGAACCTATAAGTTGAACCTATAACCTATCCCCAATTTCTGTTTTAGAAACATCCTTTAAGGATACTAAAGGGACCTGAATTGGATACTGAAATAGAAAAAGGCCATTAGTGGAAAACTGGTGAAATATGAATAAAGTCTATAGTTAATAATATTGTACCAGGATTAATTTCTTATTCTTAATAAATGTACCATAATTATGTAAGATGTCAATATTAGAGGAAGCTGGATGAAGGGTATACAGGAACTCTGTACTATCTTTTCAACTTTTTTGGTAAATCTACATTCATTTTTCTAAATAAAAAGTTTTTAAAAATATTCTTAATATCCCACAGCTAGCAGGTGGCCGAGCTATTTGGAACAGTGGGAGAGAAAATCCATGGAGAGTCAAGATGCTTTAGATGCCTAAAGACACGTAAAGGGAGACATAAGTTGAGAATAACCAATTCTGTTATTTGCATTTGACCAACCAGCTGATTACAGTCTCCAAACACTACATGACAATTTTACTCTCTATGTAAAAGAAGCTCTGAAGGCAATAAAAACAAATGAGACAGTACTCATACTCAGGTAAACCATTAGGCTAGATAGATATAAACAATCAGCTACAACATAAATAAAGAAATGATCCTTGAAGTTCATAGACAGTGCTCTGGGAGATGTCACCAAGAGCTTCTTAACATGGGTTTATGATATTCTGACTTTTAATCACATATCTTGATTGGATAATCAAAATTAAAAATAATAGTTAGGATTTTAAATTTTAAAGTATTCTATGCATAGATGTATTTCTACTAGCATGTCTATCTTTGTCTCTATCTATGAAGAACTCTTCTGATAATTTTATGGAGCAAATACTTCAATATACTTTTAACAATGTAATAACAGTCTGTTGTTTTAACAACTGTGTTATCTTTGTACAATAATTCATAATTAGAAACTCAAATTCTCATCAACAGGAAAATGATTAGGTAGATTATAGTCCATATGGAGTATGAAATATTCTGTGCCAATTAAAATGGGAATATCTTTAAGATATTTTGTGAGCGGGAAAAATGGAATTTGGAAAATGGTATATATTGTGAGCCAATGAGCCTGCGGTAAGCAGAATTTCTAATATGCCCTGAAAAGCTATCTTGCTGTAATTTCCAGATCCTGCAAATAGATGAGATTTCACTTCTGCAGTTATGTTATAAGGCACAATTAACCTTAAGATAGATTATCTAGATGAGCCTGCTAATCACTTGAGAACTTTCTCCAGCTGACAACAGAAGATGTCAAAGACATCTGAATCATGAGAAAGACTCAACACGCCATTCCTGATGTGAAGAGGGAGGGACTACATGAGATAGAATACATGCAGTCTTAAAGAGCTGAGAATAGTCCCCAGTCTATAGCCAGCAAGTAAACAGGGAACCCAATCCTACAACCACAAGGAACTAAATTCTGCCAACGACAGAAGTGAGCTTGGAAGAAGACCCTGAGCTCCTGGTGAGAACACAGCTAGCCAACACCTTGACTTTGGACTTGTGAAGCCCTAAGTAGAGATTCTGGCCATGCAGTGCTAGATTGCCGACTTACACAAATATGAGCTAATAAATGGGTGTTGTTTTAAGCCATTAAGTTTGTATTAATTTATTATGGCAGCAATATAAAACTAACACAGAGCCAATCTATGTATAATGCACATAAAGTTACTTTTTTAAACTGATAAAAGTGGTTACTCCGAATTGGAGAAGAATTGAGGAAGAGGAGAGGAGGATTTTTTTCTTTATATACTACTGTATTTAACTTTTTTTGTACAATGGGGATTAATTCTTATATTAGCTTAGTATTTAAAAAGCAATTTTAAAGTATAAAGGCATTTACAGAGACCTAAATGTAAAGAAGCCGTAGAATCTTCCCATTCAGATTCTCCATATATTTTACGAATGATTAAATGGGCAAGGCAGTGTTAGGCACTGGGTATAGAGTAGTCAATTAGATATTATCCCTAGCCTGGTGGAGGTCAGAGTCTGGTGGAGGATGTAAAGTAAAGCCAAGTTTGTTAAGTTCTATTTGTTAAAGAGCTAAGTGCAAGGTGCTAGGCAGATAGCAAAGTCATTTCGGAGACAAGGCAAGAGAAATTGACCACAGCAAAGTTCAAGAATTGCATTGTAAGGAATGTTTAAAAGTTTTAATTTTATTCTGAGCAAATGGGATGCTTCTGAATCATTAAAATAGGCAGTGGCATAATCTTACTCATTGTTCTGAAATACTACTCAGGCTATCACACAGAGAATACATTGGAGAGGGGAATGGGAAACAGGTACTTGCTTCATAAGAATGTACTGTATAGCCCATGTGTTGATATTCCCTCATCTGTATATTTATTATATTTCACATTTTAAAAAATACAATGAAATGTTCTAAAATAAGATAGCAGAAGTTGGGATAAGGTGACAAATGTCAAAGATATTTAGGAGGCAGTATCAGCAATTCTTACTGATCTTGATGTAAGAGTGAGAAAGCAGGAGAAAGACAGCAAGAATGACATCAAAGTTTCCGTGCCATTCACTAATGAGAGGATACAAGAGGAAGAGCAGTCTTGCAGAGAGAGCATGATGATACCCATTCTGGGCTTGCTGGATTTGAAGTATTTCTGAGACATCTATATGCAGATGCTAGGTAGAGAGCTCAGTTCTAGAGTTCAGGGGAGAAATCTGGATTTTATATAATTTCCCCCCTAGCTTCAATGAAAGGTAATTGGGATACAAAAACTGCACATAGTTGATGCATATACTTTGGTGAGTTTGAACATATGTATTGTATACACTCGTGTTACCATCACCACAATCAAGGTAATAAACAATGGATTTTATATTTTATGAAGGCTGTTAATACCACAAAACAGAAAATATGACTAATAGTGGGTTGTAAAGCACAGGTTTATTTTTCTTACACTAGAAACAATTCGAGGTGGCAGCTTCAGGCACTGGTTTAGTGGCTCAAAAATGCTATCAAAATCTCACCTCTTTTTAGGTTTCTGTTCTCCTATACCTAGAGGGTTTGTTTTTTTCCTAATGTCTCCTCTAAATGGTAAGCTGGCTGCCACAGATCCAGGCATCATGTCTGAGTTCAAAGGATGAAAAGGGAAGGGATGGGCCCAACAAGATTTCCTCACCTTTATCAGAAAGCTCCCTAGTAGACTTCCCTTGCAGTTCATTGCCTTTAAAGTGGGAGATGGCAAGGAATAAAGAGGAGACTAATAATAGTAGCTGGGTTAGTGAAGCAATAAAAGCAGTCCCCAAAATGTAGATGGCATTTCAATCTATGGCACAAGGTCCAGGGAAAGTGTGTAGAATTAAAAATATCTGCAAAAGACACATCTGATAAAGGACTATTACCCCAAAACAAAAAACTCTTAAAACTCAACAAGAAAGCACACAACACGATTATAAATGGGCCATAGATCTGAACAGACACCTCACCAAAGAAGATATACAGATGACAAATAAGCATATGAAAAGATGTTCCACATCATGTGTGATCAGGGAAATACATATTAAAACAACAATGAGATACTACTACACACCTATTAGAATGGCCAAAACCCTGAACACTGACAACAGCAAATGCTGGTGAGGCTGTGGATCAAAAGGAACTCTCAATCATTGCTGGTGGGAATGCAAAATGGCACAGTCACTTTGAAAACCACTTTGGCTAGAGGTTGACTCAATCACCAATGGCCAATGAGTTAATCAATCATGTCTACGTAATGAAGCCTCCATAAAAACCCAAAAGGTTGGTGAACATGTGAAGACTGGGGAGAGTGGCATGCTGGAGAGAGCATGGAAACTCTTTCCCTTTCCCCATGCCTTGCCCTATGCAGCTCTTCATCTGGCTGTTGATTTGTATCCTTTAATATCTTTTTATGATAAATCAGTGATTTAGTAAGTAACATGCTACTGAGTTTCGTGAGCCATTCTACAAAAGTAATCAACCTGAGGAGGGGGTTGTGGGAACCTCTGATTTATAGCCAGTCAGCCAGAAGCACAGAAGACAACCTGGACTTGGGACTGGTGTCTGAAGTAGAGGGCAGTCTTGTGGAATTGAGCCCTTTACCTGTGGAATCTGGTTCTGTCTCCAAGCAGATAGTGTTAGAATTGAGTTGAAATCTTGGACATATGCTGGCATCCAAGAACTGTTTGTTGGTGTGGGAAAGCCTCCAAACACACACGTTGAAACTGGGTCCAGGAATTCAAAAGAGGGACACGTGCATGTGTGGGGGCAGAAGGTATATGAGAAATCTCTGTATCTTCCTCTCAATTTTACCATGAACCTGATACTGCTCGAAAAATAGAAAGTCTCTTTTAAAAAAAGTCAAATAATAATAAGTTATTTGGGAAGCAGGAAATCACTAAAAGGGTATTCATTTGTTCATTCATCAGGCTAACAATCAGCACATTTGTTCTAGGCACCCTACTAATCACTGGAGATCCAGTCTGCATTATAATGCAAGGTGACAGAAATCACTAATTCCAGACCTCTTTCCCATTCATGCCAAACATGACTTCAGAAACGTTACCAACACAACCCAACAGGTCACGACTAGCCATTGATTGGAATTTGGCATGCAGGATATAACTTATTTCTCATCCTTATATAGTACATTGTACATATGCCAGATTTTAACCTTAGTTAAGTGTGACGAATAAAACAGATTTTTATTAAAAATATTCAGAGTTCTTATTTAAATCTAGAAATACACAGTTTAATAAAGCACAGTAATCACATGTGCATTACTATATTATAGCAGTTCTTTGTCTCCTGATTTATAGGTTATATGCTAAACATGTACATATTTTTCCTTCCTTTTTATCCACCTCATGTATTTACAAAAATGCAAAATGCAAAGTCATCAACATGATTAATGCAGAGTTTAAAAGTTTCCTAGAATATATTCTCTCCCTCTTTTATATATTCAAGTAGATAAAATCTAAGAATATATTAGGCTTTGAAAATTACCAGAAAATATTTCTCAAATGTGGCTGTCTTTACTGTATGTGAAGTACACTGATTGCTGGAATAGTTTGTTCTGCACCTAGTAACTGACATGTGAATTAGTTATTTTTTCTGCATTGGTTTGAGGGATTTAACCCTCAACCTTCAACTAAAACTAGCAAGCCAAAAACACAAGTTTTATCAATCAACACAGGTTACCTATTTGCCACAGGAATGGTTTTACAAATAAGGAAATCTAGTGAACATTTTAAAAGATTACAGTGAAATGTGACCATCTACCAATAACAGCTACCATTTTTGAGCACAGAATCTATGATAAGCAACTTATATTCATTATCACATGTAATTTTCACGATGTATTATCTCATTTAATTATCACAATTGTCACAAAGCAATCCTGCAAGGTACCAGTATAACCATTTAAGGATGAAAAACAACTGAGGTTTAGATTCAAGATCAACATACTTATAAGTTGTAGAACTAGGAATTGAACTCAAATATAGCCTCATATAAAAATGAGCATGATTAAATATATTACTGAGTAAACATACTTCAATGATTTTTCAAATGTTGTAGAAAAATGCACAGTTGTATGTTATTACGTGTCCATCTAGAATGGAATCTATAAAATTTGAGCTGGACATAATGCCTCTCAGGTATAGACTACATTTCCTAGACTCCCTTGCAGCTCAGTAGGCCCAAGACATGGTATAAAACCAACCACGTTATCTCCTTAGAGGTAAAGCTGCTTGTCCTAGACTTTCTCTTTCCTATAGAATTTTATTAGTACCTTCTATAGACTAAATGTTTGTGTCCCTTCCCAAATTCATATGTTAAAATCCTATCCCTCAAGGGGATGGTATTAGGAGATGGGGCCACTGGGAAGTGATTAGGTCAGGAGGGTAGAGCCCTCATAGACGGGATTAGTATTCATATAAAAGAGGCCCCAGAGATCTCTCTCACCCCTTCTGCCATGTGAAGTTAGAGCAAAAAACCAACCTTCTAGAAAGTGGGCTCTCACCAGACACTGATTCTGCTGGCACTTGACCTTAGACTTCCCAGCCTCCACAACTGTGGGAAATAAATATCTGTTCTTTATAAGCCACCCAGGCTATGGTATTATGTTACAGTAGCCTGAAGGGACTAAGACAGTATCTACACTTTCCAGGCATGCCATAACATGGGGGAGAGGAAGATGAGTAGAATCCTCCCTTGTTTTCAATCCAGTGGAATATCAAACATGTAAAGAAAGAAATACCATCACAGTGTATTGAATAGCAAAGAACAAAGTCTTATGGGAGAATAAAGAAAAAATCACTTATTTAGGCTAGAGATTTCAGGAGTGTTTCCTAGATTGTATTAGTCTGCTCAAGCTGCCATAACAAAATACCATAGATTGAGTGGCTTAAACTACAGGAATTTATTTTTCACAGCCTGGATGCTGGGAATTCTAAGATTAAGGTGCTGGCCAACTTGATTCCCTAGCAGGGGCCCTTTTCCTGGGTTGTAGATGACTGCCTTCTTGCTGTATCCTCACATGGCAGGGGGGTGGGGAGCTCTCTGGTCTCTCTTCCTCTTTCTAAAAGGACACTAATCCCATTATGGGAGCCCCACCCTCAAGACTTCATCTAACCTAATTACCTCCCAAAGGCCCTACTTCCAAATACCATCACACTGGGTGTTAGAGTTTCAACACACAAATTTGGCGGGACACTGTGTCATTCAGTCCATAACACAGATGATGTAAAAAGTGAACTGAATATCGAAGGTTCACTGACTTCTAGTCTTGGAGTCGAATTTGTTTTTAAGGCATGCAGGATACTGGGAAAAGCTAGTGCTTTCTCTTTACCCTGCAGGTGCTGGGGTATTTGGTTTATCCTCTGCCTCAGACTATGTAGAAAAAACTATCTCTTCTCATTTACAAAGCTGGAAATAACTACTCAAAATATCATTATTCATTAGAAGGAGTTTTTTCATAGATTTTTAAAAAGTTATTTTGAAATAATTATAGGGTCACAGGAAGTTGCAAAAATAGTACAGAGAGGTCCCATGTACCCTTCATCCAGCTTCCTCCAGTGTAACATCTTATAGAACTATAGTATAATATCAAAACCAGGAGTACAGAGCTTATTTAGATGTCACCAGTCTTTACAAGCACTTGTATGTGTGTTTGTGTGTATGTGCATGTGAAGTTCTATGCAATTTTATCACATGTATAGATTCATGTCACCACAACCACGATCAAGATACCCAACTGTTCCATCATTGAAAAGGAACTCCCTATAATTCATCCTGAGCAAAATTTCTCTCTAGCTCTGACCTACAAAACCAAACAAGTTATGTGCTTCTAAATGAAACAGGCAAAAGGATAGATATTTCCATTCCAAAAGGGAGACATAAGGAGGAATAAAGGAGTGATGGGTCCCACACAAGTGTAAAACTTAGCAAGGCAAACTCCATGAGACGTTAAGGCTTGAGAACAATCCTCTTTGACTCAATGCTCTGCCCTCCAGACCTGCTGGGAAAGCAACATCACCCCCATGACTCAGCAGGGTGCTGCTCAGGCCTTGGCTCTCTGTGGCAGCCACAGCCATGCCACAGCTCTGTCAGGAGGGGCCCTACCCCCATAACTTCTGTTGGAGGTCATCTACTCTTTTGAAAAAAAAAAAAGAACTCCCTCAGGTTACTCCTTTATAGTAGCATAGTCCCTAGTACCTAACCTCTAACAACCACTAGTATGTTTTCTATCTCTATGATTCTGTCATTTCATAAATGCTAATAAATGGATTCAAACAGTATATAACCTTTCTTTTTAATAGCAAGGGCACAGTACAATGCAGTACAATGCATGAGACCAATGTCAAGCAAATATTGTCTCTTATCTGGCTCAGTGTTTTGGCTTTCCCTGGATGTCCCCTTGTAATATCTGCTATTACCACCCTTGGGCTCTACTCTATCTCTGGGAACAGAAGCCAGACCAAAGGTGGCCATATCTACTGATAACGAGGCATACAGGGCCATAATCTTAACCACAGACACTCTGAAAGGGCTTGACAGAGCTCAGTTTTCTAGTTTATATGTGAAGTGACACTCTTGCCATGGTGCATTCAGAGGGGTGATACGACTTGCTCACTAGGTTTGGGCAGTAGGTGGGGTTATTTTTCCACTAGAGGGCAACAGAAACATAAGTGATGTTAATGAGCAGTGCTGAGTCTTTAGATGAAATAACAGCAAAGAAGAAGAAAGCCAACAGGCAAAAAATAACATCAAACAGGCAAAAACTAACCATCAACAGTATGGTCCTTCATTGCCGGACTGTCACAAGAAGTCAAATTAGAACAAGGAGACCAGGTTGCTGGTGAGTATTGTTGCACCAGGGCATATAGTGAATTCCAGCAGGTTTTTTCTTACCTTTGGTGAAAACAAGCTAGCTTCATTGCTGCTAATGGTCTGCATGCTCTTCAGGGCCAAGGGGCAGTGTGCTCTTGCTGTGGGAAGTAAAAAGACAAAAGATAAGTTTCTCTTTAACTCAAAACCCTCCACACATCTTAGAAGAGTACCAGATGGATTTCTTTTAATATAAAAAGTTAACTTATACAAACTACTAGACTAAAACATAGACACATATTTATAAAATTTGGGGTCTGAAAAAACTTTTTAAAGCATTATAATAAAAGACATATTTTTGAAAAGTTTTGAATAACAAATTAAAAATTTTGGCAAGAACCTAATATGTGTTAGAAGGGAGGTGCCAAATGAAAAAACACTATGTATTTTATAGTACAGGAGGTATATAGCAGGTACAGAAGGTACATATTTTAGTAGGTGTATACACACATACATATATAATCATACATATAATAAAGGGTTAATATATTAATTATATGAAAACATGATATACATTATACTTATGTTAATATATTAATATCTCTTGATAACGAAAAACTATAAATTCTCCAATAGAAAAAAAATGACTTAAGAATTTTTGAAAACAAATATAAATATTTATTGAGTGCTACTCTCTGCCCGGTATATTGCTATGTATTGGGAATAGAGCAAAATATCTGAAACGAAAAATTTATTGGAAACTTACAGGAGATTTACAGTTTAATAGGAATAATATCAGTGTTCAATAACTATCAAAAACAAATACAGCCTTACACTTAAAACAATCATAAAATATAATTTTCAGCTGATCAAATTTCCAATGATTAAAAAAAGAATAGCCAATGTTGACTTGAATGTTGGGAAATAGGCATTTTGTAATCACTGACAACTTCTTGGATGTAACTGTCAAGCTATATTTAAATTATTTCATAATATATGTATATGTGTGATTACATATATATAGACATAGGCACAAAGGTTCTTATAGCATTGCTTAAAATTGTAAAAAAAAATGGAAACAATGTAAATAGTCAATAAAGGGGGAATGGGTAAGGGAATTATGTTACACCCCTATAATGGAGTACTATGCACCATTACAAGTCATGGTCTAAAACTATTTTACCTACATACAACTTTTCCGACTAATATGTATAGTATTTTATTTGTTGAAAAACCCAGTACACAAATGCCGTGAAAAATGGTGTTTTTCTCTAGGTGGTGATTTTTAATTAGAAAGAAATTTTTGCTACTCCATATTTTCTTCTCTTTTTTTTTAAAAACTTAGAATTAACATTTATTACCTGTAAAAATAAAACAATGAAGAAAAAAGGCAAATTAAAACACAGGAGTTAGAACAGATTGTAAGTCAGTACATTAGCAATTTCTTGAACTCTATTTTGTGTTTTTAAGACTATTAAGTAACAGTATCTAGTTTGACCCTCAAAACAACTCTGTAAGTTGTGTTGTTTTGGCTAAGCGAAAATTCCCTCCAGAATATACTCAGAGTAGGAGTGTAAAATCAAAGATTTATCACCAGTGAATTAAAAGAAAATTGTACACATTAATCAGTGTTGAAAGCACAGAATGAGCCAGACACTGTAGAGACACCCTCCCATTTTGTCCTCTTTTCCCCTGGAGATGCACTGGAGTCCTCTGTGCTCACTTCTTAAACCCAGTGGGGTAATTGTGAGCAGGTGGGAACTGCCAAAGTCAGGTTCTGCACACAAAGCACACTAAAGAGGCTGCACAGGGAAAGCTATTTATTCCATAATAAAAGCTGGACTAGTATTATGTGGCCACATGATTTGTTCCACCTGCAATTTGATATCCAATGCTTCCAGCAAGTCTCCTTGCAGACTTAAACATCTTCCTCCAAATTTCAGAACAATCCTCGCCTGCTTTATAAGGACAAAGACACAAGCACACTTAAGCGTATGCATAGGTGTACATGTACATACAAACAAAATACATACATAAAGAACCAATGTTTTTACTTTTTAAAAAGTGTATTTCCTATAATAGGTATTGATATTGTTATTTTACAGATGATAAAATTGAGATTCTTACTCTGTGAATGTGATTGACTTGACTAACATACTACTGGTGAGTTTCCCAGCCTGGACTTAAACCCAAGTTTCTTGGTTCCAAAGGCCATACCCTCCCCATTAACGTCCTGCCACCTCAAGGGTCCCACAAGTACTTTCTGGCTCTGAAATGCTAAAACTTTGATTCCTTGTAAGAGGAGAGCCTCAAATTATGCAGTATGTTGCCTTCTCAGAGTGAGGAGTCAAAGCAAGAGAAGAGTAATTAATCAACCACAGTGTGAACACTAAGGATTCCATAGATCTCAAGTAGTTGTGGGATCAAGACCAGTGTCATTACATTATAGGAGCTGTGTCTGTGTGTTCACCTCTGTATCTGCCTTAGTGATCCTGTAAGTGAGAAACATAATCTCCAGTTCATTAAAACGTTGTTAGCATGGCCATATACGTTCAAATGTGCTCTAATAAATATCTGTCGTTTTCACTTTTGACAAGTCTTATGGTGCTCCACCAAAAGAAACTGACAAAAGAACATAAACTTAGATTTGGAAAAAAGCATAATAGATAAACATTCAATTGCAAAGTTCTTTTACCATGGCAAATTTTCTGAGTCACCCAAGCACTGGAACTTCTGAAAATTCCTTTTCAGTAGAGCACCAAAGCAATTCTGTTGCCTCCAAGTTCTTGATAACAAACTGTAAATAATGAACAGAAAGACAAGTTCTCATACCTCTTATCTAGAAAGCTTCAAGAACTGATTTTTTCTCTTTTTAAACACAATGGAAAACACAATGGTTATTCTGTTTCTTGAATACCGCATGCCCCTTCCAGCTTCAGGAAGTTTACATACGCTTTTTCCTGTGCCTGGAAGGTGTTTGCCCTACTCTTTCTTGTCCTCAGGTCTTGACTTAAACGGCAGATACTTACAGAGAGAGGCTTTCTCTGATTCAGTGTTGCCATACACACACGCACCCCCATTATTCTCCCAGCATTTGCTTTTCCCCGTATTATAATTTTTCAATATATTCTATTTGTTTACTTGTTTAATTTGTGTGGCTCTCTTTGGAATATAAGATCTATAAAGTTACTGTATCTCAAGTGTAGGCTAAGTGACCGTGACACAAGTGACACCAGTGAAGTGTAAGCTTCAGAGGTACTTGCTTGACCTATATTCATAAATTTACACTATTTTTATTTTCTTCAAGAGGGCTCCCAAATTTAATAAGTATTAGGCCCCCAAAATCTGGATTTGCCTTGCACCCTGTAGCAGACACACTCTAAGGTTACCCTCAGCGGGTCTTGCCCTTGTACAATGCCTTCTTCTTAAGTGTGAGGGGAACTTATGACTTGAAGCTAGGCAATAGTATATGGCAAAGGTGAAGGAATAGGCACTCTTGCGATACAGCTACATTATATAAGATTCTGTCTTTATAGACTGGAATGATGAATTTTCCTGCTGGCCTTGCAGAAGTAAGCTTCCATGTTGTGAAAGGGCTGGTGAGAGGACCTGTGAAGGTAGCCTCTAGGAGATAACTACAGGCTACAACTAATAGCCAGCCAGAAAATGGGGTCCTCAGTCCCACACCACAATAAACTGAATTCTACCCACAATCACAAGGGCTTAGAAGAGGACTCCAGAGGTTCCAGACGGGAAAAAAGCCTTGACTGGAGCTCTGTGAAACCCTGAGCCGAGGATCCAGCTAATCTGTGTCCAAACTCCTGATCCATGGAAACTATGAGATAATAAATAGGGGTTGTTTTAAGCTGCTACTTTGTGGTCATTTGTTATGCAGCAATAATAACTAAAACAATCACCAGTGTCTGGTGTAGTGCCTATCACATGCTAAGAACTCAAAAATATTTAGTGAAACACGGATTATATTCAGGCTCCTCTGAACCCATTACTGGATTTCAGGGTTTATCTAAAAAAGGGATCAACTGAATTGGAACTATTTAACTTAAAACATTTCCTTAATTATACTACCTTCTTTCAGTTTGTCTCATTAAACTAAAAATATTCTTAGTTTTGCTTTTTTATCCATCTAGAAGACTTTAGTCCAATTACATTTATCACAATACATGTAGTTTCATGTCTGTAAATCCTATTTTGTGGGTTTTCTCTCTTTTTTGTTACCTGGTTATTCCTTATTTATTTTCACTTTTGATTACCGAACTACATCCTACTTATATTTAACTCTTACATGGTTTGGACGATAAAAGAGGAAAGAGCAGATTCAAAAAATAAGGCAAAAAGATTAGGATAGGAAGGTTATTTATACCTGGTGAAGGGAAAAATATTAAATCCCTGAATTAAAATACAGCCAGATATAGGCATGCAGGAAATACCATTTTTGCTCAAGTTGTTCCCTCTTCCCAAAATGACCTCACCTACCTTCTATGCTTGGCTTATTTTTCAATGCTCACAATGACAGTCTCCCTAGAGTTACATCTGCCCCCCTTCTCACCTCATGAGTTAGGTATTTCTAAAATGTACCACTTTAGCTCTCTGTAAATATCTCCATCAAATCACTCTCCCCAAGCATTCTTCTTTCTCTTTACGTATCCCCACAGAGAGATTATTTGCAACCTGAGAAATGGAAGAGTGTATTCCATTTCTACACCTTCAGCACTAAGCAGAATGCCTGGCAGCTTGGAGGGCTCAATATGTATTTGATGACTTGATGGATAAGTAAATGAACTAGAACTAGACTTCAGTACAAGGCGCAGTGGGTAGGGAAGGCTATAAGGAATGTAAGGTTTGATCTGAAACCAACAAATAAACTGACATGACTTAGTAGAGAGGCAGTATGCCTCTGAGAAGAAACAATCTGACAACAGGCACAGAGGTGGGAGTAAGCATGCTGCACAGCCAGGATGAGGAGGCAGGCATATCTGGAGCTGTGAGATTATGCTGGCCAGAAGGACATTTCATAGGAGTAGGGATATTTAAGGCCTTAAACAGCAAATAGAGCTGTTGCTCTTTGACGCACTAGGTGAAAGGGGTGCTATTGCTATTATAACCCAGGGGCCAAAGGAGGTTGTAATGGTTTCACTGAAGTTGCTGAGTCTTGTCTTGTTGTTCGTGTTGTTGCTTATTTTTCCGGAGAGCATTACGCTGTAATTTTTTTCTGGTCTTGTTCTGTGTGACATAATTAATATGGCTCATTTGGACAGAACTGTTAGGAACATTAATTAAAATTATTATGATCCTACTGACTGTGTGACTGTTGTGGAAGCATTTAAAGCCAGAGAAAAACTTTGGTAATTGGAAAACCAAATAAGCTTATTATAAGCTTCAAACCACTCATTATGCTTTACCACGCATAAAGATACAGTCAGCCCTTATAAGACATAAGCTTCAAACCACTCATTATGCTTTACCACGCATAAAGATACAGTCAGCCCTCCGTGTCTGCAGGTTCTGTATCTATGGATTCAACCAACCTCAAGTCAAAAATATTTTTTTTTAATTCCAGAAAGCTCCAAAAAGCAAAACTTAAGGCACACCAGCAAATATGTACATAGCATTTACATTGTATTAGACATTATAAGTAGTCTAGAGATGATTTAAAGTTTACAGGAGGATATGCGTAGGTTATATGCAAACACTATGCCATTTTATATCAGGAACTTAAGCATCTGAGAATTTTGGTATCCATGGGGGTCCAAGAACCAGTCCCTTGTGGTTACCAGGGGACAACTGTATTAAGTGAGAAAACCAAGGTACTGCTGTTATTAATGTCAAATAATACCTATTTAAGTGAAGGGGCAACTATTTTTGGATAACAAAATATGATGTACTGCAGAAAAAAAATACTCTCGCTTTCAAAGAAGTTTTTTTTTTCCTATAAGATACTAGTGAAAATTTTAGTTATCAAATAAAATATATAACAGGAATGGCTCTTTAAAACTCCTCTTATACACTTTCCATGTATGTAGCAAGCTTTTACTTAGCAGTTAGTTTCCTTATAATCATGACTTAGAAAGCTGAGGCTTCTAATTATATCTTCTGAATGAGGTTCTCAACTTTATGCAACAGAAAAAATGGATTGCATTCTACTGAAAATGGTTAAATCTTGATCAAATGTGCCTGCCTTCATCACATAATTCCCCACCAAATGAAATTAATATTGAAAACTTTTTCAAGATGATTTTATTGTGCCTTTTATGTCAAAGTTTGAGGCCATATTAAAGTTATCAAGTACTTATCCCCAAGTGTTCTGTTGTAGATGCAAAATATGATCAAAGAGGACTGACACCCAAGTAAACGTAGGAATTTGAAAAAGTCATGAACAGGGCTGAATTTCAGCTGTATCCTCCATGGAAAGTTCATTTTTTAATATAAATTATCTTAAATCATTTTTTTTTTCTCATGAGAGCAGAAACCACGACAAAGAGAACAGAATACAGAGACGTAATGACTTTGACATCTTGGAAAGGAAACAGCATTGATGGATTTAACCCTAAGGCAAGCAGGGTATTCTTCCTTATGTATTTCATTCCTCCAGCAATTAACGGTATTCATGGGCTGCTCTGATACAAAATTAAGTGACATCAAAACTTCTGCAGATAGACTTTCTCCCAAAGGAGACCTAAGCAATTATAGTAGAACTCCCATGGAATCTTAGAACACATTTTTGCCCAAGCATACCTCTATTCAAGATAGTCAGCCAGGGCTTTGTAGCTGTTGAAATTGCCACCTATGCTAAAACATGATAGCCCCCAAGTTTCCCTATGTTTCAGTGTCTATTGCTATAAAACAAACCAGTTAGTTGCTTAAAAAACAGCCAAGTATCATTTCTTAAAATTTTCTAGGTCAGGAATTCAGGCAGGGCTTGGCTGGGCAGTTCTTCTGTTACATATAACAATGGCTGAAGTCACTCTCTCAGCTGCATTTGACAGGTGGTTGAGCAAGTCTGGGAGATACAAGAAGGCCTCACTTACATGGCTGGTCCTCTCTAACCTCATATGATGTCTCATATATCAGTTTTCTGATCTAAGCTTCTTTACTTCATGGAGGCTGCCTCCCTGTAAAGAGAAAGCAGCAGATGCCTCTTCAAAGTTAGGCCTGGAACTCACAGTGTCATATCTGCCATATCCTACTGGTCAAAGTAAATCACAAAGCCAGCTCAGACTCAGGAGAAGAGTAAGTTGACTCCATCTCTTGATGGTATGCATACAAAAAGGGAAAGAAGTGATGGTGGTCAACTGTGGAAACAAATTGAACACTGTACCTCTATGTTGGATATTCAGAGTCCCAGACTGGCCTTCCTCCTGTCCCCAGAGTAGCTTTGCTGACCTTAAGCACATCTTCTGGCAATGTGGTATAAGGAAGTATAGGGCAATGTGGGAATTTATATTGAACATATCTAGAGTTGCATCGTGGTTCTATCTCTTCTGAATTAAGTAATGCAGTATAATAAAAGCCCATCTGAGCATTGTTTTCAAAATCTATGAAATCGGGGTAATGCTATATTACCTTGGATAGTAACGAGAACTAGAAACAAATATAAAGAGACTGGCATGTATCAGGTGCTTAAAAATGTTTGTTGTTGTTATTATTAGATGATTGATGGGGAATGGCTTTCTAGCATACTTCTACCTAGAATCCTTTCTATTCAGAAAGGGAATTGAAAGAGTAGAAGAAAACTGTGATGCTCTTCTGAGACATGTCCAATAACTGAAACACTCTGGCCTTCAAATGTCAGAAGCCTCTTAAATGGGAGGAAATCTCAGAGAATGAAGGATAAGCCACACACTTGGGACTTCCCTGGTAGCACAGTGGTTAAGAATCTGCCTGCTAATGCAGGGGACACGGGTTCGATCCCTGGTCTGGGAAGATCCCACATGCCGTGGAGCAACTAAGCCCATACGCCACAACTACTGAGCCTGTGCTCTAGAGCCCGCAAGCCACAACTACTGAGCCCGTGTGCCATAACTATTGAAGCCCGCACACCTAGAGCCTGTGCTCCGCAGAAAGAGAAGCCGCAGCAATGAGAAGCCCGTGCACCGCAACGAAGAGTAACGCCCACTTGCAGCAACTAGAGAAAAGCCCGCGCACAGCAACAAAGACCCAACGCAGCCAAATAAATAAATAAATTTTTTTAAAAACCAAAGAAAAAGAGAAAAGGAAAGCGTAAGCCACATACTCAGAATTTAAGTTTGAACCTGAAAGTTGTGGGGAATGCTGATCTTCACCCCGCTTCAACATAGGAATCGGATAAGATCCTGAGAGGAAAAATATAGGACAGGATACTATAGACCTCCTATCAAAAGCTTTGACTACATAACTCAAATAAATAATAGTAATATAATTATATAAAGTAGTCTCTCCATGTTGAAATATTATATATGACATAATATATATGTATGTATTCGTATCTATTACATATATATGCAAATACATAGGCTAAAAGAGATTAATACTGCTAAGCTTCCCAAAGACAATGATATATTATTTTTGTCATATGAAAGAAAGGGCATTCTATACATAGCACATACTTCAATCAGAACAAGTTCACGGACATGCTACCTTTGAAGTCAAAAAGGGGCCCACGCTTAGAAGTCCCCATGCTGGCTTCAATGCTCTGTTGTCACCATCTAGAAACCCTCAGTAATTTTTTTTTTTTTTTTTTTTAAATTTATTTATTTATTTATTTTTGGCTGTGTTGGGTCTTCGTTTCTATGCGAGGGCTTTCGCTAGTTGTGGCGAGCAGGGCCCACTCTTCATCGCGGTGTGCGGGCCTCTCACTGTCGCGGCCTCTCGTTGTGGAGTGCAGGCTCCAGACGCGCAGGCTCAGTAGTTGTGGCTCACGGGCCCAGTTGCCCCGCGGCATGTGGGATCTTCCCGGACCAGGGCTCGAACCCGTGTCCCCTGCATTGGCAGGCGGATTCTTAACCACTGCGCCACCAGGGAAGTCCCCTCAGTAATTTTTGAACAAGCGGCTCTATATTTTCATTTTTTTTAAAATTTATTTATTTAATTTATTATTTTTGGCTGCGTTGGGTCTTCGTTGCTGCACGCAGGCTTTCTCTACTTGCGGCGAGCAGAGGCTACTCTTTGTTGCGGTGCCGGCAGGCTTCCCATTGCGGTGGCTTCTCTTGTTGCAAAGCATGGGCTCTAGGCATGTGGGCTTCAGTAGTTGTGGCACGCGGGCTCAGTAGTTGTGGCTTGTGGGCTCTAGAGCGCAGGCTCAGTAGTTGTGGTGCACAGGCTTAGTTGCTCCGTGGCATGTGGGATCTTCCCGGACCGGGGCTCTAACCCATGTTCCTTGCATTGGCAGGTGGATTCTTAACCACTGCACCACCAGGGAAGCCCTACATTTTCATTTTTCACTAGCAAATTACTTAGCTGGTTCTCACTTCAACATACTGTTAACTGTGAATTCATATAATTTTGATCAGAAATGTTTCATATGTTTATATGTGCTTATGAGTAAACAGATACATGTATAAAGTATTCATAGACAAAATGTCATTCAACCACTCAACAAATAACTACTGAGGGCAGATTTATACCTATATTAATGATATATTACTTCATTATTTATTACTATATTATTTTATGTATTTTTATCACGAAGAGAGAAAGATCAAGAAGTTTCGTGATTCCTGAGACAGATGTTCCAAAGGATGTTACTTGAAAGCTCCTCCTTAACTGTTCAGAGGAGGAGGACCAGGGACATGTAGACACTTTCTCCCTAAGTATCAACCCAGAGGTGTCTCTCGTGGCCCACTCAGTTCTCCATGTACTCACTCAGCCAGAAGTAGTACCTTTACTGTCAGAAAAATCATTTTCATTATGCAGAATAAAGTGATTCAACAGCCAAAGGCAATCTTCATGACAAAAAACAGCAGCTCTTTTTTCTCTTTTCACAAATAAAGTTAAGTATAATAACAGTATGATGAGCTTCAGGAATGATGGAATTCTCTCTCTCTCTCTCTCTCTCTTTTTTTGTTTTCTGTATGTGGTTTCAGAATTCCTTTGGTTAATGAATAAGAGTAATCCTTTCTGTAGAAACATTTTGATATAAAACATCAGGTGATTTTCAGAAACCTTCATATTTTGAAACTTAAAAAGATAAAATATAAGCAAGTGGTCAAGTTAAGCAACCCAATAAAGGCCATGATAGTGAGGGAAGCCTCATGGTTTCCAGTGGCTTTCAAAATATAAAGAAGTAAATCAAATTTCATTGTGTCCTCACAGAAAACATCACGATAACTCAGTCTCCATCATAGAACTGGGATTACCAGATGTTTGCTTCTAAGTAATGATAGCCCTAGTAAGAAAATTGCCAATCTTTAGCTTATTCAAAAATCCCAAGTCTTTATTAAGCAGTCAACAAGTCTGCAGTTTGAATTTTATTTTTGCATCTCCCTGACAAATTTCTAATTAACAATACAATAATTTTGAATATCACACTGAGGCAGTGGATTACATTTTATGCCTTCTTGTTTCTAAACATTAATATGAAAGTCCAAGCATCTAGAGAGTCCTCCCCACCTTTTACAAATGTTGACAAAGAATTTCAAAAAAACGGATAATAAGCAAAGTCCCTGTATATATGTGAGAGAGCTTTGATTACATAGGTCTGTGGTGTAACATACACTCAAGTTTTTGCATTACTTATGCACAAATAAAGTCTTAAAGATCTGCTGACCTTAAAACACTTTTAGCTACTGTACTATTTTCTTTGTGTAACAAGAAGTAGAAAATAGTTTGCGTTCTGGGGATCCACAATAAAAACTCAAAGGCAGATTGCATTTTGATTAAGGTATGGATGGTAGATTAGACTACTGTTGAGTAAATATTCACTCCCCACCTTCTCTGCCCCGACCTGGATGAGAAGAGTATACATCCATGATACACTGATGTTGGGTTTGGCCATATGACTTGCTTTTGCCAATAGGATATTAGTGGACATGACAAATTGAGACTTGAAATGTGCTTATATGATTGTGGCCTAGAACTTGTTCTCATGCATGCATATTGCATCATTGCTATGAGAAGAAGAGGCTACAAGTAGCCCCTGGAGCAAAGAGGATGACAGATGCATGTAGCCTACTTGGATCCTAGCTTCAGCTTGGATCCAAGCCCAAACAAACTCAGCCAAGATCACAAAATATCAGCCAACTTGCAGAAGCATGAGGGAGAAATAAATACTTGCTATATGCATTGAATTTGGGCTTTTAAAAAATACAACACAACTGTGACAATAGCTAACTGACTCAACAAACTATTTAAAGAACTACAGAAGTATAGCTCTTCCAGGGCAAAATCTGGTTCCATATCTACTCAGGCAAGGTATTGAATACATTAGATTCATTGCTAGAATTGTGAAACTGAGACTTTAAGCAACATGAAATTACTTGAAAATAACATTCCCTAAAAAAATTATTTATGCAAAACTACTAAGCATTCATATTAAAATACATGTAAATTTCAATTATCACACTATCAATATATTGTTATATATGTTGAAATACACATAAACTTCAATTATTTTATACCATCAACAATGTTCATCATGACATTCACCAAAAGTTTTTTTTTTTTTTTTTTTTTTTTGCGGTACATGGGCCTCTCACTGTTGTGGCCTCTCCCGTTGCGGAGCACAGGCTCCGGACGCACAGGCTCAGCGGCCATGGCTCACAGGCCCAGCCGCTCCGCGGCATGTGGGATCTTCCCAGACCGGGGCACGAACCTGTGTCCCCTGCATCGGCAGGCGGACTCTCAACCACTGCACCACCAGGGAAGCCCACATTCACCAAATATTTTTTAATGTCTAAGTTACCAGGCACATGCAAGCATCATTTAGACCCCTAACCAGTTGTACACAAGGAGTGGTCAACAGTTCAATAAGCACAGGAAAGAAGATTCATCTAGTATCTTTCTGATACATTCTCCTCATCACCGTCATCTCATGGTGTCTTGAGTTGGTTACTATATTCTTTACTGTTGACTTGGCTATTACTAGAAGTTTTACTATTATTACTGTTTACTACATTTCTCTACCTCTTTTTTATTACTTTCTTTTTTTTTTTTTACAGCATTTTATTTTTTTTTACAGCATTTTAAACAAAGTGTCACCAAAAAGAAAATTCTCCCAGAAAAGATATCTTTCTAATTTAGAGCAATTGGTTCCTGGGAATAGGAGGAGAGAATGGTAAAATATTCAAATTTTTACCACTATGCTCTGTGAAATGTATGTTCTACACAATTCAAATAAATCACTTAGCTTAACTGTGCCTCAGTTTCCTTTCTCATCCATGAGATGGGAAAAACAATAATATATACCCACACCTTTCAGCATTGAGATGATCAAATGCTGTGTCTGAAAACACTAAGGTAATATGTCATTTTTTTCTTCTTTATTTAGAGGCAGTTTTCAGCAATATCAAATTTTCTCCTTACTAAAAACCTGCCTTTCACTATTTCAATAATATATCTCTTGTACAGAGTCTTCCACTAAAAAAATAGCATTTCCTCTTTACAAAAGCCAAGTAAAAATTTTAAATGGAAAAACTTTTTTCTAAATTTCTATTGTAACACTGCTATTATGGATACGCTCGATTGTGAGTTTATTGCTACACAATGGTGCAAATGGTCCAAAATAGATCTTGTCAAAGAACAGATTGCTATTATGATTGATATGCTTGCACCAGGGTTGTGTTTCATAAAATATGTATGGTGTTTTGTTTTATTTGGTTTTGTTCTATTTTATATTTCTCCATGATGTTTTTGTTTGAACTTGATGTGTCTAATTCAGCTATGGCTTGGTCACTGCTACATGACCTTTCTTTCTTGGTGTTTGTCTTTGGGCTATTTATCCAGTCATCAGTCCAAGAACTAGGAAAATGAAACAAAAACTAGTTTCATTCAAATAGTAAATGGTTTGGCATAGTAGAAGTATAAAAGGGAAGAGTTGGTTAAAACCATTTTTTATTTTTTCATATATTAGCTCTGTATTATATACTTCTCTGTATATATTTTATTATCTATATATCCTACACTTCACTGCCATGAATATATCAGAGATTTCTTATTGTTTAGTGAAATCCTCTACACATTTAAAAATGTCAAGCCATGAAAACTGAGTTTAAAAAAACTATCCAGTTGCTAAGATAAAACTCATGTTTAAAGACCTAGATTAAAACTAAAGTTTAGGGCTTCCCTGGTGGCGCAGTGGTTGAGAGTCCGCCTGCCGATGCAGGGGACACGGGTTCGTGCCCCGGTCCGGGAAGATCCCACATGCCGCGGTGCAACTGGGCCCGTGAGCCATGGCCACCGAGCCTGCGCGTCCGGAGCCTGTGCTCCGCAACGGGAGAGGCCACAACGGTGAGAGGCCCGCATACCGCAAAAAAAAAGAAAAAGAAAAAGAAAAAAAAACCCTAAAGTTTAATAGGAAATACTTATTTTTATTTAAAAGCCCAATATCCTTTATAAACAACTTCCTTCGAATGACAATAAATGTACACATCTCAATATTCATCACAACATTAAATGTAGATGCAATGGAACCTGAAATTTAATAATTCTGGAAAGTTTCTTAAGTTTTGGAAAAGCATGACTCTAAGCCATGAAGAAGTTAATTACTTCAAAGCTTACTGATTCATTCTGAAAAAATAAATTTTTAAATATCATACTCATCCTAAGGGTCAGCTGGTGTCTTACATTATACATAATGATTGCAACAGACCCCATAAACTATGTACCACTGAAAATAGAAAAGGACCTCTCTAATGTAAATACCAAATATCACATATTAATCACAGTATGCTTTGCCATCAGTTTCACATTTACATATAAGTACAATGCACACAATCATTTTCTTTTCTTTTAAATGAATTTTAGTTGCATTAAAAAATGTATTATGCTTGTAGACACTGACATTTTAAAAAGCTGTTTAAATTGAAATCAAATAAGAAAAAAAACAGTTAATATTCATTTTAATAGGACACAAATGACTCAGTCTAGGAAAAGCCAATAATGAGTTTTTCTACTTTGCCATCATAATGTACATTTAATGAGTTGTCCTTCACATAGCAACACAATGCTGCCATCAATAGAACATATGCTTTGTGCTAGTTTTCAAATGGTGATAATGAGTTTTTCTGAAGCAAATACAGTATAGAACTGAAGTTCACCAAATTTTCTAGATGTCATAACAAGAGTTACTGAGTATATGGGTTTAACTCTTTATAGAATGTATTTATTTCTTTATTATGCTTATAGTTCAACAATATGATGAGTGGATTAATTCATCGACATTGAATAAGAAATTGCTATCTCTACTGATTAAAAGTAAAAAGGTTTATTGGATATTCATAGGAATAGCAAGCTCTGGCACCAAAACACTGATAATTTTTATATATATGCAACAGAATTATGGGTGATTAAATTGTTTTCTATATATTCTAATTCTCCTACAATAAGTATGCTTCGCTGCCCATTTTTAAAATGCTGGGTTGCCTTCATATTTTTTATTTCACCCTGTACACTCTTCCTTGCCAATCTCATTCATGTTCATTGCTTCCATTTTCAAATACCTGCTCATGACTTCAGATGTGCATCTTAAGCCCAGGCTTCTCCTCTAATATTCAGCTTCATATATATTTCTGCTTACCTGATATCTTCACTTGCATATTTATTAAAAGTGCTTCAAACACAACCCTCTTTAAATTGAACTCACAACCATACCTCCAAATTACATCCATTCTTATCAATCCTACTCTTGGTAAATTGTACGCTTGCAGAATTCCCAATCTCAGTAGGTGATGCAACTGTGAATGCAGTTGCACAGGCCACGGATATAAGCAGGCTTTTATTTTTTTCTTTCTTCTTCTTATTTTTTTTTTGCAGTACGCGGGCCTCTCCCTGCTGTGGCCTCTCCCGTTGCGGAGCACAGGCTCCAGACGCGCAGGCTCAGCGGCCATGGCTCACGGGCCCAGCCGCTCCGCGGCATGTAGGATCTTCCTGGACCGGAGCACGAACCCGTGCCCCCTGCATCGGCAGGCGGACTCTCAACCACTGCGCCACCAGGGAAGCCCTAAGCAGGCATTTTTGACACTATGTTCTCCTACACCATCCATGTGCAAACTAGCACATGAGTCTTGCAAATTCGACCTATACACAGCTTTCTAATCTGTGCAAATTTCTCCATCTCTGACGTCACAATCCTGGAATACTGTCCAAGTATCTGGAATTCTTTTTCCTATGTGTTTTTTGTTTGTTTTGCTTTGCTTCCCTTTTTATTTACACTGAAGCCACAGTGTTCTTTACAAAATGCATATCTGAGCAGGTCATTCGCCTGCTTTAAAACTTTTAGTTCTTTTATTTTGCATCTAAGAAGAAACCCAAACTCTTTTACTATACTCTACCCATTGACTTTCACACTCAAGCTAAAGTGGTCTTCCTTCCAGTCCACTGAGTGGTGTTCTTCTAGCGCGCCAACTTTATTATGCAATCAGACCTTTGTACAGGCGGTTCCCCTAAGGAACAGTTTCCAAACCTCACCCCACCCTTGTTAACCTAACTCACATTCATCCTTTTTTCTAGGTTAAGATACTAATTCTTGAGGACAGCCTTCCCAAACTTATTGAATCAGATAGTATCCCACTATTTTATCTCTCTGTCCTTTTCCTTTGTAACGTTTAACAGTTTGTAATAAATGTATATACGTGTCTATTGGATTTACATCTGTCATTCCCACTAGACGATAAGTTCCAGGAAGGCAGGCTCTGCTCACATTTGCTCACCATTTTCTCCTCAGCGCCCAGCACAGTGCATAGTTGAATTACTTATCAATAACTTACTGCTGCACTAAGGGTGATAATGTTTTACATTCAGAAAAATATTAAAGTGGGAACAAAATATATGAAGTCAACTTGGTATTCAAAGTGCATAGAATCAGAACATGTTCACCTGCTTGGTTAAGAATCCACCTGCCAATGCAGGGGACACAACACGGGTTCCATCCCTGATCTGGGAGGATCCTACATGCCGCGGAGCAACTAAGCCCGTGTGCCACAACTACTGAGCCTGTGCTCTAGAGCCCGCGAGCCACAACTACTGAGCCCGTGTGCCGCAACTACTGAGCCCATGCACTGCAACTACTAAAGCCTGCATGCTCTAGGGCCTGCATGCCACAACTACTGAAGCCCGCGCGCTCTAGGGCCCACATGGCACAACTACTGAAACCCGCACGCCTCGAGCCTGTGCTCCGCAACAAGAGAAGCCACTGCAATGAGAAGCCTGCTCACTGCAACGCAGAGTAGCCCCTGCTCACAGCGACTAGAGAAAGCCCACATGCAGCAACAAAAACCCAATGCAGCAAAAAAAAAAAAAAAAAAAGAACATGTTCACTTGCTCTAAGAATACATAAATCTGACTTTGAGATTCTACTTTTGACTTGAGTAAAAACCGACATCTAATTGTCCACCAGATTAAAAACAACATAGGGCTTCCCTGGTGGCACAATGGTTAAGAATCCACCTGCCAATGCAGGGGACACGGGTTCGAGCCCTGGTCCAGGAAGATCCCAGATGTCGTGGAGCAACTAAGCCCATGCGCCACAACTACTGAGCCTGCACTCTAGAGCCCGCCAGCCACAACTACTGAAGCCCGTGCGCCACAACTACTGAAGCCCACTCTCCTAGAGCTTGTGCTCCACAACAAGAGAAGCCACTGCAATGAGAAGCCTGTGCACCACAATGAAGAGTACCCCCGCTTGCTGCAACTAGAGAAAACCCACGTGCAGCAACAAAGACCCAACACAGCCAAAAAGAAATAAACCAACAAATAAATAAATAAATAAATTTAAAAACAACATAGTTTCTCTTAAATAAAGGAGCTAAACTAAGAGCGTATTTCCTTAAAGGTCTTTTCAACTGAATGCTTAAGATGATTCTATAGTGAACAATGTCCTTATAATAAATACCATGTTAATTTTTTCCTTATAATGACTTTAATACTAGTTTATAGTTGAAACCAGTTTTTAACCATCATTTTGCTTATCAAAATTATGAGTAATATTACAAAGAAAAAACAAAGAAAAGGGTAAGACAAAAAGTGATGAACAGGGTTGAATGCAATACATAAAACTAAATAAAGTTGCTTATCTACTGTCAAGGAATCTTTGCCACTTCTGACCAGGAAAAAAAAAAAAACTTCTTCTGACACCCCTTTTCTCTATCTCTTGTTTAGTCTAAGCCTTTGGTATCTTCATGACTGTGGTCAAGTTCCTTGTTTAGTAAATAAAAACTAAATGGATGAATGAAAGCTTCTTAATCTTAAAAGCCTCAGTTCCTTTGCCTGTATAATCCAATAAATAAAACCTACACCACAGGTGAAGTACTATAATGGACACAGCACACTTCCTTGAACATAATGGGTCCTCAACAAATAAGTAGTTATTATTATTTTTACTTTAAAATATTTGTCCTCCCTCCTTACCATTTCCCCTCATATCTCTGTGGCTCAATAACAGATGTTTTAGAGAATGGGGTGGGGAAACCCATGTGCTCCATTCCATAATTCAGTCACACTTTAGATTTAAAACAGTCTAGGATACTAGGCTAATTAAAGTTTTCCAGTCACAACCACTTCTTTCTTAGGGTACTTCTCACTTATCTTGTAGTAGCTGATAACTTGTCTTCCCATGCCTTCTTGCCTGCCCCATGAGTGCACATACATTGATATATACTGAGAAGGTTAGTTCTAACATTCCACTAAGAGTGAAAATAATAAGAAAACAAATGAACAAAAAACCAAAACCTCTTAACTGATCAGATTTTAAATGTTCCAAATACCCCAGTATTTGGTATTTGCTAATGGCCATCAGGCACAAGTGTTCAAAAAAAAAAAGCAAAAACACAACCCATAGCATTAGAGACTTTAAAACCCTTCATTCTAAATTTAGTATAGTATATGCAACTTGGGAGTTCCAGCTACCATTGTGGTCAGAAATTCTGCAATCATTTATTTTTTTCTAGGTGTGACGGGCAGAATTTTAAGCTTACCCCATATGGCTCACACTCCTGTTTAATCCCCTCCCGTTGAGTGTAGGAGGGAGCTGTGAATATGATGGAATATTGCTTCCGTGATTAGGTTATGTTACATGGCACAGTTGACTTTAAGAAAGGGAGATTATCCTTGGTGGACCTGACCTAATCAAGTGAGCCCTTAAAAGGGGCAAGACTCTGTCTTCCTGGTGAAATGGATTCAAAGTTCTGGGGATTCTACATGAAGGAGATTCTTCACTGTGGGCTTTGAAAATGGAGAGGGCCACGCGCCAAGGAATGCAATCAACTTCTAGGAGCTAAGAATGGCCCCTGTCTGACAGCAAGCAAGGAAATGGAGACCTCAGTTCCACAATCATAAGGAACTTCATTCTGCCAACAACCTGAATCCTTGAAGTGGATCCTTGCCCAGAGCCTCCTGATAAGAACACAGCTCAGCCAATAAGACACCTTGAGAGTGAGGACCTGAGCAGAGAACACAAATGAACTGCATCTAGACTACTGACCAACAGAACTGGGAGATAATAAGTGGGTGTTATCTTAAGCCACTGAGTCTCTGATAAATTGCTATGCAGCAATGGAAAATTAATCCACTGGGTATCTCAAAGGATGGATCAAGACTGACTTTTAGGACTTTCTCAAAGTTTCAACCCAATAAATATTTCTAAACAACTAATAATTTGTAAAGTTTACAAAGTATTTTCTCATATATACTTTTATTTAATCATCCCAACAACTCAGTATAAAGAATATCTTTATTATCTACTCTAAACGTTTTTTTTTTTTAATAGAGTCTCATATAGGGTAATTTTACTGCTCAAGATCACAAAAGCAGACAGTGAAATGATGCCTAAAATTTAAAACAAGGCATTAAGTAATGATGCTCTTAAAAGTGTGAGGCCAGGATCAGTATTGAACACTAAAGACCTACCAGGACTAGGGCTAGGGTGAGACAAGTCAGGCCTTCACCTTGAGTTCAAAATTTAAGGTTAAGTGGGGGGGGGGAAATCAAAAAAATCTCAGTAATCAAGATAAATTATGTCTCAATTCAATATTTTAAAAAGTCAAAATAAATGCCAAAATCCATGATAAGAAAATATCACACTTTTAAATAAAAACACCATCCACTGGCTAAAAATAGGGTTAAACAAGTGAGGCACTCACTCTCAGCATCATACAAGTGCAGGGTCAGATCCTGTCTTTATTTAAAACTTTGTATTTATTTGCAGTTATTTATTTCATTATTTAAAATAAAGAAAATTTATTTATTTTATCACTCACCTCACCTTAGTCCTCCTGGCCCTGACTCAGTAACATGTACCCTTGGACACTTCCTTATCTTCCATTTACTAGGCCATATTAACATTTTCTATTTCTTAAATAAACTCTCTACTCAGTTATTTTGGTTGCCTGGCAAGGAGCGAAGTTATGTATTCAAAAGCAGAGTTCTCTTAAGCTGACAAAGTGACTCCTGGCTATGTCAGTCTAAGCATGGTGTCACAGGTATTGGGCTCATTGAAGACAGCGCATCCATTCTTCTAAAATGGCCCTGATTACTAACATGTCTTGTTCCTCCTTAATATCATTATCCAGGCTGGAGCTGATGTTTTAGAGAATGAGGTATGGGGATGAGGAAGCCTTCAGAAATTCAGTCCTTCATTGGCAGTGGGGCCACTGAAAGGGTTGAAATGGTACCGGACACAGCAGATTTAAGTGTGGACAATTTGTTCAAGTCGAACTGAAACAGAAAGCAAAGGGGAACAAAGTCTTCAGCCATTGAAAGGCTCAAGTTATTATTAGGGGCTGAATCACTCTAAATGACTTCTGCTTGAGAAGGCATTATTATACCATTCATGGGGAAGCAGGATGGGTGGAAGCACAGGGGGAGAAGGAGGTTGTAACAGATAAAGAACTCTAAAATAGTTGTACAGTTAGTTTATAACCTAAGACTCCTTACCCACAGTTTGAGTGTCATTGCTCTATAACATTCTATATTTCCAGGCTTATTAACTTAGAAACAACCAACAATGTTTCCTACTCAAGAACTAAATATTCATTCAAAAATCTAAACATTTAATTTACTAACAAGTGAAATGAGAAGTTGGAAAAATTATTTTAATAAACTGAGGCAACATATTAGCATATTTATGCAAACAAATCAGATATTTTTGCATTGACCACATTAATGGAGTCCTTAAATGAAGTCCATTACGACAGCCCTATATTGAATAAATTTGTGAACCCAGAGGACAGAGTGCCACAATTTGTTTTTATGTCTACATATGCCTAAACTAAGATAGTAATAACACTTACACTACTTGCCATATCCACATTGGAATTTATAAAGAAAAAAGTAAAACTCAACTAGCATAACGACTGGGTAGCTATATAGAAAGAACAGAGAAACTATATCCCTTCAAAGAAAGTTGGCTTTGAATAAATCCTAGGACAATTTTCTACATCTTCCAAAATTATAACTATCTGTAGGCACAAATAATATGTCATGTGATAAATTCTAGGGCCTGAACATTGATTATTCCAATGCTGCTCATTAATAGTAATTAATGAAAGATGAATTATTCAACCAATTAACTGGCTTTGTTCTCAAGCAAGATTCTTTTGTTATTTAAAATTATAAAAAATATGAAACAATTTTGGGCTAAAGACTGTTCTGATATTGATTAGACAAAGAGAGATTTAGCTTTCTTTATCTATCTAGCTATCTATCTTTCTAGGCAGTAAAATAGGGCCTTGTAAGGCTCACCTCAAGAAAACAAAAGGGAGGATAACAGAAGGTTCTACCTAGAGATATATTTCAGCTAATAATCTTGAGAAGGAATGATAGAATTGGAGAATTACAACTCAGCAATTGTAATGGATTAATGGATGACAGTGATGATCCTCGATGACTGACAACATCACCACAAAGGAAACTACAGACATTATGTATCTCCTAATAGAATTGCAGTGTCACCTCTGGAATGGTTTTGCTAACAAAGAGTAGTATTGGAATTCACTATGTTAACAGACAGAGAAGAGAAAGCATTTGAACGTGTGTGGGAATAAAGAAATTGATAAAAACTCAACACCTGTTCATGGTAATAACTTTTAGAAAACTTATATTAGAATGGAATTTCCATATTGTTAAATCAACAGCAAACATATATAAGTGTGAAATCTTAGAAACATTCCCAATAAAGTCCAGAAGAGGACACGGAGGTATGGTACCAACTTTGCTGTTCAAACCTGGACTGGATTGCATAGCCAGTATACAGCCATACACAGCAATACCAAAATAACAGTCATGAATAATGAAAAGAGGTAATACGATCCTCTAATTAAAAACTCCAAAGAAATTGGCTGCCAAATATTCAAATGTATAAGGAACTTAAGAAAGCTGGTGTAGAAGATCACTATACCAAAAGAAGGACTCTTATCACACAAAACAAATAACTAATTAGAATATGTAATGGAAAATACACCATTCAAAACAGCAGCGATATCCAAAATATACCTAAAAAGAGAACTAACAAAAATGCACATGACCTTTATGGAAGCAAATATAAAAAAATTACTGATAGATTTAGATAAAAGAAGTCTCAAATACAGCAACATATTATGTTTATTCATGGTGAGGAGAATACTGTACCAATGTCAATTCTCTTTAAATTATTTACAGATTTATGCCTTACCTGATAGGTTTGGTGCGGTGTCAGCAGAGAAGTAGCCCAGCACCTACAAGGCATCAAGGTAAGACACTGAAGGGTGACAGAGGGGAGAACCCACTCCAAAATAAGAAGCCACAAAGAGCCCCCCTACTGTCAGTCTTGGGAGACCCCAGACACGACTGCTAGGCTCAGGTTCCCCCTTACTTCTAACTGGGGGTTCTGAGGGAAATGAGAACTTGGTCTGAGGCCAGCTGACTCATCTCAGCAGAGAAAGTCCCGGGCCCCGTCAGGAGTCAGGTAAGACCCCGGTGTGAGTTCTGCGTGATTCCTCCGCCTCCCAAAAGAGAGAGGGAGGCCCCCACAACCCCACCTCTGCTATAACGCTGGGAAGCCCAGGTGGGCGTGGCCGGAAGCACTCTCCCTAACTTCTGTCACACCAGCTATAGAGACTGAGGCTGCAGTCTGAGAGGTGTGGCCTCGTATCAGCAGACGGAGGAGTCCCAGAATTGGAGAGGTGTCGCGGTGAGTAATCTTCGTTAGAACTGAAGGGACACACTCCTCCCAGAATTGAAGCAGCCCCAGAGAGCCCCGCCCTGGACCGACATGCCCCAACCCCACTGTCGATCCTGAGGGGCTCAAGAGTGGCTGTTATGCCCAACCCCCCCCTCCACTTCCGCCTGCAGAATTTGTGGGATGGGAATCCTTGGTCTGAAGGGGTAGCCTCAAGTCGGCAGAGGGAGGAGTCAAAGGACTGGTCAGGAGTCAAGTTTAGTATCCTGGGTTAGAACTGAGGTGACAAGCTCATGCAGAACAGAGGAGGTCCACAGAGTCCTGCCAGCCCCTGTCTCGTGGGTTCCTAAAACAGTACCCTTAAGGGGAAAAGCAGAGGCAGCTTTTCTTGGAACCGAGGTAGAAGAATCTCCCCATTGAGGCTATACACACCATCTCTTCCTCTGTCTTCTTCGGTAACCTCTCATCAACCTTGGCAGATTAAACAGCTGCCTGCAGTCCCGGACCAGTCATCATGCCTCGAGGTCAGAAGAGTAAGCTCCGTGCCCGTGAGAGACGCCGCCAGGCCCATGCTGAGACCCAGAGTCTGGAGGATGCTCAGGCCACTGGGGCGGCAGCAGCGGCAGCGGCAGCAGCAGCAGCAGGAGAGTCCCCTTCCTCTGTCTATCCTCCCTTTGAGGACAGGCCTCAGAATATGCCTGCTGCTGGGACATCTAGCACTCCTGAGGGACCTCAGGGAACCACCAATGCTAGTGCAGCTGCTTCATGCACCAATTCAGATGAAGGTACCAACGGCCAAAAGAAGGAAAGCTCAAAATCCTTCAAGGGCACTGAGGACTTACGCAGAGATCCTTTACACATGAAGGTGGCTTTGTTGGTGCATTTCCTGCTGCATAAGTATCAAAAAAAAGAGCCAATTACTAAGTCAGAGATGCTGAAGTTTGTTATCAAAAAGTACAAGTATCATTTCAATGAGATCCTCAAGAGAGCCTCTGAGCACATGGAGCTGGCCTTTGGTCTTGATCTGAAGGAAGTGGATCCTACCAGGCACTGCTATGCCCTTGTCAGCAAACTAGACCTCACCTCCAATGGAACGATGAATGAAGAAGAGAACCCACCCAAGACCGGGCTCCTGATGATCGTGCTGGGTGTGATCTTCATAAACGGCAACTGTGCCCCTGAAGAGGAGATCTGGGATGTGCTGAATATGATGGGTGTACATGCTGAAAGGAAGCACTTCATCTATGGGGATCCCAAGAAGGTCATCACTGAAGATCTGGTGAAGCTAAATTACCTGGAGTACCGCCAGGTGGCCAACAGCAATCCTCCGCGCTATGAGTTCCTATGGGGTCCACGAGCCCATGCTGAAACCAGCAAGATGAAAATCCTGGAGTTTTTAGCCAAGATTCATGATACAGTGCCCAGTGCCTTCCCATTCTGGTATGAAGAAGCTTTGAGAGACGAGGAAGAGAGAGCCCAAGCAAGAATGGCAGCCAGGGCTCGTGCTGCTGCCATGGCCAGTGCACGCTCCAGGGCCATGGCCAGCAACTTCTCCCAGGCTACGTGAAGTTCAAGGCTGGTTCTTCACTTTTTGGTTGAAAAGGTGTGTCAGTGTTCTAATAGTGGAGGGCCAGGGTGGGACTGGAGAAGGGTATATCCCTGAGTTCCTGTTGTGTATTGCTAACTTGGAATTTTACCTTTTTTTCTTTTTTATTTAGGTTATGGTTCAAATGATGAAGTCTGAGAAGATTGTTTTCCTTGTGGAAAAAGAGCAGTAACATTCTAAGTTGTGGACGGCCAGGGTGGGTCTATAGGGAACACAGTGTAATATCCTCTTTGTGTTCCTATTCTATATGGTAAACTTAGAGTTTAATTTTTTCTCTTCCTTTTCTTTTCTTTTTTCTTCTCTTTCCCCCTTCCCTCCCTCCCTTCCTTTCTCTCTTTCTTTCCTTTTGTTATATTTTAAATGTTGTTTCTTTAATAGAAGGTATAATAATTTTAGAATCTAAATTTATTAGTGACCTCAGTTACATATTTATTAGATTTAACTTAATAGAGCTAAGATTAAGAGCTTTATTATTTTGTAACACAAATTGGGAAACCTTTCGCATTTATTGAACTAGAACAATAAAACATGGCATGGTAATAGGCATTTCTTTGGAAATGTGAAAAATTTTTATCAGTAAAATTACTGGGATCAAAAAATACAGGAGACTTCCAATAAAGATGTTAAAAAAAAATACAGGAGAAAAAAAGTTTAAAAAATGTGTAGTTCTTGGTTTATCTTATCCATTTTACTCTGTTATTCTGCAAAAATAAAAAATACATAACTAGATTTGCTTAGCTTATTAAAGAATGTAGGAGAAATAAAAGACTTATAAACTAGAACTCATACTCACTGGCTCATTCATTCTCCAAATATTGAGCATCTGCTCTTTGAAAATTATTGTGTTATAAATGGTGAAACTAGGATATAAAACACCCTGCCTTTAGAACTGTACAGTCAAGGAGCAGTAATTATATAGAGAAGATGGTGAAATACCCTCTAAGACCTAAAGGACAAGTAAGAAGGAGTAAGGAGGTAATGGGACAGGGATGGGGTTGGGAGACATGGGAGGGGGAGGGTGAAAACAATAAGGTACAAATTCCCTGGGTAACAGAAGTTTGGGGTTTGGGGAAAATACAAGTCTCTCAGTGGGATATCCTGTTAATTTAAGCTGGGTGGTAGACTAGATGAGGCTGTGGGACTGGTGAGCAGAGGCCAGGTATACAAACGGTGTTTCTCAGAGTAGGAGGACAAAATCCTGGAATGCAAACCTGTTCATAATAGTTACTTTAGTATCATCAATAAACCAGAGGAAAAGCTCCTCCTTGGGCAGAAATGGAAGGTGTCCTGTGCTCTTGTTCAAGTGCAGCTGAACACAGAGCACAATCTAGTTGTTTTATGCACAGCATCTCCAGGAATTTATGAGAAATAAAGGTGATACTCCCTTGAGATGGAATGCTGAGAACCATATCTCAGGCATTAAAAAGGCATTTTAGGGCTTCCCTGGTGGCGCAGTGGTTGAGAGTCCGCCTGCCGATGCAGGGGACACGGGTTCGTGCCCCGGTCTGGGAGGATCCCACGTGCCGCAGAGCAGCTGGGCCCGTGAGCCATGGCCGCTGAGCCTGCGCGTCCGGAGCCTGTGCTCCGCAACGGGAGAGGCCACAACAGTGAGAGGCCCACATACCGCGAAAAAAAAAAAGCCATTTTAATTAGGTTATCTTGAGTATAATTTTGCAAACTCTAAGGGAGGGCTCCATATTAGGTGGTAAAGAAGTGAATAAAAATACAGGTGATTTGGATGGAAAGGCACCCACGGGGGACATCGTTGGTCCTTGACACAAATTCTACGACCTCTGAGTTGCATCCAACTGGGGTGGACAACCCCACATACAAATTAAGTAACATCCTCAAGCGGGGGAATTTATTTTGTTCTACCTGCTAAGCAGCTTTACGCGATCACTTGGTGGAAACTGCATATTCTGTGATATCTCTTGGATTAATATAACATAAATCTTCCCAGAGGGGAGGGTGGTATCATCTGCGGTAAAAAAAAAAAAAAAAAAAAAAAAAAAAAATCATATGATAACTGCCATTCATTAAAGACCTTACTCTGTCAAGTGCTTCATATCCATTATATATATCCCAACAGCCCTACAAGATAGGGCTTATTACACATACTTTGCAGATGAAGAACTTGTAATTTTCTCGAGTTCACATGGCTGATAACTGAAAGAGCTGGGACTAGACCCCTGGTCCAGATTTTTCTAGAGCCCACACTTTTCCACTCCTCCAAACTGAGGCAGACCTTCTGTCTTTTCATTCTCTATTATTCTCACTACTCCAAGATGTATCACATACAATTAAAAAACAAGACATTCTAGTCAAAGTACAAAAAGCGATCCTGATGAAGGAAGGTGAATATGAGAATAAAGCACAATTTGGGGATTGTCTGTGGGTTTCATATGCTGAGGATCCCCCTGTCACTAGCCCCAGGGTTCCTTGACAGGTGACTCTGCTCACATACTGGCACAGTCCTGTACCAGCACTTTCCTGAATTACAGCATGTTTCCTCTGGGTCTTACCCAGTGTGCCCTCCTGCCCAAATCAGAACCTCATACACTGACCAGCTCTTCACTGTGACCTCTGGAGCTGCACCCTGTTTCCTGTGATACAGGCAGTCCAGAGTCATATGCCCTCCCCTTGAGTAAAGCATTCCAACTCTCTGCATGTGTACAGTGAAGGTCCCATCCCTCCCAGTGGAACCACTGACAGTGAAGTCTAGATACCTGGTTACCACAGCCCCATCCCCAGCCCACAAGTTTCAGAGTATATTCCAAATGAGGTGGTGATCACAATCTTACTTCTTACAGAAGATACTGGTTCTTGGGATATAACTGAAGTTAGATGGGGGGTTTTGTAAATGACCCAGATATTGTCAGTAGGATTTTGAAGGAATGTGTTATTTGAGACTGGTCACTGAACACATACACCAATAAGTGAGTTTACGAAAGCCTCCCTCATAAGTTGAAGATGAGAAAAGACCATGGAATTCACTGTCTAACAAACATCTACTGAGGCTGAATTCCTCAGAACTCACAGTCGTTCTAGGAGGGGAAAAATGTCAGGGGTTTACTGACAGATACCCTGTCTTTGAACAAGTGTGTCCTACACGTTCAGTCCAATCCGCTTGTATTTAGGAAGGCTCATGTGACTACGCAGACACTGAAATATGAACAATGTTTGTCACCTCCAGGCCAAGGAATTTGAAAGCCAGTATGCCACTTCCATGCTTTCTATTCCATTCAGCAGCAAACATGGAGATCGCTTGTTGAAAAGTGGAACCGCCAATGGGAGCAGACTGGATCCCTGGGTCATCTGACAGTGGAGACCCCTGCCTACCCACATTGGACTTTATGTGTATAAGAAATAAATTTCTGTTGCTTTAAGCCATTGTGGGTCTGCAGGTTTTATCTGTTGCATCAGTTACTTTATCTGATTAATGCATACCTACTATTTTTTTTTAATTTTTTTTTTGGTTGCATTGGGTCTTCGTTGCTACCTGTGGGCTTTCTCTAGTTGTGGTGAGCGGGGACTACTCTTCGTTGCGGTGAGCGGACTTCTCATCGCAGTGGCTTCTCTTATTACGGAGCATGGGCTCTAGGCAGGCAGGCTTCAGTAGTTGCGGTGCGTGGGCTCAGTAGCTGTGGCTTGCAGGCTCTAGAGCGCAGGCTCAGCAGTTGTGGCGCACGAGCTTAGTTGCTCCGCGGCATGTGGGATCTTCCTGGACCAGGGATCGAATCCGTGTCCCCTGCACTGGCAGGCAGATTCTTAACCACTGTGCCACCAGGGAAGTCCCACATACCTACTATTTTTGTGGTTAGATGTATTTAAATAGTGTAATTACAAAGGTAATAGTACATATATTTTTGCTGCAAAAAATTCTTACAGATTACAATCTCCCCCTTTCCTCAAAATCCAGCCCCTGCCTCAGAGGCAACCACAATTAACAAACTGATGTGTGTCATTTTAAAGCTGACCTGAGGGTTTTTCATATGTAGATGTGCTATAAAAATATATTCAACTTAACATGTGTGATTAACAATGTACATATTGTTCTGCCTCTTGACCCTGTCACTTAACAAAATGAATGCAGAATATTTCCATGACAGCACACATAGATCCACCACACTCATTTAACAACTAAGATCCTTTTTCTTAAGAAAAAAACATGTTTATTGAGATATATTTGATATAAAAAATTGCACATATTTAATACATACAATTTGATGAGTTTGGACATACGTATACACCTGTGAAATCATCACCACAGTCAACGTAACAGACATATCCATCACCTCCAAAAGTTTCCTCGTGTCCCTTTGGTTTTTTCTTTCATGGTGAAAACACTTAACATGAGATCTATGCTCTTTTAAAAATTTTCAGTATTGTTAACTATAGGCACCATGCTGTACAGCAGATCTTGAGAACTAATTCATCTTGCATATCTGAACCTTTACAACAATTGAACAACTCCTCATTTCCCCCTCACCCCAGCCCCTGGTAACTCAGTTGATTCTCTCCTTCTATGAGTTTGATGATTTTAGGTACCTCACTTAAGCAGAACCATTTGTCCTTCTGTGACTGGCTTATTTCACTTAACATAATGTCCTTCAAGTCCATCATATTGTTGCAAATGGCAGGATTTCCTCTTTTAAGGCTGAATAATATTCCATTGTGTATGTGTGTCCGTGTGTGTGTTTGTGTATGAATCACATTTTCTTTCTTCGCTTATCTTTGATGGACGTTTGGGTTGTTTCCATATCTTGGCTGTTGTGAGTAGCGCTGCAAGTAACATGAGAATGCAGACATCTCTTAGAGATCCTGATTTCCATTCTTTTGAATACATACCCAGAAATGAGATTGCTGGATTATATGGTAGTTCTACTTTTAATTTTTTGAGAAACTTTCATACTATTTTCTATAGTGGCTATACCATTTTACATTCCCACCAACAGTGTACAAGGGTTTGATTTCTTCACATGCTAGCCAACACTTAATTATGCTTTTTTAAAATTATAACCTTCCTAACTGGTGTGAAATGATATCTCACTGTGGTTTTGATTTTCATTTTCTTGATAATTAGTGATGTTGAGCATCTTTTCGTACCTTTTGGCCATTCGAAGGAAAGATCTTCAGGAAGAATAAGATAGGAGCAATCAGGGTGTTGCAAGTCTTGATTACACACAGATGTTAATCATGTATCATAAGAACGCCAATCATCATATTCCAAACTGCCCTCCAAGAAAAAGACACGTAAGGATTACCCTACTTATTATGTTTGTGTGATAATTAATTATTCTCCTCCTAATGGACATAAAAATTGTTCCCCATTTGTTGCTATGAGTAATAGGACTGAAATCAACATCTTTGAACATGAAATCTTAGACAAATGTGCATGCTTTCTCACAGGAAAGACACAGAAAAGTGCAAACTTGATTAAAGTGGGCAGAGTGTTGACTGAAATTTTTTACAAATATTGCTGAACTTCTGTTCCAAAGATGCCATACCAATTTACAGTCTTTCAGATTCACGTGTGTGAATGCCTTACATTCTCACAGGCATTTTATTTCATCAGTCTTTTAAATTTTGGCCAAACTTTCAGATGAAAGATACTGTCTTGTTATTTTATTTCCTTATTCTCAAATAGGTTGAGTATAAAATTAAACTTTTACCCATATGGAGCTGGATTTCTGCATTAATGTCTTGAGTACCAGGATTCTTCTAGGCATACTTTACATTCTGAAATATCAAGACATCCCTCCTTTACTTTGAAAAGCAAGGACTTGATGAGTATGATCGGTTGTTGGGCAAGAGAACCAGGCAGGACACCATTAGCTAGTGAAGATCTGAGATCAGAGCAATTACCAGAGTTCATGAGAGAGACCACATGAAAAACCTCATCTAGAGAGCCCATGGTAGGCTGGCAGTCAGCATTCTGGATTTAGAGTTCAGCATAAGGTAGAGAAAGGACTATAAGGAGAGAAAGGTGGAGAATCTGGGTAGGGGGTCCAAGGTAACTTCTGATAATAAGCTTGGGAAAACTCTCAATTACCACCAGCAGCTAGAAGTTGAGAGGTCTGGGTGGGCAGATCTACTGGATGAAAGGACTAGAGGCATGCCAAACACCTCACCTACCTTAGAATCCTCTGTGCCTACCATCAGGCAGAGTGTAGGTAGCTTTTCTGTGTCACCCAGTGATGCTAGATGCTGGGAGAGCTACATCTCTTGGCTTTTCTGGTGGTTCACTGCATCCCTGCCAGTGTTCCTGGCTGGGAGCTGTGTTGATGGCTGCTGGAATCTGATATTTTTACCCTGTATACAGTGCCTCCTCCACTGAGTTTGGGGCAGTATGAGTGGGCAGGCTTGGGAAGTGATGACAGTTGAGACAGGCCAGGAAAACCAGTGAGTAGTGGAAGGGGACCTAAAACTGCAGAGAGGGAGAAATTGAGGGGAGATGTCCTGAGGCTAATTACCTCAATGATTCTGCAGATAAAGGGCTGAGTGTGGACATGTCTGGAAAAGATAATCTAGATGACATCCCCAGCTCATGGTTCCTGAGTTTTGTTTTCTTTAAAAAATTCTTTGCAGTTCTATTTCTTCTCAATAGCTGTGTAAAATAGTTATACCTATTTCTTGATTTAACAACAGTGGCATTGTGATCTATTTATATTAAATGTTCAAAACAAATTTTAATTTTTTTTTTTTTTAATTTTTTATACATAAAAATTTCATTCAAATCTGACCATACTAAATATTGGCAAACATCATGAACAATAAACAGGAAACATAAACACAAATGAATAAACATAGGAACACATTAAACATGAAAAAATGTTATTTTTCACCTATCAAAAACTAGAAAAATTAAAAAGCTAATTGTAATTATGTTACAGTATTCCCATGTATCCATATGACTGTTCTATTTTTTTGTGGTATCTTTGTCTAGTTTTGGTATCTGGGTGATGGTGGCCTCACAGAATTAGTTTGGGAGTGTTCCTTCCTCTGCAATTTTTTGGAATAGTTTCAGAAGGATAGGTGTTAACTCTTCCCTAAATGTTTGATAGAATTCACCTGTGAAGCCGTCTGGTCCTGGACTGTTTGTTGCAAATTTTTAAATCACAGTTTAAATTTCAGTACTTGTGATTGGTCTGTTCATATTTTCTATTTCTTCCTGGTTCAGTCTTGGGAGATTGTACCTTTCTAAGAATTTGTCCATTTCTTCTAGGTTGTCCATTTTATTGGCATATAGTGCTTGTAGTAGTCTCTTACAATCCTTTGTATTTCTGTGGTGTCCATTATAACTTCTCCTTTTTCACTTCTAATTTTATTGATTTCATCCCTCTCCCTTTTTTTTCTTGATGAGTCTGGCTAAAGGTTTATCAATTTTGTCTTTTCAAAGAACCAGCTTTTAGTTTCATTAGTCTTTTCTATTGTTTTCTTCATCTCTATATCATTTATTTCTGCTGTGATCTTTATGATTCTTTCCTTCTACTAATTTTGGGTTTTGATTGTTTTTCTTTCTCTAGTTGCTTTAGGTGTAAGGTTAGGTTGTTTATTTGAGATTTTTCTTGTTCCCTGAGGTAAGACTGTATTGCTATAAACTTCCCTCTTAGAATGGCTTCTGCTGCATCCCATAGGTTTTTATTTTCTTCTTTTTTACTTTTTTTTGCGTTATGCGGGCCTCTCATTGTTGTGGCCTCTCCCATTGCGGAGCACAGGCTCCAGACACGCAGGCTCAGCGGCCATGGCTCACGGGCCCAGCCGCTCTGTGGTACGTGGGATCTTCCCGGACTGGGGCACGAACCCGTGTCCCCTGCATCAGCAGGCGGGCTCTCAACCACTGCACCACCAGGGAAGCCCCCCATAGGTTTTTGATTGTCATGTTTTCATTTTCACTTGTCTCTAGGTATTTTTTAAATTTCCTCTTTGATTTCTTCAGTGATCCACTGACTGTTTAGTAACGTATTGTTTAGCCTCCACATGTTTGTGATTTTTACAGTTTTTTTTCTTGTAGTTGATTTCTAATCTCATAGCATTCTGGTCAGAAAAGATGCTTCATATGATTTCAATTTTCTTAAATTTACTGAGGCTTGCTTTACGGCCCAGCAAGTGATCTATCCTGGAGAATGTTCCATGTGCACTTTAGAAGAATATGTATTCTGCTACTTTTGGATGGAATGTTCTATAAATATCAATTAAGTCCATCTGGCCTAATGTGTCATTTAAGGCCTGTGTTTCCTTATTGATTTTCTGTCTGGATGATCTGTCCATTGACATAAGTGGGGTGTTAAAGTCCCCCACTATTACTGTGTTTCTGTCAATTTCTCCTTTTATGGCTGCACATCTGAAACCTCTTTAGAGGTGAGCATTGGCCTTTATTATTATTGTTAATAGAACACAGTGTATGGGCTAGAAATAGAATAATGAATATCACAGTAAATCACACATAGGCTAGTATTTTTCAAGAAACTTTTGAGATTGCGTATATTTATGCATATATACATGTACACACATATACACTCATATACACTTATACTCACACACACACACAATTGGTAGCTGTTTCTGTGTGAGCACCCATGCAGAGACTTTCTAACCAAGAAGGTGACTTTGTTGGTGCAGTTCCTTTTGATCAGTTGTAAAATGACTGCCCGTTACAAAGGCAAACATGCTGAAAAAGGTCAATAAAGGTCAGGGACCACTTCCTCGTGATCTTCTGGAAAGCCTCTGAACACATGGAGCTGGTCTTCTGCCTTAACTTGGTGGAAATGGAATCTACCAAGCACTTCTATGGCCTTGTCAGAAAACTGCATGTCACTAATGATGGGAGTTTGAATGGTGGCAGGGATTGCCCAAGACCAGTCTTCTGATGACTCTCCTTGGCACATCTTCATGAAAGGCAACTGCCCTACTAAGGAGGAGATCCAGGAATTCTTGAATATAATGGGGGTGTAGACTGGGAGGAAACACTTCATCTATGAGAGCCCAGGAAGCTTATCACTAAAGATTTGTGCAGGAAAAGTAACTGAAGTGCCAACAGGTAGCCAACAGAGATCCTCCATGCTATGAATTCCTGTGAGGTCCAAGAGCCCATGCTGAAACCAGCAAGATGAACGTCCTGCAGGTTTGGGCAAGGTCACTTATACAATACACAGTTCCTTCCCACACCAATATGAGGAAGCTTTTAGAAATGAGGAAGAGAGAGCCTGAGCAAGTTGTAGCAAGGGTTAGCACTACTGCCATGGACAGCACATGTTCCATGGTCATGTCTAGTTTCTTCTCCTACCCACAATGAGTCTGAACTGCTTTAACTTGTGGTTGAAGAGAGCAGACAATGTTTCAACTAGTGGAGAACTGGTACTGGGCTGGAGGAAACACAGCATATCATTTTGTCTTTCTGTTTTATGTGGTATTTTGGAGCTTTCCCTTCCTTCTTTCCTTCTTTTTTTAAATAATTTTTTCACTCTTTCTTAATTTCGTTCATTCTTTCTAATTAATTTCTAAATGTGTCTTTTAATAGAAGATTTAAATAGCTTCAGAATATAAGTTTATTAATCAAATCTTTGGTTATATACTTATTGCTACGTATCAGGTTTAAGAGTAGGAGCTATGTAATTTGGAAAACAAATTGGTAAATCTTCCATCTTATTTTATGATATAGAATAGGATATCATGGCATTGAGTAGGTGTTTCTTTGGAAACATGAAAGAACTCAGTAGTAAAACTGTTGGGTTTAAGAAATAGGTAATGTGAAGATGGCTGACTGATGGCTTTCCTAATACATTCAGTCCATCATTTTCTAAAATTAAAAGATGCATACATGAATTTACTTAACTAATCCAAGAATGTAGGAGAAATTAAAACTTAAATTAGCACGTTCATTGACTCATTTATTCTCTAAACATTAACTGAACATGTGCTCTTTGGAAAACACCTTGATATTCTTGGGGATGTTAGGGATTTTGTGTCTAGGAGCAGTTAGAAATTATATCATGTTAGCCCAATTAAAAAGGAGTGAAGGGGTGGGAGCCCAGGTGAGAGCTGTTAGGTGTAAAAGCCCTGAGGCAAATCCATTTGGACATTTGGGAAACTGCAGTTTTTCAGTGGAAAGGAAGTTTTAAGCTTAGCTATATGGTGGGTGAGGTAAGGATATGGGAGACCCTCAGATAGTATGTCTCAAAGTTGAGAGACTAAAGCCTAAAATGTAAAATGGCTCTTAGCAGTTACTCTTTAATCCTGGATAAATTAGAAAGAAACTTTCCACTGGGGGAGGCACGGTAGGTGTTTCAAGTACTAGTCCCAGTGCATTTGATCACAGCCTGCAAAGTAACTGTTTTACATTCTCAACTACAAACACATGCTATCTTCCATAAAAAAGGAAGGATGACTCACAAGATGGAGGTGATAACCAGAGGAATTTTTCCCAGGCTTTGAAATCTAATCAAGGAACTGAAACATTTGTCCATTGATATTTCAGAACTGATACTGTCCAGTGACTCTTATACTTCCCATTTTCTTGTTTCTAAACAGGAATGTCTAAAGATGTTACCCTACTGCTATCTCTCCATTGTACATTGGATTTGTCAGGACAGATGACTTGTCTTTTTATCTTATATGTCCATAAATAGAGATTTATTGTGCCCAGCTGGTTTGCTTAATGAACTTCCCCCCCAAGAGCCTCATCATCTGCAGTTGGACCTGATTTAGATGATGAGACTTGGATTTTAAGTTGATTTTGTAATGAGGCAAGACTTCTGGGGATCTTGGGTGAGGGTGAATGAATTCTGTGTAAGGTGGGGACTTGAAATATTGAGGCCTGGAGGGTAAACTGTGGCAGAAAGAACCTCAGGGGGCCCCCGTGATCCCCACCTCCTGGTTGTCATGCCTTTGTGTATTCATTGTGGGTAGGGCCCGTGACTTGCTTCTAACCAATATATTATGACAAAGGTGATGAGATGTCACCCCTATGATGACATTATATGTGTTTTGGAAATAATTAGAAACAAACCATCCTGCTGACTCAAAAATGCCTCTCTACAAGCTATGTGTAAAATATAAAACAAATCTAGACTATTAAGGAGAGATCTTTCTTGAAAAAGGATTATTACAAGGGTAGAAAGGGACTTCTGAAACAGGGCGAGGGCACCTATTGCAATAGAGAAAAGCTGTGACCATAAGATCTGCAAGGATCTCAAGCATTAGGCAAAAAGGGATTCTCTTTTGTAGACAGGAGTAAACAATGCTAGAAAGAACTGGGTGTGGGGAAAGGGGATGAAGGAGTAGTGTGATTGGATACTAAATCAGAGAATGTTTTACCCTGAGGACAGCTGATTCTCAAGAGGGGTTGTATGCTAGCTCTGGTGAGAGGAGGCCAAAATTCAGGGGCCTGGAGGAAGAAAAGAAGCTTAACCAAAGTTTGGCTAACAAGCATTTTGTTTCAACTGATCATTTATGAGACAAAAAGTGGTATTTTTGAGGATCTGTATCTGGACTTGTCATAGGTAAACAAAGGAAAATCCATGAGTCTTATTTAAATTATATGGAGAAGAATGGTTCTTTGAGGTAAGCTATTTCCTGGAACACAAAGTGGGGGGGAATCTCGTAACCTACACTGTTTGCCAGAATCACAGGGCTCAGGTAAAATTGAATGTTATACAGGAAAGAAAATAATTTTATCATTAAATAAGCATTAAACTGTGATATGATGTGCATCACAGACAAGCAACTAAAGAGATAGCAAAGTTAACAAGAAATCTCACCCTTTTATACAGCCAAGCAGATACAACCCGTTACATCCATGTTCTCAAGATAAAAGATAGCTAGTCCTCAAGTAAGAGGACTTGGTATCACCATTTGCCAGACACAATTCTTCCTAAATGCACATGGTAATTGGGGTGGCCCTCTGTGTTAGACTTTATCCAAAGGAAAACATTCCTGGGTTATAAAATTGGCAAGAATATTTAAAAGACAAAGGTTTTATATCTACAGGTTTTCTAAAGTAAATGCTCTAAAAATAAAGGAAGTCGCATTCTTTTTTTTGGACACCAAAAGAATTAAATTTTTAATTTGTATTTATCTTTACAGTACCCTCCCTTTGTTGCTGCAAAATAGTTAACACTACTGTTTTAAAATTTATTTCCACTGCCATTTCTACCTTTCTCTGGGCAAATTACAGCCATCTAAATAACCAACAAGTCTGTGGTAAATTACAAAGCAATGCAAGTACAGAAATAAAGTAGGATGGGTTGAAAAATTCAGTACATTATTTGCCCTGGGGAGAAAACCTTTAAATATATCAGACCAATGGTGAATGGTTAAAGCAAATTCTTGATTAGCAATGTGCAAAAGTTCTTCATCGTACATTAATTTTACAAACTGTTGTGATGCTTTATTGCTCAAACTTACAAATGAGTAACTATTTGAGTATTATTTAGTAGTCCCTTATAAAATATTATAGTACCCAATCCAAGCCTAAGGGAGAGCATAACTCTAGAGTCTGATCATCTAAAATTTTAACTAGGAGTTTTTCTTACATGGGCCAATAAATTTCTCCTGAATTTCCCTTAATTACATAAGTAACATAACATTTACATAATGACTTAAAGTTCTTTCAATAAGTGCTCCATCTCACCAAATAATTTTTCCCAGATGTGAAACACAAAGACAGTTGGCCATTATCTAGTATCAATATCTTATTACAAGGCACCTGTTGAAGGGTAGAGTTTGAACTTGCAGTGTTTAATGTACAAGACTCTAATTGTTTTAAGCCTTGAGGACAAACCCAAGCTCTTTTTTGGCATCGGTCCAAATCAGTAATTATATTATTATAGCAGTCAATTAAACCTCCACAAATAATGACCTTGTTTATCTCTATATATTGGGACTGGAAAAGACCTGCATGCCAAGGTTAATGGAGTGACACTAGACCTGTCCTCTGAAGTCTCTATCTGTAAATAACAGATTTGTTTGTCTATTAGTTAGATGCTTTGCTTTTTTATACCATCTTTTGGGATAGTCATAGTCCCAATACCTAATTGTTGCCTTAACTATGAATAGTTCTGTAATTTTGAACAAGTGATTATACAATATCTTGGAGTGAGTGTCTCTGAGAGCTTTGTGGGATTGTTGTTGTTCCAGCATGAAACAGTCCAAGCAGTATATTTCCATATTTTAACAAGAAACCTGTTTTTTTTTCCTAGTAAAACATGATTCTTAAAGTATTTGATAGCCACTACTGTGAACAGGACAGCAAGGTGGTCTGTGAGAATAGTAAGTTTGCTAGAATGCCTCCTTTCAGTTGAATTAAGTATCAACTTCAGTTACTCTAGAAAACTTAAGTTTCAAATCCTCTAGGGAATCACAGTCCTAGTCCTTCTGTGGTGCTGGCTTCACATGGGAAGTATGAATCTGAGTTTATCCTTTTTAGATTCCACATATAAGTGATATAATACAGTATTTGCCTTTCTCTGACTTATTTTACTTAACATAGTGTCCCCAATGTCCATCCAAGTTGTTGCAAATGATAGAATTTCCTTCATTCTCATGGCTAAGTAATATTCCATTGTATATATGTACTACATCTTCTTTATCTATTCATCCGTGATGGACACTTAGGTTATTTCTATATCTTGGCTATTGTGAATAATGCTGCAATAAACACAGGAGTGCAGACATCTTTTCAATATCCTGTTTTCATTTCCTTTAGATATATATCCAGAAGTGGGATTGCTGTATGATATGGTAGTTCTATTTTATTAGAAAAGAAAAAGAATAGCCAAAGCAATCTTAAGAAAGAAGAACAAAGCCACAGGCATTACCCTTCTGAATTTCTAACTATAATACAAAGCTATAGTCATCAAAACAGTATGGTATTGGCATAAGAATAGACACATAGACCAATGGAACAGAATCAAGAGCCCTGAAATAAACCCCCACATATATGATTAACTAACATTTGACAAGGGTGCCAAGAATACCCAATGGGGGAAAGGAATGTCTCTGCAAAAAAAGGTGTTGGGAAAACTGGATAACTACATGCAGAGGAATGAGGGTGGACCCCTATTTTATACCACTCACAAAAATGAACTCAAAAGGGAGTAAAAACTTAAATTTAAAACCTGAAACTGTAAAACTCCTGGAAGAAAACAGGGCTCCTTGACATTGATCTATGCAGTGATTTCCTGGATATGACAGCAAAGCACAAGCAACAAAAGCAAAAATGAATGAGTCTGCCATGTTTGAAGAGCAAATTTTACAGCTCTATCAGCAAAATTATTACCTTTAGAAACTTCATCCTTCTGCCCTGTGTGAGTTCTACCATGAATTACTGATATCTGAGCAGGCAGTTGTAAAGCCTTTAACAAATCAGCTATAACTTTTCCATGAGAAAATTTAGTTCTCATCCAAGTAAAAAATCCCCTATTTTTCCAAATTTACCCTGTGGCATGGCAGAACCAAACATTCATTAGTAGCATATGTATCCATTTTAAGTCTAGGACCAAGAATTGTAGCTCTAGGAACTGTTATCTCGTCTGCTTGTGCAGACCTAACTCTGGACAAAACATGGGCTTCCAAGATTTCATTTCACCACCCCACAGGAAGCCTTAAGTCAGCCACTTTTATCTCAAGTACATGACCCAGCAGTAAACATTATCAAATCTGCATTTTAAACAGAAATGTCAAATAAATCATGCCAGGTTTTTCAAATTTTAGACTCCAAAGCTGTGGGGAGAGAGAGGCTGTAGCCAATTTCAATTATTCAAAAGCCTCTTCAGACTCTAGGGACAAAAACCTGAGGATCTAGAGAATAACGTGCAACTGCTGTGCCAGAAGTTATGACTGCCCTGTAAAAACCTAGAATCCACTGTCTACAATTGCAAAATTGGCTGGCTCCTCGATTTTAACACTTTGCCACTTTCAGCTGACAACAGATGTTGTATTTTCCCTCAGTTTGGTAATACTGCACTTTGCCTAGGGCGGCCTTATGGCCCTGTGAAGAGAGGAATTGTAACAAAGTTTCAGCTTTGTATTGCTCTTTAGTTTCTGAATCCACCAGCAAATCATCTACATATTGCATGATTGTCCCTCTACTAGTGGCACAAATTTCTCTACATTTTCCTGTAAATGGCTAGAGAAAACAGTAGGAGAGTCCCCAGAGCTCTGAGGAATCCTTTGCCATAAATACTGTACTCTTTTGTAAGCAAACACAAACAAGAATATAGATTTGTGTGCTAGAGGAACAGAGAGGGAAAAAAAAAAAATCAGAATGCAGATCAACTACAGAGAAAAAAACACTACAGATACTGGTACTGAACTCACAAGTGAGAATAGTTGGAGGCTTAGGGACTATAGGGGTTATTGGAACAACAGATTTACTTACTTCTCTAAGATCTTGTACAAAATGATGTAGTGGTCAAAGATCTTCATTAAAATATACCTTCCTTCTTTACTGTAAGTATGGGAGTATTACAGGGCAAGTACTGTTTTCATTTTTTATTATCTCCCTTTTTCTCTAATTCTTTTATAACCAGTTTTATTCCTTACCAGTGAGCTCTCAACAAAGGATATTGTTTTATGCATAGCCATGACATCCCTTTGGTGAGCTATTTTTATTGGTTCTATACCTCAAATTAAACCAGTATCATTATTCCCTAGGGCCCAAAGTGATGCATAGATTTGTTTTAGCTTGGGGTGCTTTTCCAGCATGGTATGACACTGCCACTTTCTGCCGTTCCCCATTTCATTCAGAAGGCACAATGAACCCAATCAAGTGCTTTTCTCCCCCTAGGGTACTGCACAGACATTCTGTCCAGTGTAAAGAATGTGGTAACCTTTCATTTCCAAGGCATGTCTCTCTCCAGTGGGTTTGCAGGAGGATCAAGAGAAACTAAGAAAAAAGAAAAAAAAAAAAGAAAAAGAAGAAAAAACAACAAAAAAAGAGAAAGTCAGAAAGCATTTTCCTTAGTCATAGGCCCTATCTGTATGGGAACCATGGATGAAAAGGGACAAGAAGGCTGACCCAAAATACCAGAAATCTGTATTGATCTATCACCAAATAAAAAGGGAAAAATCCCCGAGGAAATTTCAGAATAAGGAGCACCAGTATCACCAATTCCCACCCCCAAGATTCCAATATCTGTCCATTTTTAGCCATTTTGCCAGTTATTCCCTAGTCTTCCTGGGCTTTCCTGATTCCCTGCTTCCTGCAACTTCTGCATTTGGAGTTTCTCTTTACAGTTCTTTTTCCAATGTCCCGGCTTCTTGTAAGAATGACATACAGTCTCCCTTCTTTACTCCCTTCACAAGTTGTCCAGAGTAGGGGTTATTCCTCTACTAAATAGTTTTAACTAAGCAGCTAACACAATTTTTAATTTTTTCTTTCCTTCTTTGTCTTTCTTTCGATTGTCAGAAAACAACATAGCTGCTGCTAAGATTTGAGTAACAATCTGTCCTTGTCATCCTACCTCCTTCTGCCTAACTTGAATGTGGATACTCATCAAGAGAGCCCAGACAAGTATGCTTAGGGCCAGAGAGTGATTTTGATCTGCCTTTGGCCCTGAGCCAATAAATTTTGAGACCGCCTTAGCAAATAGCCAACTGAAATCAGTTGGGGGGACTCACTGGTTTTCTGGTTACACCTCTGAAACTTCTCTCAGCTCACCTTTAGCAGAAATGCTTCAAGCATGGCTATTAGCAACCCTTCTTGCAGGTCTTTAATGCCCTTGGTTCTTCCACACTTGTGGCAGGGGGGGCAGTGGCTTCCTTTGGCCACCATACACCTTGATGCGGTAGTTTTCTGGACTCTGACATGCTTGTTCCACCAAATTCGCCAAGCCAGCTAGTTGTAAAATTCCACACAGCAGCCAGTGCACATCCCCACGTGTGGGGCTGTGAACTGAAAACACACTGCAAAGTATTTCTAGGGTACAGTGAAAAAAAGCCTTTAAATGAGTCACATCAGCTCGTTGGAAAGGCAAGCGAATTACCTTGGAGGCCTGGGCAGCTCCTCAATGCTGTCATCGGCATTGCTGGTGATCCAAATAGGAAGAGCTTGTTGTTCTCATACTGAAACAAGAAAAATGTAAATTATATGGTCTTTTGGCTAATCTTCCCATGTTGACCTTTATCAGCTTAACATCTTTTTCTGTTTGCTTTGTTTCAAGTGCCTAGTGGAATTACTCTCCATCCTGTTGCCTTCATATGGGGACAGAATCTTTTATCCACATTCTCAATTATTCCATGATCATGTTGCTTTATCATTTCTGCTTTCCTTCCTACCTACCTGGTGTGGGGATGATATGGGAATCTTGTAGGTGAACCTGGGCATGAAAACATGAAGTGGACTCAGGCTAGGGCATGAGGTACACAAACCTGTGCCCTCAAACAGGGCAGGTAATTCATTAGCAGTTAACAAACTTATGCCTTAGTCCCTCTGTGCAAGGAAATCACTAACGAAGGGAGCCACACATCCATAAGATCACGGCCTCCTCCTCTCCAGAAATTGATTTGAGTTAGGGAAAGATAAAGAGAAGCAGGGGAGGGACTTCCCTGGTGGTCCGGTGGTTAAGAATCCACCTGCCAATGCAGGGGACACAGGTTAAACCCCTGATTGGAGAACTAAGAGCCCACATGCCACTAAGATCCCATGCGCAGCAACTACTGAGCCCACGTGCTCTGGAGCCTGTGCGCCACAACTAGAGAAAAGCCCGCAGGCTGCAACTAGAGAAGCCCACGCACCACAACGAAGATCCCATGAACTGCAACGAAAGATCCTGCGTGCTGCCACTAAGACTTGACGCAGCCAAATAATAAAAACAAAAAAAGAGAGGGCTTCCCTGGTGGTGCAGTGGTTGAGAGTCTGCCTGCCAATGCAGGGGCCACAGGTTCGTGCCCCGGTCTGGGAGGATCCCACATGCCGTGGAGCGGCTGGGCCCGTGAGCCATGGCTGCTGAGCCTGCGCATCCGGAGCCTGTGCTCCGCAACGGGAGAGGCCACAACAGTGAGAGGCCCGTGTACCGCAAAAAAAAAAAAAAAAAAAAAAGAGAGAGAGAGAGAGAGAGAAGCAGGGGAGCAGAGAGAGTTGGGACATCAGGGAAAGGAGGAGGGTTCTGTGACAGAGACAGTGCCTATAATTCTCTAATTTCCTCCATTTTTCTCAGGTTTTCCTCCTGGCTATCCAACTTATATTTAATTTTCCTGTAAGAATGATATTAATCCCATAAATACTAATAATTCATTTGGTTGAGATGAGGCCCTTCTGAGAACCTCTGAAAATATGTTACTTTATCCAAATTAAAGGAAGCATCCTCAGGCCACTGCAAGACTAGATTCTTACAGGTATACCATCTCTAATGTGACAGAACTAGTACCTAGTAAAGAGAAAGAAGTGGCTTCCCATATTTTTCTATCATCAAAGCTGATGGTGATCCTGATGGGATTTTAGAGCCCATATTACCATGCATATTTTATAGTAAAATCTTGAATTTGACGAGGTTGGTTTTTCTAACAAATAATCCAAAAGGGCACAGAGCTAGAAGGAAGACTTTATCATTTAAATCTCTTACCTGACTGTTGTGTATCTACAGAACTTCTGCTGATTCACTTGATTCAGGAACTTACAGAAGTCTTGTCCTCATTGCCAGATTTCTTGGGGTAATTTATTAGAAACAAACTCTCCTGCCAACTAACAAATGCCTTTCTGCAAAATATAGGAAATAAAGAAAACAGTTTTATTATTTAATAAGAATTAAACCAGAATGTGACACTCATCACAGGCAATCTACTACAAAGATTGTGAAGACAGAAAGCTCACCCTTTTATACCACCAAACAAATACAACCCATTACACCCATGTTCTCAAGATAAGGATAACTGTTCCTCAAGTAAGAGGACCTGACAGCTCCATGTATTACACATACTTCATCCTAAATTTATCTGGTAATTGGGGCTGCCCTCTTTGTTAGATAATTGCCTTTATCCAAAGGAAAAATAAACTTATACCTTTGTGAAAGGAGGCAGTTTTTTTTACAACTTGGAGGCAGGTCAAAGTTAAACTCTTATGGAGTCTAGGAGATGGGGTGTTAACTTCCTTGATATTTATATTTCAAAGAGGTGGCTCCCAGTTACTTGAGAAAAACATTCCTGGGTTGTAAAACTGGTGAGAGGCTTATTTAGCTTTTAAAAGATTTACACAGATATCAATGAGGCAGAGAAAGAATTTACAAGTTTTTTAAGGTACATGCTCTAAAAAACAGGGGAGTGGGGGGAGTTTCGTTTCTTTTTTGCCCTGGGGAAAAAAAAATTTCTTATTTTTATTGAGGTATAATTGACATATAACATTTTATTAGTTTCAGGTGTACAACATAATGATTTAATATTTCTACTTCTTCCTTAAATTTGTATTTGCCCTTATGTATGTCAAAGGGGAGATGGTACTTCCCTGATTGTGGACATTATATAAAACTCCATTTCGCTAGCAGAAATGCTCTTGCTATGCTGGTGACCTTGAAGAAAAGATCTGTCATGTTGGACAGGTCTTTGGAGACCTATGGAAATGGCCAGTATGGAATGAGCCATGTGTCATGGAATTGCAGGCTGTGTTTAGGAACTGAGGCTGGCCTCTAAGCAACAGCCAGCAACAACAACAAACCCAACATTTCTTAGCACCATTGCCAACAGAGTGAGTCAGCTGGGATTTTTCTGTAGTTGAGCCTTTAGATAAGAACATAGCTCAACTGACATGTTGATTGCAGCTAGGTGAGACTCTAAAGCAGAGACCACAGTTGAGTTCTACCTGGACTTCTTACACATAGAAACTGTGAGATAATAAATTTGTGTTCATTTATGTTAAATTGGCACTAATTTGCTATGCAGCAGCAGTAGAAAATGGATACAAGAAGAATACTCTACTATACTGACCTAGCTATTAACCCTTTCTTTTGGCCTTTCTTCATTCCTTACATACCAAGTTTCCAAGCCTAAAGTGGTTACCTGGTAACAGTTAGAAAAAGGTTCATGAAACATTTGAGTAAGTAGGAGTTGTTCACTCCTGTCAGAGTTGAGGGTAGCTGGAAGGAAGTATGTAGAGCTGAAGTGAAGGCAGGCCTTGCTCTGGGCTGAGATGTACCTATGAGATAACCAGGTTAGTCCCCATCCTCCTCCAGTTCCCCTCAGCTTATGACCCTGTGGATTTATTTCTGGGTGACTTATTCCACATTTCGGGATAGACTGTCAGCCTAAAGTCTTTCCCACTGGAGCTCCAAATACCATTCAGATGATGGAAAGTCCTCTTTTACACATTTGCAGGGCACAACCTGCCCTGAGTGGTGTTAGTTCACTTGCTAGAGAAGCAGGCTCTCACAATGAGATTGTGCAAAGCTGCCTGCCCGTTGTGGAATCAGGGTCACTCCCTGCTTCCCAACCTCTCTCCACCCAGAGTAGCCCTGACAACAACAAGGGAAAGACATGTCTCCCTTGTACCATTAAGTACTCTAAACCCCAGTGTAAGCCTCTACAAAAGAGTCTCCCTGATAAAGAGCAGAATCTGCAGGATACCTCCACGTGGGCAAAAGAAAAAAAAAAAAAAAAAGGGAGCAGGGGAGAGGCCCTGGCTCCCAATTTCCTCACCCCACAGCAGGAGCACTCATTCTGGTGGAGAAGAAGGTGAGACACTGCCCCCATCACAGGTGGACAAGCTGGGACTGCCTCTGAGTCACTAATGTCTTCTTGGTTCTCTTCAGTGTGTCTATAATCAGCACTATATCCCCTGGTCACTATGTCTATAACACTACTGTCCAGGTTATTATGCTTCCTCAAAGTCTAGCGATTGACAGGTCAGTGGAGAGACTGGTGTAGAGGTAGATGGAATGAACAGATCATTGGCCCAGGTAGCTTTCTCCCAAGCCTGTGCTAAATCCCCATGCACTTTTCTTTGAAAGTGAAAGCCCGAGATGGTATCCAGGCCAACTAAGCGGGGGACAAGGGGACTGAAGGAGCTGCCATTTCTCAGAAGGAGCTGACATTTCTTCTTCTTCTTCAGCTCACATCATTCCCAGTCCTTCTGTTACTCAGTTGACTGATGTCCCCTTTTCCTTTCAGCCCTTTCCTTCCAGATGCCCTAGTTGAACAATGCTGGTATCTCTCTAGTTGATAGAAAATACAAAGTTTTTTTGCTCTCCTCAACTGGATGCAACTTTGAAAATTACCATAATATATATAAAAGAAGGTTTTTAGTAGCCACCAAAATTGAATTTTGGGTCTAGTGTGAGGGAGTGTTCCAGTTGCATTATTTTTCAATTTGGATATACAGTTGTTCCATTATCACACCTTAGTAAAAAGAGTGTTCTTTCTCCGCTTCTCTGCAATGGCAGTTTTAATAATCAAAGGTCCATGTATAAGTGGGTGTTTTAGGACATTCTATTCAGTTCTATTGGTCTATTTGCTTATATCGATACTTATAACACAAATTTTTAATTACTGTAGTGTTTTTTAAAAAAGTAATTCTTAACATCTAGTAGAGTAAGTCCTCATATTTGTTTTCTTTATCAAGAGCATATTGACTCTTCTTGGCCATTTGCAAATAAATTTAAAGTTTAGAATAAGCTATCAAGCTTCACATACAAAACCTCTTGAGTTTCTCTTGGGAGAACTGGGTATTACCATACACGACAGATTAAAATTGGGGAGAATTAACATGTTTACAATATTGAATGCTCCTCTCCATGAATATATGATAATTCCCTATTTAAGTTTTTGTTAATTTCTCTATTAATAGCTATATATTTAAAATTTTTTATTATATATATTTTTATATGAGGCATGTGTATTTTATTTAGTAATTTACAAGTTATATTTTGTTTAATTTCATGGTCACATGTTTGTTGCTGCAGAAACAAAACGCATGTTTACATATTAACTTTATACCCACCAACTTTTAAAAATAACTGTATTGATTTCATAGGTTGTTTTTATTTATTGTTCTTGTTTTCATAGATATCCTTTACTTTCAAAGATATCCTTTGCCTGGTAGCATAATTTCTTTTAACATGAATGAATAAGTTTTATAAAACACTACTCTGTATCAATTTAGATATGATTTTTCTCTCATTTAATCTGTCCACAAGGTATGCCTGCCGTGGATTTATTCTCCCTCAAATCGATTCTTCACTCTTCTGCTCTGCTCTTTAGTATAAAATGTCTGACTCTCATCTCATGCTCTGTGCTCTCCAACACCTGGATGCCAGCTCAGTTAAACCAAGGAGTGACAGCTGCAGAGTAGAGCCCAGGAGGATCAAAGTGCCCAGAATACTTCACCTTCTTCCTCTCTGAAGCAGGTGGTTTCCCTTCGATGGCCACATTATCTCCGTGGCTCCAACTTACCTCAGTAACAACACTTTTTCTCTTTGTTCCTCTAGCCTAGAGGCGGGAATGCCTTTTTAAGTTGCGAAGTATTGTTTTGCTCAATTCTCCCCAGTTGGCTTCTCAAGTAACCAATCTCCTACACTAAATTCTCCAAATTGTATAGAGTGATTTCTGTTTCCTGGATAACAGTTGACCAATTACAGATGACCAATTTTATTGATTTATTTTTTCATGTGAAAGCCTCCTTTCAGTCCTAAGAAAAACTTAACTCTGTCACATATGTGTGTATACACAAACACACAAATATATATTCAAAAACTCTAACAGTATAATGGAGAGATTTATTCAACTTTTAAAAATTTCAAGCACTACACACAAAGCTCTACAGTATAACCTGTGAGAAACAGTCCAAGTGGTACTCGAATATTATAGCCTTAAATACATTTACCAGAAAAAACATTTTTAAACATTCAAATGATTCAAGAGCTATAGAAACAATAGCACATTACATTCAAATAATTAGAAGGTAGGAAATAATGAAGATAAATGCAGAAATGATGAATTAGAAGGTAGTAAAGCCAACTTATGAAAGCCAGCTCTCTGAAAATATTTCCATAATACTTTCTGTAGTTATTATCAATTACAAAAGAAAGAAGGAGAAATAAGTGATATTAGTTCAATAAAATTCTATAAGATATACCTACAGAAGAGATTTAAAGGCTATAATAGAACACTATAAATACTTTTACCCTTACAACAGGATAACAAATGGTGGATAAGGAAAAAATTCTACCTAGAGAATTTTTTAGCTAATAATCACAAAGGAATGCTAGAGTTACCATTCTGCAGCCCCTAATGGATTAATGGCTGAGGGTGATGAACCTCAATGACTGGCAACATCACCACAAAGGAGATAACAGACATCATGTATCTACTAATGGAAATGCACAGTGTCATCTTTGGAGTAATGTTACCAATAAATAAACCTTCATCTTCAAGTGTCTTTCTATTATTATTGAGGACTGTTGATGTTGAGTATCAGGTATATTGGGTTCATTATTCTATTCTCTGTGCCGTTGTATGTTTAAGAATTTCAGTAACATGATTTTATTATAAATAGCATGCCTCTAAATTTAAAAATCCAACTGACATGGAAGATTTTTTTAGCAAAATATAAATGACTAAATAGGTCCATAAAGAAACAAAAAACTTAATCTAACAATAAAAACTAAAACTGTAGTTAAAACCCATGGAACCCTCAAAATGTTCCTGGAAGCTTCTTATACCAAATGAAGGAGGAATCAATCAAAATTTTATGTAAACTCTTCCAAACCATACAAAAGATAGGAAATGACTCGTCCACTCTAATAGGGTAGCGCTCCTTGATACAAAGACAAGGTAAGGATACCCTGAAAAAAGAACATGAGTCAAGCTCACTCATATAGAGACAAGTCTTAAATAACTTCATAGCACATGCAATGTAGCGGTGAATTAATAAGAAAAAATAGGCTGCGTCAAAGGAATGCAAAGAAGAAATCGCATTAGAAAACATGAATCAGAATTCACTATACTAACAGATAAGGGAGAAAAAGCATTTGATCAAGTGCAGGGGTAAAGTAAAAGCTTTGATAAAAATTCAACATAAATTAATGGTAATAACTTGTAGCAAACTTATAAGAATGGAATTCCCATATCACAGTCGTCAGCAAATATACATGTGAAATATTAGAAGCATTCCCAATAAAGTCTGGAAAAACACACAGATGTATGGTACCACAAACCTGTATGTGAATGTATAGCAGGACACAGCCAAGAACAAGAATAATTAAATATATGAATAATGAAAAGAAACAATAATAGTACCAATATGATTTTATAATTAAAATAACTAAAGTAATAGGCAAACAATATTCAAATGTATAAGGAACATCAAAAACCTAGTATATTGAAAATCACTACAGCAAAATCAGAAACCTGGTCACACAAAATCAATAACTAATTAGAACACGTAAAGGACAATCCCATTCACAACAGCAACAACAATGTACCTAAATGAAACCTTACAAAACTGTACAAGATCTTTATGAAGACAACTATAAAAATTTACTGATAGAGTTAGAAAAAAAAATGTCCCAAATAGAGCAGTATAATATGTTTATTCAGGGGAACAGAATATTGTAAAGAGGTCAATTCTCCTTAACTTATTTACAGTTTTAGTGCTGTACCTGTAGCTTCCAAGATGACAACCAAACTCCAGGTGCGCTCTCCTGTGCCCCAAATCAACCCTGGAAAAACTAAAGAAGGAATAAACAAAAGGATATCAACATTAACAGTAAAACAATAATAAGCAACCCCTGAGGGTACTAAGTCTGTACTGAACAAGGGCTTGTGTGACGGCAGTTGAGATAGGTCTAGGGAAGACGGGATCATTTGAAGCAAAGGTTTTAAAGTTTAGCCCTTGTTTCTCCCAGAGTGCCCTGGGTGGATGAATGTCCACTGCCTCACTGAACTTGAGGGAACTTGAGGCAGCTCCTCAGAGCCCACATGCCAGGACTACTGGGTTATTCCAGGACTATGGGATAATATCAGAACAGCACCAAAATCTGGTTGGTTGAGGTAATATGAGTCCAGAGATTGTCCTAATAACCACCTGAAACTTCTTCTGTTGGTGAAGACAGGGCTTTTTGTAATGGTCATCTTAATAGACTATAAGGCATGAATGGAAATAAAATAGTGAGAACACTTGAGATCTCTTCTTTCAGCAAATTTCAAGTATATAATACATTATAATTAACAGGAGTCACCATGCTGTACAGTAAGTTTCCAGAACTTTTTCATCTTATAACTGAAAGCTGTACCCTTTGATCAGTATCTCTGCTTCTCTCTAACCCCCCAGGCTCTGGTAATCACGATTCTACTCTCTGTTACTAGGAATTCAACTTTTCCTTTTTTAGATACCAAATATAAGTTAGATCACGTGATATTTGTCTTCCTGTGTCCGGCTTATTTCACTTAGCATAATGTCCTCCTAGGTTCATCCATGTTGTTCAAAATGATGGGATTTCTCACCACACACACAAAAATGGTTAACTATGGGAGGAGATACGATAAATACTGTCGTTCTGGCAATCATTTCACATTGTACCCATATATCCAAACATCACATTTGACACAATATACATAAAAAGCAATTTTTATTTGTCAAAATATAAAGAAAATATTGAAATACAACAGCAAATATCACAGTAATTTCACATAACAAAAAAATTCATTCCACAAAATTTGATTAATGACACTGATATCATGCAAGAGAGGCCCCAGAGCTAAAGTTAGGAAAGGGAAGAAACCAGTTAGAATGCACATCATCAGAAAATCTACAAACAACAAACGCTGGAGAGGGTGTGGAGAAAAGGAAACCCTCTTGCACTGTTGCTGGGAATGTAAATTGATACAGCCACTATGGAGAACAGTATGGAGGTTCCTTAAAAAACTAAACATAGAATTACCACATGATCCAGCAATCCCACTACTGGGCATATGCCCAGAGAAAACCATAATTCAAAAAGAGTCATGTACCACAATGTTCACTGCAGCACTATTTACAATAGCCAGGACATGGAAGCAACCTAAATGCCCACTGACAGACGAATGGATAAAGAAGATGTGGTACATATAAATAATGAAATATTACTCAGCAATAAACAGGAACAAGACTGGGTCATTTGTAAACACACGGATGGATCTAGAGACGGTCATACAAAGTGAAGTAAGTCAGAAAGAGAAAACCAAATACCGTATATAAATGCATATATATGGAACCTAGACAAATGGTACAGATGAACCAGTTTGCAGGGCACAAATAAAGACAAAGATGTAGAGAAAAAACGTATGGAAGCCAAGGGGGGAAATGGTGAGGGGTGGTGCGGTAGTTGTATGAATTGGGAGATTCTGATTGAAATATATACACCAACATGTGTAAAATGGATAACTAATAAGAACCTGCTGTATAAAAAATAAATAAAATTCCAAAAAAAAAAAGGAAAACTTCCAAGATTCATACAACTCAGTACAACTTCCCTAACCCAAAACATTTAAACCCACAGGATTCTCACCTCCTACAACCATTTCCAGGAACCCTGAGGCAGAACTGTCCAGATGAGACGTGCCCGCACTTCACACCAGCAGTCTCAGGGAGTTGATGTCTTTGATGTGAGGCCTTGACCTCAGGTCAGCAGATGGGAGGTAGTCCAGCACCTACAGGGAGTCAAGAGAAGACACTGAGAGAGGATTGAGAGCAGCATCCACCACAGAAGAGGGGGCCCCAGAGAGCCCTCACTGTCAGTCTCGGGGGACCCAGTAATGGCTGTGAAGCTCAGGGCTCCAGATATTGCCGGCTGGGGGTGCCAACAGAAATGAGAGCCAAGGTGTGATGCCTGCTGACTCAGCTCAGCAGAGGGCAACGTCCCAGGACCCGCCAAGAGTCAATGGAAGGCCCTCGTGCCAGGCCTGCGGGAAGCTCCCCCAGAAACACCCCCCCATCCCCCACCCCCATCCCGCCCCGCCCCGCCCTGGCCCCGCACCTGCTGTCCTCCTGGACCCCAGATGCGCATGACCGGATGTAACATCCTCGTAACTGCGCTGTGGGGGTGCGCCATTTTTGAGAGCTGCCGATCAGCGAGGGTGAGCTGCGGGAGGAGTGCCACGTCTCGTCAGGTGTCAAGGTATGAGATGACCCCAGTTAGAAGTGTGGGGACACGCCCCCGACACCCCCAATCCCCATTCCCTCCGAAAAGAGGCGGCCACACAGGCCCCGCCCACCCCGTCCCTGCTCTCGGCCCAAGAGGCTCGGGCCTGGCTGTTAGGCCCAAAGTCCATCCGCTTCCCCCACGGGGTCTCGGGCAAGGAAGGCCTCGCTCTGAGGCTGGTGGACCCTGGCTCAGCTCAGTAGAGGGAGCGCCCCAGGCCCTGTGGAGTGAAGGACGGGATCCTCGCGGGGACCGAGGGGCTCCACACCCCAGAATGGCGGCCACGCGGACCCCGCCCCTGACGTCGGCCTGGGAGCCTCCGGGCAGGTCTAAAGACTGAGGGGCTCCCTCAGTGCGAACGCGGACGGACGGACAGACGCGGGAGACACAGGGAGGAGGGGGCCTTGTCCTGAGGGGCTGGCCGCAGGTCAGCAGAGGGAGGATTTCCAGGGCACGGGGGGAGGAGTCAGGGCGAGGACCGTCCTCACTGTTGCAAGGCCACCTCAGAAGCCCTCCCCTGTTGTCAGCCGCTTCCTTCTGGCCACACACGGAGGAGGGAGGGCTGCTGTCTGAGAGGACAGGTGCAGGCCAGCAGAAGGCGCATCCCTAAGCACTCCCAAGAGTCAGCCCAAGCCCCCGAGTGAGGGCCAGTGGGGCCGCCAGCCACAGGGCCTCGACCTGTCTGCCGCACGCTGCAGGCTTGGTAAAACTCTGCCACATGCGGCCGCGTGGTCACCCTCACTGCCTCCGAATGAGACTCAAGGAGGTGTCGGCACTGGTGCGAGCAGATGGCCCTCGGGGCAAGAGGAGCTCCAGGCTGCACCGGCCGTCCAGGGAGGACCCCGAGTGAGGACTAAGGGAGTCACCCACCCCGAAGAGAAGGGACATGAGAGAATATGGCCTGTCCCCTCCTGTCAACCCTTAAACTCCCAAGAAAGGACTGTCAGGCTGAGACTGCCCGTAATTTCCTCTGCCAGGTCCGAGGGAGGTTAGAGCTTTGTTCTGAAGGGGCAGCCACCAGGCAGCAGAAGGGAGGGTCCCAGGACCCTTCGGTGGTGGGCTGAACGCTCCCTCCTTTCCTCCTCCTGGGTGTCATGGAAGATGGTGGTGTCAACTTCAGAGCAGCAGAGGGTGGTGGGGGGAGTCTTGGCAACAACTATCATCCCGACTCTGAATGGGAACCGCAGGGACCTACCTCCCCTGCCAGCCCCGACTGTCACCCCCATACCGCCCAGGCAGGGCTGGCTGGCTGTGCCCCACGGCTCACTCTACCGTCCTCCACAGGGGTCTCAGGGGACAGGCTGAGCAGGAGAACAGGAGCCCTGTGGGTCCTCGAGCAGTGCCCTCAAGGACCCTGCAGATGCGGCCTTGGTTAAAGCCAGGGAGGAATCTCCCCGCTGAAGGTGCTCACAGCATCTCCTTGTCCCTCCCCCAGGTGCCCTCGTTGTCTACCTTCCTGCGCACACTCCCGCCTGCTGGCCCTGACCTGTGTCATCATGCCTCGGGGCCAGAAGAACAAGCGCCGTGCCCGCGGGAAACGCAACCAGGCCCACGGGGAGACTCAGAGTCTCAAGGGAACCCAGGCCACTGAGGCGGCGGTGGCGGCGGCGGCGGCGGCAGAAGAGATACAAGAGTTACCCTCCTCCCCCGTTTCTGTTTCTCGGGGTACTCCCCCGAGCTCCCCTGCTGCTGGCACTCGCCAGGAGCCTCAGGGAGCCCCAGCCACTACAGCTCGTGATGAAGGGGTTTCATTCCCAGGATCTGAAGAAGGTGCCCAGAGCCAAGATGAGAAAAGTGCAGGTACCTCCCAGGCAGCACCTTCCATTCACAGCAGTTGCAGAGATCCTCTGACCAGGAAGTCCACAATGCTGGTGCAGTCCCTGCTGGAGAAGTACAAGACGAAGGAGCCCATCCTGCAGGCAGCACTGCTGAAGGCTGTCAACAGGAAGTACCAGAAGCACTTCCCTGAGATCCTCAGCAGAGCCTCTGAGATCATGGAGGTGATCTTTGGCCTCGAGCTGAAGGAAGTCGACCCCAGCAATCACTCCTACGCCTTCATCAGCAAGCTGGCCCTCCCCAGCAAGCTGGCCCTCCCCAGCGAGGGAAGTCCAAGTGATGAGTTTGGGCTGCCCACGCCCGGTCTCCTGATGCTTCTCCTGGGCCTGATCTTCAAGAAGGGCAACCGTGCCACCGAGGAGGAGATCTGGGAATTCCTCAATGGGTTGGATTTCTATGCTGGGATGAGGCACTTGATATCTGGGGAGCCCAGGAGGCTCATCAGCAAAGATTTCGTGCAGCAGAAGTACCTGACGTACCGCCAGGTGCCCGACAGCGATCCTCCGCGCTATGAGTTCCTGTGGGGCCCGAGAGCCCACGCTGAAACCAGCAAGATGAAAGTGCTGGAGTTTGTGGCCAAGATCATTGGTACCGTCCCCAGTGCCTTCCCAGATCTCTATAAGGAGGCTCTGAAAGATGAGGAAGAGAGAGCAGCAGTGAGAGGCGCGGCCAGGGCTACAGCTGTTGCTGAGGGCAGAGCCCCTTCCAGGGCCAAGGCCTGCAGCTCCTCCCACATGTAGGGAGGGAGGCCGCAGGCAGTTTGCTCACTTTGTTTTGGAAGAGAGCAGTCAGGCTCCTAAATAGTGCACAGTAGTAGGGGTGGAGGGAACAAAGCATAGATCTTATTTATCTTCCTGTTTTAAACTAGTAACTTCTATATATTATTGATTGATTGATTTAGGATTTTTTCAAAAGTTTTTTCTTGTAATAGTGTTTTTTTAAGAATATGAATTCGTGAATGACGTTGCTTGCATATTTATTGCTGTTTAAAGAGTTCTAAAGTTACAGTTTTGGTATATGTAAAAGGAATTCACAAACCATCTATATTTTCTGTATGATCCAGAAGTAGAAAACATGGCACTGCAATAGAGATTTTCATGAAAATGTGAAGGACGACCACAGAAAATATTTAGGAACAAAAAATGGAGAAAACAGAGAGTAAAAGCCATTTAACTCGTGGTTTGCCTTACTTCGTTTAAACTTTCTTTTGGTAGAAATAAAAGATACTTTGACTGATTTAGCTCATTTATGAGTATTTGTTTCTTTTGCCCTAGTGCACTGCATATTCTCTGCTACCTACTGGATTAAAAATAAGCTCTGATGGGAGGGTGGTATTTTGGGGGTTCATAATAATCACATCATAACTGCCATTCATCAAAAACCCAATATTTCGGGCTTCCCTGGTGGCGCAGCGGTTGAGAGTCCGCCTGCCGATACAGGGGACACGGGTTTGTGCCCCGGTCTGGGAGGATCCCACATGCCGCGGAGCGGCTGGGCCCGTGAGCCATGGCCGCTGAGCCTGCGCATCCGGAGCCTGTGCTCTGCAACAGGAGAGGCCACAACAAGTGAGAGGCCTGTGTACCGCAAAAAAAAAAAAAAAAAAAAAAAAAAAAAAAAAAAAAAAAAAAAAAAAAAAAAACCCAATATTTCTTAATGAGTATGCCACTGCTTTACATATAGTACATAACATTCCAACAGTCACGCAGGGTAGGATTCAGCAGACTCCCTTTATAGGTGAATAACTTGCAGATTTCTCAAGTTCACAAGACTGATTAAGTGACCTTGCTGGGTCTAGTCCCCTGGTCTGCAATAGTCTAGAGCCTACACTCTTCCACTCCTCCCAGCCTAAGCCAGACCTTATGTCTTTTAATTCATTTTTCTTCTCACCACTCCAAAATGTATCTCATGGGATAAAAGGGGCCCTGTTCCCAAAGCACTGTTTTGGAATACAGTAACAGTAACGCTGAAGAAGTGAATGGTATGAATAAAAAGAAAAATTTTCGGTGACAATGGGGTCTTCTACATACGCAATGTCAGATACCCTGAAAAGATCAGCATCTCCTCACTTACTCTTCAAGTTTCTCAGGGACATAAAAGCCTTGGTTTAAGAGCTGTGTCCTCAGGTCAGTGGAGGGAGGAGTCCCAGCCTCTGATAGTTACTCAAGGTGAGGACCTTAGAACAGAAGGGGGCCCCACAAAGTCTACCCTGCTTTCTCCCTTGTGTGGCCATGCGCAGAGCTGTCTGTCTGAAGGTACCCCTTCTTTTCCTCCGGGGCAAGGGTGGAGAGGTTCTCAGGGAGGTGAGTTCCTTGGTCTTGTGGCAGCATCTCCAATTCTGCCCAAGCAGGAGATCCTAACAGGCCTTAATTTGCTTCAGGGTGAGGACACAGGGTGCCGATGAGTGGACTCCCCATAACAAAGGGGACCACACAGAGGCCCCCCGTCAGAGGTAGCCAGGGAATAGGTCTCTTATCTCCCCTTCTGGTGTCTCAGGAAAGTGAAAGCCTTGGCCTGAGGCTGGCAGACAGACAGTAGGGAGGGTGGAGTCCCATATGCTACCTGAAGTCAAGGTAAGAAACCTGAGTTAGGACTGAGGGGCCACTTGACTCCAGAAGAGTGGGGCCTTGTAAAGTCCTGTTCCTCAGAAGACCCCGACAGCTTTGGACAGATCTGGTTCATCCTGACTTCCGATTCAGAATTCCCAAGAAGGTAATGCCTTTGTTCTGAGGAGCACAGCTTCAGGGGAGTGGAGGGTGGAGTCCTGGGTCTGGTCAGGCATCACGATGAGGACCCTGAATGAGGAGCAAGAGGACCACTCACTCCGGAACAGAGGAGAATGCAGAGTCCCGCCCCTGAGGTCAGCCCCAGGAGGCCCAGGACAAAGCTTTCTGGCTGACCTGCCCCCTCTTTCCACTGGGGGTGGTCTCGGGGAGGCGAGGGCCTTGGTCTGTGGGGAACAGCCTCACTCAGTAGAGACTGGAAATCTAGTGACTCTAAATGAAGATAAAGGGACTCCACCTAGAGCAGAGCCCTGCCACTGGACACCTCCCCTTGGCAAATCCAGGAATGTTGGCATGATGCGCCCCACGCCTTTCCTTTTAGAGCGTCTCAGGTAGATGAGGCACTTGGTCCCAGGGGCCAGCCTCAGGGGAGCACAGGGAGGAATTCCAGGTCATGCCAAGAGTCGAGCAGAGGACCGTGAGGACTGAGGGAACCACCCAAATCATAAAAGTGGGGACGCCACAGAATCCCGCCCTTACTGTCGGCCATGAGTGACCACAGGCAGTCATGCCCACGTGAGGCAACCCTCACATCCTCCTAGGTGGTCTCAGGGAAGTAAAGGCTGTAGTATGAGAGCACAGGCCTCTCTAGGTCACGGGAAGAGCCAGCGTAAGGACTCTGAGTGAGGACCAAGGGGAACGCACAACCGAAAAGAGAGAGGAACAAACACATAGCCCCACCACCCTTTCGGCCCGGGGAAGCCCCAGGCAGGGGTAGTTCGATGTGTCACCCACTTGCCTCCGGCTCTGGAGGACTCAGGTCGGTAGAGGGAAGAGTCCCAGATCCTGACAGAGTGAGGACTACTGAGGTCACAAACCCCAGAAGAGCGGAGCCCGGGGAATCTTGCCCTCTGTGTTAGTCCTCAGAAGCGCCTCAGAAATAGCTGTGGCTGCACGTGGCCTACTCTGACTTCTACTTCTGGGGACTCAGGGTGGTGAGGACTTTGCTCCGAGGCTGGCTGACTCAGCACAGGGGACATTTCCAGGTTGTGCTAGGAGTTGGGGTGAGGACCTAAGGCTGGAGCGGAGCATGAAAACCATAACGATGGGGGCAGCACATCATCTCTCCCCTGCTGTCAGTCCTGGGAGACGCCTGGAGAGATGTCAGGCCGAGCAAAGGCAACCCTTAACTCCTCCCAGGGTGACAGAGAAGTGGGGACAGTAATAGGTGAAGAGGGGGAGAAATTATAGGTCTTCCCAGGAGTCAAGCTGAGGAAGGGCCTGAGTGAGGACCGGCGCGGCCAAGCATAATAAGGCCTGGATCTGCCGGCCCCAGCTTCCTGCCTTCAGAGACCACAGGTAGACGTGGGACATCAGGCTACCCTCACTTTCTTCTGTTGGCTCTCAGAGAGCGGTGGGCCCTTCTATGAGCACATGTCCTCAGGTAAAGAGACAGGAGCCACAGGCCTTCCCAGGAGTCAAACTGAGAACCCTGAGTGACGACTAGGGGGAACATGCCCCACCCGCTGAGCTGTGGGGACGACAAAGAGTCTAGCCTTGCCCCTGCTTTCAGCACTTGAAGGCTCAGGACAGGGCAGTCGGGCCGAGGCTCCTTTACATCAGGTCTGAGGGAGGTGAGACCCTTAGCCTGAAGGTAAAGCCGTCAGAGGGCAGAAGGGTGGGTCCCAGGCCCTACGTGAAGCCAGCTGAGAGCACTGAATAGGGACTGAGGACCCAGTGATCCCAGGATAGAAAGGACTCCACAGAGCTGTCAGTACTGTGTTCCCCGTCAGGCCGGTGAGCTGGGCCACCCCTCCCTTCCTCCTCATGGGTCCCCGGGACCACTGAGGTGTCAACGGCAGAGCAACGGAGGGGAGGAAGCCCAGGTCCTGGCTGCCGTCCACCTAAAGATCCTGAAGATGAACTGAGCAGACTCCCCGCCCGAGAACACGGAAGGTCCCACTGGCAGCCCCTTCTGTCACCCCAGTGACACTCAGGTAGGCTGGCAGCCTGTAGCCCAAGGCTCACTCTACCGTCCTCCACAGGGGTCTCAGGGGACAGGCTGAGCAGGAGAACAGGAGCCCTGTGGGTCCTCGAGCAGTGCCCTCAAGGACCCTGCAGAGGCGGCCTTGGTTAAAGCCAGGGAGGAATCTCCCCGCTGAAGGTGCTCACAGCATCTCCTTGTCCCTCCCCCAGGTGCCCTCGTTGCCTGCCTTCCTGCGCACACTTCCGGCTGCTGGCCCTGACCTGTGTCATCATGCCTTGGGGCGGGAAGAGTAAGCGCCGTGCCCGCGAGAAAGGCCACCAGGCCCGGGGGAGACTCAGAGTCTCAAGGGTGCCCAGGCCACTTAGGCGGCGGTGGCGGCGGCAAAAGAGATACAAGAGTCGCCCGCCACCCCCGCTTCTGTTTCTCGGGGTACTCCCCCGAGCTCCCCTGCTGCTGGCACTCACCAGAAGCCTCAGGGAGCCCCAGCCACGAACTCTCGTGATGCAGGGGTTTCATGCCCAGGATCTGAAGAGGGTGCCCAGAGCCAAGGTGAGGAGAGCGAGTCACTCATGAGCGGGCCTGCCCCATCCTGGACGGTTCGCCTTTCCCTCCCCTACCTGGACACTGGTGGTTGCAGCATGCCCAGAGATCCTGCCTCTCGTGGTCAAGGACCACTGCTAGGTTTCCAGCCATACCAGGACCAAGCAAGACAAAACCGCCAGCACAGGTTGACGCAAGCGCACCAAGACCTACAAGGTGACTCAAGGTAACCCAGGGTTCATTACGCCTCATTTGTAATAACTTAGCATTGCGGCTTTTGCTTCCCCGCCCCACCCCATGGGTTCTGCTTGGGTGCTTATGGGTAAGTGCCTGCATACTAGCAGGAAAGTTATATAGCCTAAAGCTGTCAATCGATTTGTCAGTCAAATAACACAGGAAACAGGGAGGGACCACCACTCTACAAAACACAGCCCTACCCCATTTTGGGGCTGCTTCTGGTTTCCAGACAGCCCGCTCTCCTGCTTTCTCGGGAGCGTACCTTTGCTCTGCTTAACTGAACTCTTGCTACTTAAAACTGCTCTTCGCCTCTCGACTGAATTCTTCCTCTTTGGGAGGGCAAGAACCCAGGACGTCGCCATTCTGCTGGTGACAGTATGGATCGCATATTCATTAATTTTACCAGGTACAAGTTAAAGTTTTGATATTTCATAAAACCAATTTAGAAACCTTCCATTCCTTTTTATGACCTAGAACAAGAAAACACAGCAATGGAAGAGGGATTTCCATGGAACTGTGAATAGACTCGACAGTAAAATCATGTGGATCAAGTAAAGAAAAGAAAAGAAGAACAGTAAATGGTGGTACATTTTTGGTTTGTTTTATTCTTTTAGTGCTTCTTTTTGTAAAACTGAAAGATGTTTTCTTACATTATTCAAGATTGTGAGGGAAATTAAACAATAATAAAGCAGACATCCTTATCGTTGCCACTCTTATTCCCAACCATTAATTGAGCATCTACTCTTTGGAAGGCTCCGTGGCAGAACTGGGGATGGTAAGAAAAAGAAGACTGAGCCACTGTCCAGAGACCTTCAGAGCCTAGGAGCTGCTGCCATATCAAGAAGATGGTGAGACACACTCTGAGACCTAAATAAATGGCAAGTTAAAACAAGGGGTGAGAAAGAGAGGAGGTTCCAGATGAGAGCAGTCAAGTGTAAATGCTCTGAAGCAAGGAAGTCTGGAGCTTTGGGACACTGCAGTTCCCTTGAGGAGGTGATTTTAAGTTAGGCGGGATGGTGGGCTAAATGAGGCTGAGTGAATTGTGGTGGGGGAGGGTGGGACCCTTAGATGGTGGGCCTCAGAGCTGACAGACTCAAGACTGGAATGGAAGCTGACCCTGAATTTTTACTTTGGGACTGTGGGTAAAACAGAGAGAATCTCCACCCGGGGCAGGAATAAAGTGGCTTCCGTGTTCCCGTCCCAGTGCAGGTGAACACAGTGCACAAACTAGGTGTTTTAGTCCCATCGCCTCCAGGGAGTTTCTGAGAAACAAGGATGATACTTCCTTGAAGTGAGAGGTCAAGAAGCCACTGTGATAGCACTCTTTGCACTGGGGTCAAAGGGCCAGAGGCCACTCCATTAAAGGGATGTTCTACTACTTACCTTAAGTGTAATCTGGGGAACTCCAAATGAAGGCTACAATTTTTGGTGGTGGTGAAATTATAATGAAAATAGGGGTGGTTTGGATGAAAAGGCACCTGGGAGGGAAGTTGTTGGTCCTTGACGCAAATTCTAGAACCTCTGAGTAGCATCCAGCTGGGAGAGATTCCTCTACACTCAAATGACATATTTACAAATGGGGAAATTTTACATAGTTTCACTGTCTAAGCAGTTTTGTTCGTTCCAAAGGGGCTGTGTAATCGTATTTTCTGACATCTCGTGAGATTAAAGAAAAAAATCCCAAAGAGTTGGTATTATGGTCTGGGGTCATAGTCATCGTAGTAATAGATGCCATTCTTGAAAGACCATTGTTGCAAGTGCTTTACAAACATCACGTATATTACAACAGCTCTACAAGGTAGGGCTTATCAGACTCACTTTGCAGATGACGAAGTTGCAATTTTCTCAAGTTCACAAGACTTGTGACGGAGCTGGGAATAGACGCTTGGTCTGAATTCGTCTAGAGGCCACACTGTTCCACTCTTCCCGGCCTGAGGCAGACCTAGTATCCTTTAATTCACTTGTCTCCTCACTACTTCAAACTGTATTTCAGGCAATTTAAACAATAAAAAGCAAGCAAGCAAACAAAAAACCCTGTAGCCAAAGGACTATAAACGGTCCTGATGAAGGAAGGTTAACACAAGAGTAAACCGTAATTTGGGGATTGTCTGTGGGCTTCATTTATCTAGAGTCCTCCTGCCCCTCGCGCCAGGGTTCCCTGAAAGCTCACTGCCCTGGTCCCAGCACGTGTGTTCAGCTCCAGCACTTTCCCACGTTAGAGCTCCTTTCTCCTGAGACTTCCCCAGTGTGCCCTCAAGTCCAACTCTGGAATCTGTTAATGGTGTGTTGAGACTGGCCTCTGAATAAATACACCAATGAGTGAGCTTACCTAGGAGGTCAATATCCAAAGCCTCCCTCATAAGTTGGAGATGAGGACCTGAATAGACATTTCTACAAAGAGGATACACCAGTGGCCAAACAGTATATGAAAAGATGCTCAATATCATTAGTCACTAGGGAAATGTATACAAAAAAGACAGAGTGGGATACCATTTCACTAGGTTGGTCATAAAAATGGAAAATAACAAGTGTTTGCGAGGATATGAAGAAATTGGATCCCTCATACATTGCTGGTAAGAATGTCAAATGGTTCAGCCTCTTTGGAAAACAGTTTGGTAGTTCCTCAAATTTAAACAAAGAATTACCGTATGACCCAGTAATTCCAGTCCTAGGTATATAACCAAAATAACTTAAAAATTGTATTTAAACAAATCTTTGTACCCAAATATTCAAAGAAGCATTATTCATAAAAGCCAAAAAATGCAAACAACCCAAAATTTCCATCACTGAATGAACGGACAAACAAAATGTGGTATATTCTTACAACGGAATATTATTCAGTCATGAAAGGGAATGAAGTACGGATAACTGAGAGACCACGGATGAACCTTGGAGACGTTATGATAAATGATAAATGATAAATGAAAGGAGTCAGAAACAAAAGGTCACATATTATATGACACCATTTACATGAATTGTCCAGGATAAGCAAATTCATAGAGACAGAAAGCAGATTGATGGATGTCCGGGGCTACGGAGAGCTATGAATGAGAAGTAACTTTTTGAAGGGTAAGAGGTTATGTAAGCAGATAGGATAGGCGGTCCCTGGAGAAAGAGAACCAGGCATGGCTTTCTTGACATAAGAGAAGCCAGTTTTTGGCCTAAGCCATTTTGTGATCTAAGCCATTTTAAGATCATTTTGTGAACCTGGAGACAAAGTGTGCCCTTGAACACACCTCCGTAATAATGATCTTAAGGGAATAAAAGAATGCAGCAACGAAAGACTGTTATCAGGCAGGAGTAGTAACAGTAGCAAAGGTAATAAATCAGTTGTTAAGACTCCCAGTCTTCTCAAGGGTAAAGATTAGCCTGAAGCACAATCTTCAGCTGTTCTGCAGAATTCAAACCCCCCTCGAATGGTCAACCACCACCAGACCAACTGGAACCGAAGGAATGATGACGGTAATCTTCTCTGACCCTTGTGCCTTCAAACCCCTATAAAGCTCGGACTCTGTTGACCTTTGCCCCAGCTCTAGGCTGAATTCTCCTCTGCTCAAGCCCCTTCATGAATATGCATGTAGCCTTAGCTTGAAACTTCCCCAGTTCTGCTGTCCAGGGAAACACTGCTTTGGGGAAGATCCCCAGGGTTCTCCTTCCTTGCTGCAAGTAATAAATCCTTCCTTCTCCTGCTCTTTGACTTGGCTGTGTATTTGGCTCGACACCCACCAAGAGGCAAACCCAGGTTCCGGGTAGCAGTTACCTTTTGGAATGAGGAATATGTTTGGAGCAAGATAGAGGCGGTGATCGTACAACATTGTGAATGCAGTAATGCCACTGAATTATTCACTTTAAAGTGTTATGTGGATATACATCAATGAGTTATATTTTTAATATTATATATAATACAATCAATAGATTGAATGATCCCACTATATATATAATATATAGGTATATGTATGTATGTAAAATCAATGGAATGATAGAATCAGATAGAATGAGTGAATTACCATTCTACAGCCCCTAATGGATAGAGGATAAGGGTGAAGATCCTCACTACCTGTCAATAACACCAGGAAGCAGAAAACAGACACTATGTATCTCCTAATGGAAGCACACAGCTTGGTCTCAGGAGTGAGCTTGCCAATAAACAAACTGGTAAATCAATAAGCCTTAATCTGAACAAGCTGTTTCCTACAATTATTGAGGATTCTTGATGCTGAGTTCCAGGTATATTGGGTTCATTATTTTATTCTCTGTAATGTTGTATATGATTGTTTTTATTATAAATATCATGCCTTTAAATTTGAGAACCCAAGTAAAATGGAACAATTTTTAGCAAACTATAAATCACTAAAGTGAAAATGTAGTCCAAACCCAGAGCACCATCAAAATGTTCCAGGACAATCCAGGTTTGGAGCCGCCTCACACCAAATGATCAGGGAAAAACTAATCACCACCTTATTTGAATTCTTCCAAACCATACAAAAAGATAGAAAACGGATCAACCATGTTAATAGGGTAGCCCTCCTTGATACAAAGTCCAGATAAGAATGCCCCAATAAAAGGATACTCACACATAACCATGTGATTAAATGAAGAAATGGGCTATGACTAAGGAACACAAAGATATCATATTAGAAAATACTGACAGTTGGAAATCACCGCACTAACAGAGAAAGGAGAAAATGCATTTCTAAAGGGAAAGAATATTTGTCTCTACACTTCTATTCCCAAGCCTGCTGACACCAAATGTATGGGCTTTTTGTTTTGTTTTGTTTTGCTCACACAAACCAATTCTCTACCACCAGCTGAGTAGCCTACAATTCAATTCAATTCTGACAATATCTACCTGCAGTTAGCATCAGATCCCACAAGGTAAGGGCTCATTCCCACAAGATTGCCCTACACTTAATCCAAACCCAGGTCTCCCATAATTCTGACTGACTGGCTATAAATTGGGGGCTCCCACAGCCCCCTCCCTGGGTTTGGTAATTTTCTAAAATGGCTCAAAGAACTCAAGGAAACAGTGTACTTACTAGATTACTGGATTATTATAAAAGGATGTGACTCCCTAACAGCCAAATGGAAGAGATGTTTAGAGTGAGGTGTGGGGAAGGGGTGTGGAGCTCTCATGCCCTCTCCAGCTGCATCACCCTCATAGCACCTACATGGCTTCAGCAAACTGAAAGCTCTCCAGGCCGTTTTGGTTAGGATTCTTACGCAGGCTTCATTACACAGGCATAATTAATTAAAGCATTGGCCACTGGTAATTAAGTCAATCTCCGGCCCTTCTTCCCTCAGAGGTCAGAGGGTAGGACTGAAAGTTCCTAGCCCCTGATCACATGGTGGGTCCCCAAGGCAGCCCCACACCCTTAGGGGCTTTCCAAAAGTCACCTCATTAACATAAACTCAGGTGTGGTTGAAAGGGGCTTGTTACCAGTAACATGAAACACTCCTTTCACCTTTCTTGCTCTTTTCACTTAGGAAACCCCAACAGTTTTAGCAGCTCTGGGGACAAAGACCAAATATATATTTCTTAGTATAAATCACAATTTAATTATATGCAGGGGTAAAGAAAGGGCCTTTGATAAAAATTTTACACCAGTCCATGGTAATAACTTTTAGCAAACTCGCATTAGTAGGGAGTTACTCTTCTGTAAAATCTATACATATTAAACATACTTAAATGTGGAATGTTATCAGAATCCCCAATAAAATAAGAAACAAGACGCAGATATATGGTACCACCTCTACTATTTGACAAGGATCTTCCTGCTCTGCCCCGTGAACATCTTGGAAGTCTTCACTCCCATCCTCACAATGACAAAACGCTGAACAAACTGAAAATCAACAACTCTTCTTAGATCCATCAGAGAATTGAAGTTACAGGGAAAACCAATGCTTCAAAACTGAAGATGCAGGCAAATACAGGGAATCACAGCTCACTGGGAGCTGAAAGTCCTGCATCCAGTAAGGAGGAGAAAAATTTGCATTGTACTTGATGCAACACTGGAAGCTATGTGTGACAAGCTTCAGAGCCCAAAACTCCTAGGAGTCGAGTCTTAGGGGAGCCCACACACTTCTGTGAGTTTTACCTTCTGGGGTCCTAACAGGTTCTCACGGTAAAGATCCAAGAAAAATTTCCTCATGCTTCTGGCATGAGGGGGACATAAGCCCTTTTGAAATACACCTAGGAAAAAGTAACCATTTTGAAACACAGGCCCAGATGTTTCTGTTCTGTGTACTTTCCTAAACCAACTAACTTGGATGAAGGGAAAATCCTAACTCCAGCTCCCTCCAGACTTCCTATGTCACATAACACGGGGGATAAAAGCTGAGAAGCATTTGTGAAGGCAATAGCCCAGGGGGCACAGAGCCACTAAAACATGGACAGCTAATCACAGGATTATAGGACACTTCCCGGACAACTTACCACTGCATCAACAAGGTCCAATATAATATCAGAGGATTCCTGCTGAAAGAACTGCAAGGCTTAGACTACTTATGAAGGCGTTCCTAGGGAAAACCAAAGACAACAGGAACACTCAAGGAAACTGAAATCTCAGGTGCCTACATTAAGAGCAAACAGTAAACACGACATAACTCTTATGCAGATAAACACAAACTCTCATGCTAAAGGCGCTTTAAATCGATTCCTATTTTCCAATACATTAAGTCCAGCCTTCAACGAAAAATTATAAGATATGCTAAAAGGCAGCAAAGCACAGTCTGATTAAACAAAGCAAGCAAATTAACCACACTCAGGTATAGGAGATAATTTGGAATATAAGACTAGGATTTTATAATACTTATGATTCATACGCTAGGCCTCTAATGGAAAAAGTCAACAACATGCAAGAATAGTAGGTAATGTACGTAGAGAGACGGAAACTGTAGGAAAGCATCAAAAGGAAATGTGAGAAATCAAAAACATCGTAACTGACATGAAGAATGCCACTGATAGACTCACCAGTAGACTGCACATGGCCAAGGAAAGACTCAGTGCAATTAAAGATATACTTTGATAGAAAACCCTCAAACTAAAAAGCAAAGAGAAAACAAAATAATTTTTAAAAAAGAAATGACTAACCAAGGATTGTGGAACAATTACAAGAGATGTAACATATGCATAGTGGGAATACTCTGAGAAGAAACAGAGAAAGAAGCAGAATTTTCAAAGTAATAATGACTGAGAATTTCCCCAAATTAATGACAGACACTAAACCACAGACCTAGGAAGCTCAGAGAACACCAAGCAGGATAAATAGAAAAAAATAATCTACACCTAGGCATATCATACTCAAACTGCAGGAAACCAAACAAAAAGAGAATTCTCGAGACGAGCTAGAGAAAAAAAAGAACTTACTATAGAGGAACAAGGGTAACAATTACCAAGATTTCTCTTCACAAACGATGCTATCAAGAAAAGACTACAGTTAAATTTTTAAAGCATTGAAATGAAAAAACCCAACAACAACAACAAAAACACTGCCACCAACCTAGAATTCTGTAGCCAGGGGGAGAAAATCCTTCAACGGTAATGAGAAATAAAGACTTTCTCTGACAGACAAAAACTGATGGAAATTTGTCACGCAGATCTACTTTGCAAGAACTATTAAAAGAAGTTCTTCTGGGAAAAGGAATATGATATAGGTCAGAAGCTTTGGCTGACATAAAGAAAGGGAGTAACAAAGGAGTAAATGAAGATAAACTAAAGCCTTTTATTTTTATTATTTTCAACTGATCAAAAAAGATAACTATTTCTTCAAAATAATATTATAACAGCAATGCATCCAGTGGTTATACACTATGGATAAGAGAGATAAATGGCAGAAATGGTATACTTGCACTGTTACGAGATACTTGCGCTAACCGTGAAGCAGGATGGGGTTATTTGAAAGAGGACTTGAATACGTTGGAAAAGTATAACGCAAATGCTACAGAAACCACTAGAAAAATTTTAAAACTATAACTGATAATGCGAAAGAGGACAGAAAACGGAGTAACGTTAAATCTTGAATTAAAATTAGAGAAGGCAGAAAAAGAGCAGGGGATTAAAAAAGAAACAAAAAGCTCAATGAGTAGAAAACAGTTACAAATATGGTCAATGTTAATCCAGCTGTATCAATAATCACTTTTAATGTGAATGGTCTAAATATACCAATTGAAAGGTAGAGATTGATAAAAAGAATGAAAACAAAGGAGACCTAACCCTATGCTGTTTATAAGAAACCCACTTTAAATATAAAGACATGAAATGATTAAAAGTAGAGGGATGGATACAATAGCTGGTCATGGAAGCAACCTAAATGCCCATCGACAGATGAATGGATAAAGCAGGTGTGGTACATATATACAATGGAACATTACTCAGCCATAAAAAGGAACGAAACTGGGTCATTTGTAGAGACGTGGAAGGACCTAGAGACTATCATGCAGAGTGAAGTAAGTCAGAAAGAGAAAAACAAATATCGTATATTGATGCATACATGTGGAAATAAGAAAAATGGCACAGATGAACCAGTCTGCAAGGCAGAAATAAAGACACAGATGTAGAGAACAAACGTATGGACACCAAGGGGGGCAAAGCGAGGGTAGGATGAATGGGGAGATTGGGATAGACATATATACACCAATAAGTACAAAACAGATACCTAGTAAGAACCTGCTGTATAAAAAAATAAAATAAAATAAAATTCAAAACAAAAAAAGTAAAGGGATGGACAAAACGCTACCATGCTAATATGAGTGAAAACAAAAACAAAAACAACATCTGCTCTAGCCATATTTATTTCAGACAAAGCAGAATTCAGAACAAGAAAGTCAGGAATAAAGATGGGCATTACTTAATGATTAAGTGGCCAATACTCAAAGAAATCATGGCAATCCTTAATGTGTATGCACCAAAAAATTCTGTTAAGATACACGAGGCAAACACTGATGAGACACATCTACTCTTATAGAAGGAGATGTCAACACATCTCTTTTCATAATTGACAAATCCACTAGGCAGAAACTCAGTAAGGTGCAGTTGAACTGAAAAGCAACATCAATTAACTAGATCTAAACGACATTCATACAATACTTGACAACAGCAGAAAGCACATTATTTTCAAGTCCACATGGAACATACACCAAGATAGATCACATTCTATGCCATAAAACACACATCATCAAACTTAAAAGAATATAAAAGATACAAAGAATGATCTCATTCTGCGACGGAAATAAACTAGAAACTGATAACAAAACAATAGCAAGAAAATCAAGGGTATTTGGAGATTAAACAATATACTTCTAAATAACACATGGGCCAAAGAGTAAATCTAATGAGAAATTTTAAAATATGTTTAACTAAATGAAAACAAAATTACAACTTATCAAAAGTTGTGCAATATAGCAAAACCAGTACTTAAAGGGACATGTATAGCATTGAATGCCTATACTAGAAAAATCTAAAATCAATAATTTAAGCTTCTACCTTAGTAAACTGGTGAACGAAGAGAAAAAAAGCAGAGGAAAAAGAAATGATAAATCAAAGCAGAAATCAATTGACACTGAAGAAAGGGAAAAAAAATAGAGAAAAACAAAAAAACCAGAAGCTGTTTCTTTGAACATATCCAAAAGAAGAAACAAGATAACATTCTAACCAGGCTACTCAAGGAAAATAAAAAGAGAGAAAACACCAATTAAATCGCTAATAGCAGAAATGAAAGAAGGGCCATCACCAGTGATTGCACGGACATTAAAAGGATAATAAATGAATGTTATAAACAACTCTATGCCTACAAATTTGAAAAGTTAAATCGACAAATTGCTTGAAGATACAATTTCCCCAAACTATACAAGGATAAATAATCAGAATAGGTCTGTATCTATTAAAGAAATTTAATCTATAATTAATAAGCTTCCAATAAAGACAGCACCAGGCCCAGATGATTCCACTGATGAATTCTAACAAAAATTTAAGGAAGACATGAAAACAATTCTCTACAATCTCTTCCAGAAAACAGAAGTAGAGGGGACACTTCCTAATTCATTCTATGAGGCCAGCATCACTCTAATGTCAAAACCAGAAAAAGAAATTAAAAGAAAGGAGAATTGACCACCAATATCTCTCATGAACATAGATGCAAATTCCCCAACAAAGTATAAGCAAAACAAATGTAACAATGTATAAAAGGAATTATATACCACAACTAAGTGGACTTTATTTCAGGTGTGCAACATTTGAAAATCAGTAATGATAACTCATCATATCACTAGGCTAAAGAAAATAATCACACGATCATATCAATAGAAGAAAAAAAATTTGATAAAATCTAATACCCATTCATCATAAAATTTCCCAGCAAACTAGAAGTAGAGAGGCATTGGCTCAGCTTCATATACCGAATGCAACATCTACAAAAAAAAAAAAAAAAAAAAAACAGGTAAAACTTCATACTGAGAAGATAGATGCTCTCACACTAAGATCAGGAACAAGGCTAAGATATCCCTTCTCACCATGCCTATTCAACACTGGACTGCAAGTCCTAGCCAATGCAATAAGATAAGAGAAGGAAGCAAAAGATATACAGATTTGAAAGGAAAAAATAAAACTGTTTTTGCTCACAGATGACCTAATTGTCTATGTAGGAAATCTCAAATAATCAACAACAAGAAAACTCCTGGTATTAATAAGCCAAGGTTAATATACAACAGTCAATTGCTTTCCAATAAACAAATGGAATTTGCAATTGAAAAACCTAATGCCATTTACATTAGCACCAAAAAAAGATTGATTATAGATAATTCTTAGAAAAATAAGTATAAGATTTATATGAGAAATACAAATGTCACTGAAAAAAATTTAAGAAGATCTAAATAAATAGAGAAACACTCCATGTTCATGGATAGGAGGATGCAAGATTGTTGAGATGTCAGTTACTCCCAACTTGATTTATATACTCAATACAGTTCTGCTCAAAACTCCAGCAAGGTATTTTGTAGATAGCAACAAACAATCTAAAGTTTATGTAAAAAATGAAAAGATCCATAATAACCAACTCAAATCAATACCGAAGAAGATCAAAGTCAGAGAACTGATATTACTGGATTTCAAAACAGACTTCAAAGCTACAATAATCAAGACCACATACTATTAGCAAAACAAGAGACAAATAGACCAAGGCACAGAATAGAAAACCTAGAAACAGACCCCTCATACAATCAACTGATCTTCAACAGAGGAGCAAAGGCAATTCAACAGAGAAAGGAGTCTTTTAACTCACAGTGCTGGGACAGCTAGACATCCACATACAACAAAAAAGAATGTTGATACAGACTTTACATGTTGCAAAATAATTAACTCAAAGTGGATCACAGACCTAAATGGAAAACTCAAAATTAAAAACAAATCCAGGGACGCCCCCCCCCCAACCCCGCCTCGCGGTCCAGTGGTTAAGACTGCGTTTCCACTGCAGCAGGCATGGGTTTGATCCCTGGTTAGGGAACTAAGATCCTGCCTGCCATGAGGAGTGTGAAAACAAACAAACAAAAAAACAAACAGAACAGAAGGTAATATAGGAGAAAGTCTTGGGTTTGGACGACGAGATTTTAGACACAACACCAAAAGCACAATCCATGAAAGAGAAAAATGATAAGCTGAACTTCATTAAAATTAAAAACTTCTACTCTGTAAAAGGTACTATTAAGAGAATGAAAAGACAAGCCACAGACTGGGAAAAAATAATTGTAAGACACATATCTGATAATAAACGGGAATCAAAAATATACAATGAACTCTTAAAACACTCAACAATAAGAGAACAAAAAAGTCAATTTAACAGTCGTTAAAAGAGCTGAACAGACGCCCCACCAAAAATATACACAGATGGCAAATAGCATACGAAAAGATGATCAACATCACATGTCTTCAGGGACTCTGGGATTAAAACAACAATGAGATACCTATTAATATGGCTAAAACAAAAACAAACACCTGACAATACCAAATGCTGGCAAGGATGGGGACGAACAGGAACTCTCATTCAGCGCTAAAGGGAATGCAAAGTGATAGAGACACACTGGAAACTGTCTGGAAGTTTCTTTTAAGCTAAACATAATCTTATCATATGATCTAGCAATTAAACGCCTAGGTACTTACTCAAAAGAGTTGAAAACTTATGTCCACCCAAAAGCCTTCAAACAAATGTTAATAGTACGCTAATTCATAGCTGCCAGAAACTGAAATCAACCAAGATGACCTTCAGCAGATGAATGGGTACACAAAGTGTGGTAGTCCACATGATGGAATGCTATTCAGCCATGAAAAGAAATGACATTTCAAACCACAAACAGATATAGAGAAACTTAAATGTATATTGATTAGCAAAAGGAGCTAGTTTAAAAAGCCTACATATTGAGTTATTTGTAGTGAGGTGGATGGACCTAGAGTCTGTCATACAGAGTGAAGTAAGTCAGAAAGAGAAAAACAAATACCGTATGCTAACACGGTAAGAAAAAAAAATGGTCATGAAGAACCTAGGGGCAAGATGGGAATAAAGATGCAGACCTACTAGAGGATGGACCTGAGGATATGGGAAGGGGGAAGGGTAAGCTGGGACAAAGTGAGAGAGTGGCATGGACATATATACACTACCAAATGTAAAACACAGAGCTAAGGGGAAGCAGTCGCATAGCACAGGGAGATGACCTCGGTGCTTTGTGACCACCTAGAGGGGTGGGATAGGGAGGGTGGGAGGGAGGGAGGCGCAAGAGGGAAGAGATATGGGGATATATGTATAACGGATTCACTTTGTTATAAAGCAGAAACTAACACACCATTGTAAAGCAATTATACTCCAATAAAGATGTTAAAAATAAATAAATAAATGAAAAGCCTACATACTGTAGGATTCCATCAAAATTATACTCTGGAAAAGGCAAAACTCTAGAGAGAGTAAAAAGTTCAGAGTTGTCAGGGGCTCAAAGTGAGGTTTTGAGGGATGGACAGGTGGAGCACGGGAGATTTTTAGGGCAGTGAAACTTTTCTGCATGATGCTCTCTTGGTGAGTAGATGATGTCATGCCTTTGTCAGCCGCTATAGAAGTGTAAAGCACAAAAAGTGAAATGTGTTATAAACAGTGGACAATAGTCAATAATAATGTATCACTATTAGTTGATCAATTATAACAAATGAACTTGTACCCATTGAACCAATACAAGATGTTAATAATAGGAGAAACTAACTGGAAGAAGTGAGTGGCTGTATGGGAACTCTTTGCACTATCTGCTTAATTTTCTGTAGTCCTGAATCTGTTCTTTAAAAATGTCTATTAATTTAAAAACTAGAAAAAAATCTGGACAAGAACACATAGCCAGTACAGAGCTATATACAGCAATACCAAATAAATAAGAGTCATGAGTAATGAAAAGCAAAAGATAACAATGCTAATAATTTGATCCTCTAATTAAAACTCTAAGGAAATAGGCACAGAAAATAGTCAAACATATAAGGAACTTCAGAAACCTGGTGGAAAAAAAAGATCACCACAGCGAAATCAAGAGACTGGGCGGAAACAAAATCAACAATTCCTTAGATCATGTTAATAGAAAATACACCAGGAGCTTCAAGATGGCGAAAGAGTAAGACACAGAGATCACCTTCCACCCACAAATACATCAGAAATACAACTACACGTGGAACAACTCCTACAGAACATCTACTACTGAACGCTGGCAGAAGACCTCAGACCTCCCAAAAGGCAAGAAACTCCCCACGTACCTGGGTAGGGCAAAAGAAGGAAGAAAAAAGAGACCAAAGAATAGGGATGGGACCTGCAGCAGTGGGAGGGAGCTGTGAAGGAGGAAAGCTTTCCACACACTAGGAAGCCCCTTCGCGGGCGGAGACTGTGGGGGGCGGGGAAGATTCGGAGCCACGGAGGAGAGCGCAGCAACAGGGGTGCGGAGGGCAAAGCGGAGAGATTCCCGCACAGAGGATCAGCGCTAACCAGCACTCACCAGCCCGAGAGGCTCGTCTGCTCACCCGCCGGGGCGGGCGGGGGCTGGGAGCTGAGCTTCGGGCTTTGGAGGTAGGATCCCAGGGAGAGGACTGGGGTTGGCTGCGTGAACAGAGTCTGAAGGGGGCTAGTGTGCCACAGCTAGCTGGGACGGAGTCCGGGAAAAAGTCTGGAGCTGCCGAAGAGAAGAGACTTTTTCTTCCCTCTTTGTTTCCTGTTGCACGAGGAGAGGGGATTAAGAGCGCCGCTTAAAGGAGCTCCAGAGATGGCCGCGAGTCGCGGCTATCAGCGCCGATCCCAGAGACCGGCACGAGACGATAAGGCTGCTGCTGCAGCCACCAAGAAGCCTGTGTGCAAGCACAGGTCACTCTCCACACCTCCCCTCCCGGGAGCCTGTGCAGCCCGCCACGGCCAGGGTCCCGTGATCCAGGGACAACTTACCCGGGAGAACACACGGCGCACATCAGGCTGGTGCAATGTCACGCTGGCCTCTGCCGCCGCAGGCTCGCCCCACACTCAGTACCCCTTCCTCCACCCACGGCCTGAGTGAGCCAGAGTCCCCGAGTCAGCTGCTCCTTTAACGCAGTCCGGTCTGAGCGAGGAACAGACGGCCTCAGGCGACCTACACACAGAGGCGGGTCCAAATCCAAAGCTTAACCCCAGGAGCTGTGCGAACAAAGAAATGAAAGGGAAATCTCTCCCAGGAGCCTCAGGAGCAGCGGATTAAATCTCCACAATCAACTTGATGTACCCTGCATCTGTGGAATACCTGAATAGACAATGAATCATCCCAAATTGAGGAGGTGGACTTTGGAAGCACTGATATATATATATATTTTTTTCCTTTTTCTATTTTTTGTGAGTGTGTATGTGTATGTTTCTGTGTGTGATTTTGTCTGTATATCTTTGCTTTTACCATTCGTCCTAGGGTTCTGTCTGTCCATTTTTTTTTTCTTTTTATTACTTAAAAAATTTTTTTCTTAATAATTATTTTTTATTTTAATAACTTTATTTTATTTTATCTTCTACTTTCTTTCTTCCTTTTTTTCCCCCTCCCTTTTATTCTGAGCTGTGTGGAGGACAGGCTCTTGGTTCTCCAGCCAGGCGTCAGGGCTGTGCCACTGAGGTGGGAGAGCCAAGTTCAGGACACTGGTCCACAAGAGACCTCCCAGCTCCACGGTATATCAAACAGCAAAAATCTCCCAGAGATCTCCATCTCAACGCCAAGACCCAGCTCCACTCAACGACCAGCAAGCTACAGTGCTGGATACCCCATGCCAAACTGCTAGCAAGACAGGAACACAACCCCATCCATTAGCACAGAGGCTGCCGAAAATCATAATAAGGCCACAGACACCCCAAAACACACCACCAGATGTGGACCTGCCCACCAGAAAGACAAGATCCAGCCTCATCCACCAGAACACAGGCACTAGTCCCCTCCACCAGGAAGCCTACACAACACACTGAACCAACCTTAGCCACTGGGGACAGACACCAGAAACAACGGGAACTACGAACCTGCAGCCTGCGAAAAGGAGACCCCAAACACAGTAAATTAAGCAAAATGAGAAGACAGAAAAACACACAGCAGATGAAGGAGCAAGGCAAACACCCACCAGACCTAACAAGTGAAGAGGAAATAGGCAGTCTACCTGAAAAAGAATTCAGAATAATGATAGTAAAGATGATCCAAAATCTTGGAAACAGAATGGAAAAAATACAAGAAATGTTTAACAAGGACCTGGAAGAACTAAAGAGCAAACAAACAGTGATGAACAGCACAACAAATGAAATTGAAAATTCTCTAGAAGGGATCAATAGCAGAATAACTGGGGCAGGAGAACGGATAAGTGACCTGGAAGATAAAATAGTGGAAATAACTACTGCAGAGCCGAGTGAAGAAAAAAGAATGAAAAGAATTGAGGACAGTCTCAGAGACCTCTGGGACAACATTAAATGCACCAACATTCGGAATTCCCTAGTGACGCAGTGGTTAAGAATCCACCTGCCAACACAGGGGACGCCGGTTCAAGCCCTGGTCCAGGAAGATCCCACATACCACAGAGTAACTAAGCCCGAGTGCCACAACTACTGAGCGTGCGCTCTAGAGCTTGCGAACACAACTACTGAGCCTGTGCGCCACGACTACGGAAGCCCACACGCCTAGAGCCCACTATCCACAACAAGAGAAGCTACCGCAATGAGAAGCACACACACTGCAATGAAGAGTAGCCCCCGCTCACCGCAACTAGAGAAAGCCTGCGCTCAGCAACAAAGACCCAATGCGGCCAAAAATTAATAAATAAAATAAATAAATTTACAAATACAAAACAAGAAACAACAACAAAAAACGCAGCAACATTCAAATTATAGGGGTCCCAGAAGAAGATGAGAAAAAGAAAGGGACTGAGAAAATATTTGAAGAGATTATGGTTGAAAACTTCCCTAATATGGGAAAGGAAATAGTTAATCAAGTCCAGGAAGCACAGAGAGTCCCATACAGGATAAATCCAAGGAGGTACACGCCAAGACACGTATTAATCAAACTATCAAAAATTAAATACGAAGAATAAATATTAAAAGCAGCAAGGGAAAAACAACAAATAACACATAAGGGAATCCCCATAAGGTTAACAGCTGATCTCTCAGCAGAATCTCAGCAAGCCAGAAGGCAGTGGCAGGACATATTTAAAATGATGAAGGAGAAAAACCTACAACCAAGATTACTCTACCCAACAAGGGTCTCATTCAGTTTTGATGGAGAAATTAAAACCTTTACAGACAAGCAAAAGCTAAGAGAATTCAGCACCACCAAACCAGCTTTACAACAAATGCTAAAGGAACTTCCCTAGGCAGGAAACACAAGAGAAGGAAAACACCTACAATAATAAACCCAAAACAATTAAGAAAATGGGAACAGGAACATACATATCGATAATTACCTTAAATGTAAGTGGACTAAATGCTCCAACCAAAAGATATAGATCAGCTGAATGGATACAGACCCGTATATATGCTGTCTACAAGAGACCCACCTCGGACCCAGGGACACATACAGACTGAAAGGGAGGGGATGGAAAAAGATATTCCATGCAAATGGAAATCAAAAGAAAGCTGGAGTAGCATTTCTCATTTCAGACACAATAGACTTTAAAACACAGACTATTACAAGAGACAAGGAAGGACACTACACAATGACCAAGGGATCAATCCAAGAAGAAGATATAACAATTGTAACTATTTATGCACCCAACATAGGAGCACCTCAATACATAAGGCAAGTACTAACAGCCATAAAAGGGGAAAGCGACAGTAACGCAATCATAGTAGGGGACTTTAACACCCCACTGTCACCAATGGACAGAGCATCCAAAATGAAAATAAATAAGGAAACGCAAGCTTTAAATGATACATTAAACAAGATGGACTTAATTGATATTTATAGGACATTCCATCCAAAAACAACAGAATACACATTCCTCTCAAGCGCTCATGGAACATTCTCCAGGATAGTTCATATCTTGGGTCACAAATCAAGCTTTGGTAAATTTAAGAAAATTGAAATCGTATCACGTATCTTTTCCGACCACAACACTATGAGACTAGGTATCAATTACAGGAAAAAATCTGTAAGAAATACAAACACATGGAGGCTAAACAACACACTACTTAGTAACCAAGAGATCACTGAAGAAATCAAAGAGGAAATCAAAAAATACCTACACACAAATGACAATGAAACACGATGACCCAAACCCTATGGAATGCAGCAAAAGCAGCTCTAAGAGGGAAGTTTGCAGCAATACAATCCTACCTCAAGAAACAAGAGAAATCTAAAATAAACAACCTAACCTTACACCTAAAGCAATTAGAGAAAGAAAACCAAAAAAGCCCAAAGTTAGCAGAAGGAAAGATATCATAAAGATCAGATCAGAAATAAATGAAAAAGAAATGAAGGAAACGATAGCAAAGATCAATAAAACTAAAAGCTGGTTCTCTGAGAAGATAAACAAAATTGATAAACCATTAGCCAGACTTATCAACAAGAAAAGGGAGAAGCCTCAAATCAATAGAATTAGAAATGGAAAAGGGGAAGTAACAACTGACACGGCAGAAATACAAAGGATCATTAGACATAACTACAAGCAACTCTATGCCAAAAAAATGAACAACCTGGAAGAAATGGACAAATTCTTCGAAATGCACACACTTGTGAGACTGAACCAGGAAGAAATAGAAAATATGAACAGACCAATCACAAGCACCGAAATTGAAACTGTGATTAAAAATCTTCCAACAAACAAAAGCCCAGGAACAGATGGCTGCACAGGCGAATTCTATCAAACATTTAGAGAAGAGCTAACACCTATCCTTCTCAAACTCTTCCAAAATATAGCAGAGGGAGGAACACTCCCAAACTCATTCTATGAGGTCACCATCACTCTGATACCAAAACCAGACAAAGATGTCACAAAGAAAGAAAACTGCAGGCCAATATCACTGATGAACATAGCCGCAAAACTCCTCAACAAAATACTAGCAAACAGAGTCCAACAGCACATTAAAAGGATCGTATACTATGATCAAGTGGGGTTTATCCCAGGAATGCAAGGATTCTTCAATAGACGGAAATCAATCAACGTGATACACCATATTAACAAATGGAAGGAGAAAACCCAGATGATCATCTCAATAGATGCAGAGAAAGCTTTTGACAAAATTCAACACCCATTTATGATAAAAAACCCTGCAGAAAGTAGGCATAGAGGGAACTTTCCTCAACCTATTAAAGGCCATATATGACAAACCCACAGCCACCATCATCCTCAAGGGTGAAAAACTGAAACCATTTCCACTAAGATCGGAAACAAGACAAGGCTGCCCACTCGCACAACTATTATTCAACATAGTTTTGGAAGATTTAGCCACAGCAATCAGAGAAGGAAAAGAAATAAAAGGAATCCAAATTGGAAAAGAAGAAGTAAAGCTGTCACTGTTTGCAGATGACATGATACTCTACGTAGAGAATCCTAAAGATGCTACCAGAAAACTACTAGAGCTACTCAATGAATCTGGTAAAGTAGCAGGATACAAAATTAATGCACAGAAATCTCTGGCATTCCTATACAATAATGATGAAAAATCTGAAAGTGAAGCTAAGAAAACATTCCCATTCACCACTGCAACAAAAAGAATAAAATATCTAGGAATAAACCTACCTAAGGAGACAAAAGACCTGTATGCAGAAAATTATAAGACACTGATGAAAGAAATTAAAGATGATACAACTAGATGGAGAGATATACCATGTTCTTCGATCGGAAGAATCAACATTGTGAAAATGACTCTACTACCCAAAGCAATCTACAGATTCAATGCAATCCCTATCAAACTACCACTGGCATTTTTCACAGAACTAGAACAAAAAATTTCACAATATGTATGGAAACACAAAAGACCATGAATAGCCAAAGCAATCTTGAGAAAGAAAAATGGAGCTGGAGGAATCAGGCTCCCTGACTTTCGACTACACTACAAAGCTACAGTGATCAAGACAGTATGGTACTGGCACAGAAACACAAATATAGGTCAATGAAACAGGATAGAAAGTCCAGAGATAAACCCACGCACATATGGTCACCTTATCTTTCATAAAGGAGGCAAGAACATACAGTGGAGAAAGGACAGCCTCTTCAATAGGTGGTGCTGGGAAAACTGGACAGCTACACGTAAAAGAATGAAATTAGAACGCTCCCTAACACCATACACAAAAATAAACTCAAAATGCATTGAAGACCTAAATATACGGCCAGACACCATCAACCTCTTAGAGGAAAACGTAGGCAGAACACTCTATGACATAAATCACAGCAAGGTCCTTTTTCACCCACCTCCTAGAGAAATGGAAATAAAAACAAAACTAAACAAATGGGACCTAATGAACCTTAAAAGCTCTTGCACAGCAAACGAAACCATAAACAAGACGAAAAGACAACCCTCAGAACGGGAGAAAATATTTGCAAATGAAGCAACTGACAAAGGATTAATGTCCAAAACATACAAGCAACTCATGCAGCTCAATATGAAAAAAATAAACAACCCAATCCAAACATAGGCAGAAGACCTAAATAGACATTTCTCCAAAGAAGACATACAGATTGCCAACAGACACTTGAAAGAATGCTCAACATCATTAATCATTAGAGAAATGCAACTCAAAACTACAATGAGATATCATCTCACACTGGGCAGAATGGCCACCATCAAAAAATCTACAAAGAGTAAATGCTGGAGAGGGTGTGGAGAAAAGGGAACCCTCTTGCACTGTTGGTGGGAACGTAAATTGATACAGCCACTATGGAGAACAGTATGGACGTTCATGAAAACACTAAAAATAGAACTACCATACGACCCAGCAATCCCACTACTGGGCATATACCCTGAGAAAACCATAATTCAAAAAGAGGCATGTACCAAAATGTTCATTGCAGCTCTATTTACAATAGCCAGGACATGGAAGCAACCTAAGTGTCCATCAACAGATGAATGGCTAAAGAAGATGTGGCACATATATACAATGGAATATTACTCAGCCATAAAAAGGAACGAAACTGAGGTATTTGTAGCGAGGTGGATGGACCTAGAGACTGTCATACAGAGTGAAGTAAGTCAGAAAGAGAAAAGCAAATACCATATGCTAACACATATACATGGAATCTAAGAAAAAAAAAAAAAAACATGGTCATGAAGAACCTAGGGGCAACACGGGAATAAAAATGCAGACCTACTAGAGAATGGACTTGAGAATACGGGGTGGGGCAAGGGTAAGCTGGGACAAAGTGAGAGAGTGGCATGGACATATATACACTACCAAACGTAAAACAGATAGCCAGTGGGAAGCAGCTGCATAGCACAGGGAGATCAGCTCGGTGCTTTGTGACCACCTAGAGTGGTAGGATAGGGAGGGTGGGAGGGAGGGAGATGCAAGAGGCAGGAGATATGGGGATATATGTATATGTATAACTGATTCACTTTGTTATAAAGCAGAAACTAACACACTGTTCTAAAGCAATTATATTCCAATAAAGATGTTAAAAAAATCAAAAAGAGACAAGAAAATACACCATAGACAAAAGCAACGATATAAAAACATATCTAGAAAGAAGCCATACAAATATGTATATAATCTCCATGCAGGCAATAATAAGAATTTCCTGATTGACTTAGGAAAAAGAAGTCTCAACCAGAATAGTATGTTATGTGTATTGGTGAGGCACAGATATTGTAAGAATATCGATTTTCCTTAATTCATTTACAGATTTAGTACCTTATCCATAGCAGCTGATGACAATCAAACATGGGCTACTGTTTCCTGTACCCAAAGTCAACCATGGAAACATTACAGAAGGAACAAAGAAAAAACATTAACAAACACAAAAACACAAAACTAAATAATCCCTGAGGGACAATAAGCCTCCACTGAACTGGAACCTGAGTGTGGGCAGGTAGGGGGATGCCCTGAATTGGAGACAGGTCTGTAGCCTGCAAGAGAGGCAGATGACAGGATTGATTAGAGAAAAGCCTGTAACGTTGAGCCCTTGATTCTTCCACTGTGCTCTGGGACCATGAATCTCTACTGCCTCACTGAAGGAATCTGAGGCAGCATTTCAGAGCCCGCATGCCAGGAGCGTGGGACACCAAAGATTGGGCTGGATGTGGCAGTATGGTCCACAGGCTGTGAAATAACCATCTGAAACTTTCTTAGTGCATGACAACTGGCCTTTTTAAGTGATCATATTAATAGACTATCGCACATGGACTAAAAGAGAAAAGCAAGTAACACAGCAGTTGTACAAAAGGACAGAAATTCATTTCTGAACTTTTGGGCAATGTCCCTGATGTCAACAAACAGAGACCACAGTGGGAACTGTCAGGCTAAGGCGCCCCTTCACTAACTCCTCTGGGATTCTGTGGGGCACGGTTGGGCACAGGGATGGATTCATACCAGAGAAGGAGGAATCGCAGGCCCTGCCAGCAGTCAACGTGAGGACCTTGAGTGAGACCTGACGGGCTCCAAACCACAGAAGAGAGTCTCGCCTCCTTTCCCCTCAGCTCACCTTACCTGCAGCAGCCATCTCTGGGAGGCTCCAGGCAGAAGTGTCCAAATGAGATGTGCCCGCACTTCACACCAGCCGTCTCAGGGAGTTGATGTCTTTGATGTGAGGCCTTGGCCTCAGGTCAGAAGACGGGACGTAGCCCAGCACCTACAGGGAGTCAAGAGAAGACACTGAGAGAGGATTGAGAGCAGCATCCGCCATAGAAGAGGGGGCCCCAAAGAGCCCTCACTGTCAGTCTCGGGGGACCCAGGCATGGCTGTGAGGCTCAGGGCCCCCGATACTTCCGGCTGGGGTGCCGACAGAAATGAGAGCCAAGGTGTGACGCCTGCTGACTCACCTGAGCAGAGGGAAAAGTCCCAGGACCTGCTAAGACTCAAGGAAAGGCCGTCGTGCCAGGTCTGCGAGGAAGCTCCCCCGGAACCAGCCCCCACCGCCCACCCGCCCGCCCCGCCCCGCCCCGCCCCGCCCCGCCCCAGCTGTCCTCCTGGACCCCAGATGCGCATGACCGGAAGTCACGTCCTCCGAACCGCGCTGTGGGGGCGCACCATTTTTGACAGCTGCCGATCAGCGAGGCTGAGCCGCGGGAGGAGTGCCACGTCTCGTCAGGTGTCAAGGTATGAGATGACCCCAGTTAGAAGTGTGGGGACACGCCCCCGACACCCCCAATCCCCATTCCCTCCGAAAAGAGAAGGCCACACAGGCCCCGCCCACCCCGCCCTTGCTCTCGGACCCAGAGGCTCGGGCCTGGCTGTTAGGCCCAAAGTCCATCCGCTTCCCCCACGGGGTCTCGGGCAAGGAAGGCCTCGCGCTGAGGCTGGTGGACCCTGGCTCAGCTCAGTAGAGGGAGCGCCCCAGGCCCTGTGGAGTGAAGGACGGGAGCCTCGCGGGGACCGAGGGGTCCACACCCCATTATGGCGGCCACGCGGACCCCGCCCCTGACGTCGGCCTGGGAGCCTCCGGGCAGGTCTAAAGACTGAGGGGCTCCCTCAGTGCGAACGCGGACGGACAGACGGACAGACGCGGGAGACACAGGCAGGAGGGGGCCTTGTCCTGAGGGGCTGGCCGCAGGTCAGCAGAGGGAGGATTTCCAGGGCACGGGGGGAGGAGTCAGGGCGAGAACCGTCCTCCTCGTTGCAAGGGCACCTCAGAACCCCTCCCCTGTTGTCAGCCGCTTCCTTCTGCCCACACACGGAGGAGGGAGGGCTGCTGTCTGAGAGGACAGGTGCAGGCCAGCAGAAGGCGCATCCCTAAGCACTCCCAAGAGTCAGCCCAAGCCCCCGAGTGAGGGCCAGTGGGGCCGCCAGCCACAGGGCCTCGACCTGTCTGCCGCACGCTGCAGGCTTGGTAAAACTCTGCCACATGCGGCCGCGTGGTCACCCTCACTGCCTCCGAATGAGACGAGACTCAAGGAGGTGCCGGCACTGGTGCGAGCAGATGGCCCTCGGGGCAAGAGGAGCTCCAGGCTGCACCGGCCGTCCAGGGAGGACCCCGAGTGAGGACTAAGGGAGTCACCCACCCCGAAGAGAAGGGACATGAGAGAATATGGCCCGTTCCCTCCTGTCAACCCTTAGACTCCCAAGAAAGGACTGTCAGGCTGAGACTGCCCGTAATTTCCTCTGCCAGGTCCGAGGGAGGTTAGAGCTTTGTTCTGAAGGGGCAGCCACCAGGCAGCAGAAGGGAGGGTCCCAGGACCCTTCGGTGGTGGGCTGAACGCTCCCTCCTTTCCTCCTCCTGGGTGTCATGGAAGATGGTGGTGTCAACTTCAGAGCAGCAGAGGGGATGGGGGGTAGGGGGTTGGGGGAGTCTTGGCAACAACTATCATCCCGACTCTGAATGGGAACCGCGGGGACCTACCTCCCCTGCCAGCCCCGACTGTCACCCCCATACCGCCCAGGCAGGGCTGGCTGGCTGTGCCCCACGGCTCACTCTACCGTCCTCCACAGGGGTCTCAGGGGACAGGCTGAGCAGGAGAACAGGAGCCCTGTGGGTCCTCGAGCAGTGCCCTCAAGGACCCTGCAGATGCGGCCTTGGTTAAAGCCAGGGAGGAATCTCCCCGCTGAAGGTGCTCACAGCATCTCCTTGTCCCTCCCCCAGGTGCCCTCGTTGCCTGCCTTCCTGCGCACACTCCCACCTGCGGGCCCTGACCTGTGTCATCATGCCTCGGGGCCGGAAGAGCAAGCGCCGTGCCCGTGAGAAACGCCACCGGGCCCACGGGGAGACTCAGAGTCTCAAGGGTGCCCAGGCCACTGCGGAGGCGGAGGCGGCGGTGGCGGCGGTGGTGGCGGCGGCAGCAGCGGCGGCAGAAGAGATAGAAGAGTCACCCTCCTCCCCCACTTCTGTTTCTCGGGGTACTCCCCCGAGCTCCCCTGCTGCTGGCACTCGCCAGGAGCCTCAGGGAGCCCCAGCCACTACCTCTCGTGATGAAGGGGTTTCATGCCCAGGATCTGAAGAGGGTGCCCAGAGCCAAGAGGAGAAAAGTGCAGGTACCTCCCAGGCAGCACCTTCCATTCACAGCAGTTGCAGAGATCCTCTGACCAGGAAGGTCAGAATGTTGGTGCACTTCCTGCTGGAGAAGTACAAGACGAAGGAGCTCATCCCGCAGGCAGCACTGCTGAAGGCTGTCAACAGGAAGTACCAGAAGCACTTCCCTGAGATCCTCAGCAGAGTCTCTGAGATCATGGAGGCGGTCTTTGGCCTCGAGCTGAAGGATGTCGACCCCAGCAATCACTCCTACGCCCTCATCAGCAAGATGGCCCTCCCCAGCGAGGGAAGTCCGAGTGATGAGTCGGGGCCGCCCACGTCCGGTCTCCTGATGGCTCTCCTGGGCCTGATCTTCAAGAAGGGCAACCGTGCCACTGAAGAGGAGCTCTGGAAATTCCTCAGTGAGTTGGGTTTGTATGCTGGGAGGAGGCACTTGATCTTTGGGGAGCCCAGGAGGCTCATCAGCGAAGATTTCGTGCAGCAGAAGTACCTGACGTACCGCCAGGTGCCCGACAGCGATCCTCCGCGCTATGAGTTCCTGTGGGGCCCGAGAGCCCACGCTGAAACCAGCAAGATGAAAGTGTTGGAGTTTATGGCCAAGTCCACCGGTACCGTCCCCAGTGCCTTCCCAGATCTCTATGAGGAGGCTCTGAAAGATGAGGAAGAGAGAGCAGCAGTGAGAGCCACGGCCAGGGCTATAGCTGTTGCTGAGGGCAGAGCCCCTTCCAGGGCCAAGGCCCGCAGCTCCTCCCACATGTAGGGAGGGAGGCCGCGGGCAGTTTGCTCACTTTGTTTTGGAAGAGAGCAGTCAGGCTCCTAAATAGTGCACAGTAGTAGGGGTGGAGGGAACAAAGCATAGATCTTATTTATCTTCCTGTTTTAAACTTGTAACTTCTATATATTATTGATTGATTGATTTAGGTTTTTTCAAATGTTTTTTTCTTGTTATAGATAGTGTGTTTTCTTAAGAACAGGAATTCGTGAATGACATTGCTTGCATATTTATTGCTGTTTAAAGAATTCTAAAGTTACGGTTTTGGTATATGTAAAAGAAATTCACGAACCATCTATATTTTCTGTATGATCCAGAAGTAGAAAAACATGGCACTGCAATAGACATTGTCATGGAAATGTGAAAGGCGACCACAGAAAATATTTAGAAACAAAAAATGGAGAAAACAGAGAGTAAAAGCCATTTAACTCGTGGTTTGCCTTACTTCGTTTAAACTTTCTTTTGGTAGAAATAAAAGATACTTTGACTGATTTAGCTCATTTGTGAGTATTTGTTTCTTTTGCCCTAGTGCACTGCATATTCTCTGCTACCTACTGGATTAAAAATAAACTCTGATGGGAGGGTGGTATTTTGGGGGTTCATAATAATCACATCATAACTGCCATTCATCAAAAACCCAGTATTTCTTAATGAGTATGCCACTGCTTTACATATAGTACATAACATTCCAACAGTCACGCAGGGTAGGATTCAGCAGACTCCCTTTATAGGTGAATAACTTGCAGATTTCTCAAGTTCACAAGACTGATTAAGTGACCTTGCTGGGTCTAGTCCCCTGGTCTGCAATAGTCTAGAGCCTACACTCTTCCACTCCTCCCAGCCTAAGCCAGACCTTATGTCTTTTAATTCATTTTTCTTCTCACCACTCCAAAATGTATCTCATGGGATAAAAGGGGCCCTGTTCCCAAAGCACTGTTTTGGAATACAGTAACAGTAACGCTGAAGAAGTGAATGGTATGAATAAAAAGAAAAATTTTCGGTGACAATGGGGTCTTCTACATACGCAATGTCAGATACCCTGAAAAGATCAGCATCTCCTCACTTACTCTTCAAGTTTCTCAGGGACATAAAAGCCTTGGTTTAAGAGCTGTGTCCTCAGGTCAGTGGAGGGAGGAGTCCCAGCCTCTGATAGTTACTCAAGGTGAGGACCTCAGAACAGAAGGGGGCCCCACAAAGTCTACCCTGCTTTCTCCCTTGTGTGGCCATGCGCAGAGCTGTCTGTCTGAAGGTACCCCTTCTTTTCCTCCGGGGCAAGGGTGGAGAGGTTCTCAGGGAGGTGAGTTCCTTGGTCTTGTGGCAGCATCTCCAATTCTGCCCAAGCAGGAGATCCTAACAGGCCTTAATTTGCTTCAGGGTGAGGACACAGGGTGCCGATGAGTGGACTCCCCATAACAAAGGGGACCACACAGAGGCCCCCGTCAGGGGTAGCCAGGGAATAGGTCTCTTATCTCCCCTTCTGGTGTCTCAGGAAGGTGAAAGCCTTGGCCTGAGGCTGGCAGACAGACAGTAGGGAGGGTGGAGTCCCATATGCTACCTGAAGTCAAGGTAAGAAACCTGAGTTAGGACTGAGGGGCCACTGACTCCAGAAGAGTGGGGCCTTGTAAAGTGCTGCTCCTCAGAAGACCCCGACAGCTTTGGACAGATCTGGTTCATCCTGACTTCCGATTCAGAATTCCCAAGAAGGTAATGCCTTTGTTCTGAGGAGCACAGCTTTAGGGGAGTGGAGGGTGGAGTCCTGGGTCTGGTCAGGACCAGATGAGGACCCTGAATGAGGAGCAAGAGGACCACTCACTCCGGAACAGAGGAGAATGCAGAGTCCCGCCCCTGAGCTCAGCCCCAGGAGGCCCAGGACAAAGCTTTCTGGCTGACCTGCCCCCTCTTTCCACTGGGGGTGGTCTCTGGGAGGCGAGGGCCTTGGTCTGTGGGGAACAGCCTCACTCAGTAGAGACTGGAAATCTAGTGACTCTAAATGAGGATAAAGGGACTCCACCTAGAGCAGAGCCCTGCCACTGGACACCTCCCCTTGGCAAATCCAGGAATGTTGGCATGATGCGCCCCACGCCTTTCCTTTTAGAGCGCCTCAGGTAGATGAGGCACTTGGTCCCAGGGGCCAGCCTCAGGGGAGCACAGGGAGGAATTCCAGGTCATGCCAAGAGTCGAGCAGAGGACCGTGAGGACTGAGGGAACCACCCAAATCATAAAAGTGGGGACGCCACAGAATCCCTCCCTTACTGTCGGCCATGAGTGACCACAGGCAGTCATGCCCACGTGAGGCAACCCTCACATCCTCCTAGGTGGTCTCAGGGAATTAAAGGCTGTAGTATGAGCGCACAGGCCTCTCTAGGTCACGGGAAGAGCCAGCGTAAGGACTCTGAGTGAGGACCAAGGGGAACGCACAACCGAAAAGAGACAGGAACAAACGCATAGCCCCACCACCCTTTCGGCCCGGGGAAGCCCCAGGCAGGGGTAGTTCGATGTGTCACCCACTTGCCTCCGGCTCTGGAGGACTCAGGTCGGTAGAGGGAAGAGTCCCAGATCCTGACAGAGTGAGGACTATTGAGGTCACAAACCCCAGAAGAGCGGAGCCCGGGGAATCTTGCCCTCTGTGTTAGTCCTCAGAAGCCCCTCAGAAATAGCTGTGGCTACACGTGGCCTACTCTGACTTCTACTTCTGGGGACTCAGGGTGGTGAGGACTTTGCTCTGAGGCTGGCTGACTCAGCACAGGGGACATTTCCAGGTTGTGCTAGGAGTTGGGGTGAGGACCTAAGGCTGGAGCGGAGCATGAAAACCATAACGATGGGGGCAGCACATCATCTCTCCCCTGCTGTCAGTCCTGGGAGACGCCTGGAGAGATGTCAGGCCGAGCAGAGGCAACCCTTAACTCCTCCCAGGGTGACAGAGAAGTGGGGACAGTAATAGGTGAAGAGGGGGAGAAATTATAGGTCTTCCCAGGAGTCAAACTGAGGAAGGGCCTGAGTGAGGACCGGCGCGGCCAAGCATAATAAGGCCTGGACCTGCCGGCCCCAGCTTCCTGCCTTCAGAGACCACAGGTAGACGTGGGACATCAGGCTACCCTCACTTTCTTCTGTTGGCTCTCAGAGAGCGGTGGGCCCTTCTATGAGCACATGTCCTCAGGTAAAGAGACAGGAGCCACAGGCCTTCCCAGGAGTCAAACTGAGAACCCTGAGTGACGACTAGGGGGAACATGCCCCACCCGCTGAGCTGTGGGGACGACAAAGAGTCTAGCCTTGCCCCTGCTTTCAGCACTTGAAGGCTCAGGACAGGGCAGTCGGGCCGAGGCTCCTTTACATCAGGTCTGAGGGAGGTGAGACCCTTAGCCTGAAGGTAAAGCCGTCAGAGGGCAGAAGGGTGGGTCCCAGGCCCTACGTGAAGCCAGCTGAGAGCACTGAATAGGGACTGAGGACCCAGTGATCCCAGGATAGAAAGGACTCCACAGAGCTGTCAGTACTGTGTTCCCCCTGTCAGACCGGTGAGCTGGGCCACCCCTCCCTTCCTCCTCATGGGTCCCCGGGATCACTGAGGTGTCAACGGCAGAGCAACGGAGGGGAGGAAGCCCAGGTCCTGGCTGCCGTCCACCTAAAGATCCCGAAGATGAACTGAGCAGACTCCCCGCCCTAGAACACGGAAGGTCCCACTGGCAGCCCCTTCTGTCACCCCAGTGACACTCAGGTAGGCTGGCAGCCTGTAGCCCAAGGCTCACTCTACCGTCCTCCACAGGGGTCTCAGGGGACAGGCTGAGCAGGAGAACAGGAGCCCTGTGGGTCCTCGAGCAGTGCCCTCAAGGACCCTGCAGAGGCGGCCTTGGTTAAAGCCAGGGAGGAATCTCCCCGCTGAAGGTGCTCACAGCATCTCCTTGTCCCTCCCCCAGGTGCCCTCGTTGCCTGCCTTCCTGCGCACACTTCCGGCTGCTGGCCCTGACCTGTGTCATCATGCCTCGGGGCCGGAAGAGCAAGCGCCGTGCCCGCGAGAAACGCCACCAGGCCCGGGGGAGACTCAGAGTCTCAAGGGTGCCCAGGCCACTGAGGCGGCGGTGGCGGCGGCAAAAGAGATACAAGAGTCACCCTCCTACTCCACTTCTGTTTCTCGGGGTACTCCCCCGAGCTCCCCTGCTGCTGGCACTCACCAGGAGCCTCAGGGAGCCCCAGCCACGAGCTCTCGTGATGCAGGGGTTTCATGCCCAGGATCTGAAGAGGGTGCCCAGAGCCAAGGTGAGGAGAGCGAGTCACAGATGAGCAGGCCTGCCCCATCCTGGACGGTTCACCTTTCCCTCCCCTACCTGGACACTGGTGGTTGCAGCATGCCCAGAGATCCTGCCTCTCGTGGTCAAGGACCACTGCTAGGTTTCCAGCCATACCAGGACCAAGCAAGACAAAACCGCCAGCACAGGTTGACGCAAGCGCACCAAGACCTACAAGGTGACTCAAGGTAACCCAGGGTTCATTACGCCTCATTTGTAATAACTTAGCATTGCGGCTTTTGCTTCCCCGCCCCACCCCATGGGTTCTGCTTGGGTGCTTATGGGTAAGTGCCTGCATACTAGCAGGAAAGTTATATAGCCTAAAGCTGTCAATCGATTTGTCAGTCAAATAACACAGGACACAGGGAGGGACCACCACTCTACAAAACACAGCCCTACCCCATTTTGGGGCTGCTTCTGGTTTCCAGACAGCCCGCTCTCCTGCTTTCTCGGGAGCGTACCTTTGCTCTGCTTAACTGAACTCTTGCTACTTAAAACTGCTCTTCGCCTCTTGACTGAATTCTTCCTCTTTGGGAGGGTAAGAGCCCAGGACATCGCCATTCTGCTGGTGACAGTATGGATCGCATATTCATTACTTTTATCAGGTATAAGTTAAAGTTTTGATATTTCATAAAACAAATTTAGAAACCTTCCTTTTTTTTTTTATGACCTAGAACAAGAAAACACAGCAATGGAAGAGGGATTTCCATGGAACTGTGAATAGACTCGGCAGTAAAATCATGTGGGTCAAGTAAAAAAAGAAAAAAAAAGCGTACATGGTGGTACGTTTTTGGTTTGTTTTATTCTTTTAGTGCTTCTTTTTGTAAAACTGAAAGATGTTTTCTTACATTATTCAAGATTGTGAGGGAAATTAAACAATAATAAAGCAGACATCCTTATCGTTGCCACTCTTATTCCCAACCATTAATTGAGCATCTACTCTTTGGAAGGCTCCGTGGCAGAACTGGGGATGGTAAGAAAAAGAAGACTGAGCCACTGTCCAGAGACCTTCAGAGCCTAGGAGCTGCTGCCATATCAAGAAGATGGTGAGACACACTCTGAGACCTAAATAAATGGCAAGTTAAAACAAGGGGTGAGAAAGAGAGGAGGTTCCAGATGAGAGCAGTCAAGTGTAAATGCTCTGAAGCAAGGAAGTCTGGAGCTTTGGGACACTGCAGTTCCCTTGAGGAGGTGATTTTAAGTTAGGCGGGATGGTGGGCTAAATGAGGCTGAGTGAATTGTGGTGGGGGAGGGTGGGACCCTTAGATGGTGGGCCTCAGAGCTGACAGACTCAAGACTGGAATGGAAGCTGACCCTGAATTTTTACTTTGGGACTGTGGGTAAAACAGAGAGAATCTCCACCCGGGGCAGGAATAAAGTGGCTTCCGTGTTCCCGTCCCAGTGCAGGTGAACACAGTGCACAAACTAGGTGTTTTAGTCCCATCGCCTCCAGGGAGTTTCTGAGAAACAAGGATGATACTTCCTTGAAGTGAGAGGTCAAGAAGCCACTGTGATAGCACTCTTTGCACTGGGGTCAAAGGGCCAGAGGCCACTCCATTAAAGGGATGTTCTACTACTTACCTTAAGTGTAATCTGGGGAACTCCAAATGAAGGCTACAATTTTTGGTGGTGGTGAAATTATAATGAAAATAGGGGTGGTTTGGATGAAAAGGCACCTGGGAGGGAAGCTGTTGGCCCTTGACGCAAATTCTAGAACCTCTGAGTAGCATCCAGCTGGGAGAGATCCCTCTACACTCAAATGACATATTTACAAATGGGGAAATTTTACATAGTTTCACTGTCTAAGCAGTTTTGTTCGTTCCAAAGGTGCTGCGTAATCGTATTTTCTGACATCTCGTGAGATTAAAGAAAAAAATCCCAAAGAGTTAGTATCATGGTCTGGGGTCATAGTCATCGTAGTAATAGATGCCATTCTTGAAAGACCATTGTTGCAAGTGCTTTACAAACATCACGTATATTACAACAGCTCTACAAGGTAGGGCTTATCAGACTCACTTTGCAGATGATGAACTTGCAATTTTCTCAAGTTCACAAGACTTGTGATGGAGCTGGGAGTAGACCCTTGGTCTGAATTCGTCTAGAGGCCAACACTGTTCCACTCTTCCCGGTCTGAGGCAGACCTAGTATCCTTTAATTCACTTGTCTCCTCACTACTTCAAACTGTATTTCAGGCAATTTAAACAATAAAAAGCAAGCAAGCAAACAAAAAACCCTGTAGCCAAAGGACTATAAACGGTCCTGATGAAGGAAGGTTAACACAAGAGTAAACCGTAATTTGGGGATTGTCTGTGGGCTTCATTTATCTAGAGTCCTCCTGCCCCTCGCGCCAGGGTTCCCTGAAAGCTCACTGCCCTGGTCCCAGCACGTGTGTTCAGCTCCAGCACTTTCCCACGTTAGAGCTCCTTTCTCCTGAGACTTCCCCAGTGTGCCCTCAAGTCCAACTCTGGAATCTGTTAATGGTGTGTTGAGACTGGCCTCTGAATAAATACACCAATGAGTGAGCTTACCTAGGAGGTCAATATCCAAAGCCTCCCTCATAAGTTGGAGATGAGGACCTGAATAGACATTTCTACAAAGAGGATACACCAGTGGCCAAACAGTACATGAAAAGATGCTCAATATCATTAGTCACTAGGGAAATGTATACAAAAAAGACAGAGTGGGATACCATTTCACTAGGTTGGTCATAAAAATGGAAAATAACAAGTGTTTGCGAGGATATGAAGAAATTGGATCCCTCATACATTGCTGGTAAGAATGTCAAATGGTTCAGCCTCTTTGGAAAACAGTTTGGTAGTTCCTCAAATTTAAACAAAGAATTACCGTATGACCCAGTAATTCCAGTCCTAGGTATATAACCAAAATAACTTAAAAATTGTATTTAAACAAATCTTTGTACCCAAATATTCAAAGAAGCATTATTCATAAAAGCCAAAAAATGCAAACAACCCAAAATTTCCATCACTGAATGAACGGACAAACAAAATGTGGTATATTCTTACAACGGAATATTATTCAGTCATGAAAGGGAATGAAGTACGGATAACTGAGAGACCACGGATGAACCTTGGAGACGTTATGATAAATGATAAATGATAAATGAAAGGAGTCAGAAACAAAAGGTCACATATTATATGACACCATTTACATGAATTGTCCAGGATAAGCAAATTCATAGAGACAGAAAGCAGATTGATGGATGTCCGGGGCTACGGAGAGCTATGAATGAGAAGTAACTTTTTGAAGGGTAAGAGGTTATGTAAGCAGATAGGATAGGCGGTCCCTGGAGAAAGAGAACCAGGCATGGCTTTCTTGACATAAGAGAAGCCAGTTTTTGGCCTAAGCCATTTTGTGATCTAAGCCATTTTAAGATCATTTTGTGAACCTGGAGACAAAGTGTGCCCTTGAACACACCTCCGTAATAATGATCTTAAGGGAATAAAAGAATGCAGCAACGAAAGACTGTTATCAGGCAGGAGTAGTAACAGTAGCAAAGGTAATAAATCAGTTGTTAAGACTCCCAGTCTTCTCAAGGGTAAAGATTAGCCTGAAGCACAATCTTCAGCTGTTCTGCAGAATTCAAACCCCCCTCGAATGGTCAACCACCACCAGACCAACTGGAACCGAAGGAATGATGACGGTAATCTTCTCTGACCCTTGTGCCTTCAAACCCCTATAAAGCTCGGACTCTGTTGACCTTTGCCCCAGCTCTAGGCTGAATTCTCCTCTGCTCAAGCCCCTTCATGAATATGCATGTACCCTTAGCTTGAAACTTCCCCAGTTCTGCTGTCCAGGGAAACACTGCTTTGGGGAAGATCCCCAGGGTTCTCCTTCCTTGCTGCAAGTAATAAATCCTTCCTTCTCCTGCTCTTTGACTTGGCTGTGTATTTGGCTCGACACCCACCAAGAGGCAAACCCAGGTTCCGGGTAGCAGTTACCTTTTGGAATGAGGAATATGTTTGGAGCAAGATAGAGGCGGTGATCGTACAACATTGTGAATGCAGTAATGCCACTGAATTATTCACTTTAAAGTGTTATGTGGATATACATCAATGAGTTATATTTTTAATATTATATATAATACAATCAATAGATTGAATGATCCCACTATATATATAATATATAGGTATATGTATGTATGTAAAATCAATGGAATGATAGAATCAGATAGAATGAGTGAATTACCATTCTACAGCCCCTAATGGATAGTGGATAAGGGTGAAGATCCTCACTACCTGTCAATAACACCAGGAAGCAGAAAACAGACACTATGTATCTCCTAATGGACGCACACAGCTTGGTCTCAGGAGTGAGCTTGCCAATAAACAAACTGGTAAATCAATAAGCCTTAATCTGAACAAGCTGTTTCCTACAATTATTGAGGATTCTTGATGCTGAGTTCCAGGTATATTGGGTTCATTATTTTATTCTCTGTAATGTTGTATATGATTGTTTTTATTATAAATATCATGCCTTTAAATTTGAAAACCCAAGTAAAATGGAACAATTTTTAGCAAACTATAAATCACTAAAGTGAAAATGTAGTCCAAACCCAGAGCACCATCAAAATGTTCCAGGACAATCCAGGTTTGGAGCCCCCTCACACCAAATGATCAGGGAAAAACTAATCACCACCTTATTTGAATTCTTCCAAACCATACAAAAAGATAGAAAACGGATCAACCATGTTAACCTTGATACAAAGTCCAGATAAGAATGCCCCAATAAAAGGATACTCACACATAACCATGTGATTAAATGAAGAAATGGGCTATGACTAAGGAACACAAAGATATCATATTAGAAAATACTGACAGTTGGAAATCACCGCACTAACAGAGAAAGGAGAAAATGCATTTCTAAAGGGAAAGAATATTTGTCTCTACACTTCTATTCCCAAGCCTGTTGACACCAAATGTATGGGCTTTTTGTTTTGTTTTGTTTTGCTCACACAAACCAATTCTCTACCACCAGCTGAGTAGCCTACAATTCAATTCAATTCTGACAATATCTACCTGCAGTTAGCATCAGATCCCACAAGGTAAGGGCTCATTCCCACAAGATTGCCCTACACTTAATCCAAACCCAGGTCTCCCATAATTCTGACTGACTGGCTATAAATTGGGGGCTCCCACAGCCCCCTCCCTGGGTTTGGTAATTTTCTAAAATGGCTCAAAGAACTCAAGGAAACAGTGTACTTACTAGATTACTGGATTATTATAAAAGGATGTGACTCCCTAACAGCCAAATGGAAGAGATGTTTAGAGTGAGGTGTGGGGAAGGGGTGTGGAGCTCTCATGCCCTCTCCAGCTGCATCACCCTCATAGCACCTACATGGCTTCAGCAAACTGAAAGCTCTCCAGGCCGTTTTGGTTAGGATTCTTACGCAGGCTTCATTACACAGGCATAATTAATTAAAGCATTGGCCACTGGTAATTAAGTCAATCTCCAGCCCTTCTTCCCTCACAGGTCAGAGGGTAGGACTGAAAGTTCCTAGCCCCTGATCACATGGTGGGTCCCCAAGGCAGCCCCACACCCTTAGGGGCTTTCCAAAAGTCACCTCATTAACATAAACTCAGGTGTGGTTGAAAGGGGCTTGTTACCAGTAACATGAAACACTCCTTTCACCTTTCTTGCTCTTTTCACTTAGGAAACCCCAACAGTTTTAGCAGCTCTGGGGACAAAGACCAAATATATATTTCTTAGTATAAATCACAATTTAATTATATGCAGGGGTAAAGAAAGGGCCTTTGATAAAAATTTTACACCAGTCCATGGTAATAACTTTTAGCAAACTCGCATTAGTAGGGAGTTACTCTTCTGTAAAATCTATACATATTAAACATACTTAAATGTGGAATGTTATCAGAATCCCCAATAAAATAAGAAACAAGACGCAGATATATGGTACCACCTCTACTATTTGACAAGGATCTTCCTGCTCTGCCCCGTGAACATCTTGGAAGTCTTCACTCCCATCCTCACAATGACAAAACGCTGAACAAACTGAAAATCAACAACTCTTCTTAGATCCATCAGAGAATTGAAGTTACAGGGAAAACCAATGCTTCAAAACTGAAGATGCAGGCAAATACAGGGAATCACAGCTCACTGGGAGCTGCAAGTCCTGCATCCAAGAAGGAGAAGAAAAATTTGCATTGTACTTGATGCAACACTGGAAGCTATGTGTGACAAGCTTCAGAGCCCAAAACTCCTAGGAGTCGAGTCTTAGGGGAGCCCACACACTTCTGTGAGTTTTACCTTCTGGGGTCCTAACAGGTTCTCACGGTAAAGATCCAAGAAAAATTTCCTCATGCTTCTGGCATGAGGGGGACATAAGCCCTTTTGAAATACACCTAGGAAAAAGTAACCATTTTGAAACACAGGCCCAGATGTTTCTGTTCTGTGTACTTTCCTAAACCAACTAACTTGGATGAAGGGAAAATCCTAACTCCAGCTCCCTCCAGACTTCCTATGTCACATAACACGGGGGATAAAAGCTGAGAAGCATTTGTGAAGGCAATAGCCCAGGGGGCACAGAGCCACTAAAACATGGACAGCTAATCACAGGATTATAGGACACTTCCCGGACAACTTACCACTGCATCAACAAGGTCCAATATAATATCAGAGGATTCCTGCTGAAAGAACTGCAAGGCTTAGACTACTTATGAAGGCGTTCCTAGGGAAAACCAAAGACAACAGGAACACTCAAGGAAACTGAAATCTCAGGTGCCTACATTAAGAGCAAACAGTAAACACGACATAACTCTTATGCAGATAAACACAAACTCTCATGCTAAAGGCGCTTTAAATCGATTCCTATTTTCCAATACATTAAGTCCAGCCTTCAACGAAAAATTATAAGATATGCTAAAAGGCAGCAAAGCACAGTCTGATTAAACAAAGCAAGTAAATTAACCACACTCAGATATAGGAGATAATCTGGAATATCAGACTAGGATTTTAGAATACTTATGATTCATACTTAGGCCTCTAATGGAAAAAGTGAACAACATGCAAGAATAGTAGGTAATGTACGTAGAGAGACGGAAACTGTAGGAAAGCATCAAAAGGAAATGTGAGAAATCAAAAACATCGTAACTGACATGAAGAATGCCACTGATAGACTCACCAGTAGACTGCACATGGCCAAGGAAAGACTCAGTGCAATTAAAGATATACTTTGATAGAAAACCCTCAAACTAAAAAGCAAGGAGAAAACAAAAAAATTTTTAAAAAAGAAAAGACTAACCAAGGATTGTGGAACAATTACAAGAGATGTAACATATGCATAGTGGGAATACTCTGAGAAGAAACAGAGAAAGAAGCAGAATTTTCAAAGTAATAATGACTGAGAATTTCCCCAAATTAATGACAGACACTAAACCACAGACCTAGGAAGCTCAGAGAACACCAAGCAGGATAAATAGAAAAAAATAATCTACACCTAGGCATATCATACTCAAACTGCAGGAAACCAAACAAAAAGAGAATTCTCGAGACGAGCTAGAGAAAAAAAAGAACTTACTATAGAGGAACAAGGGTAACAATTACCAAGATTTCTCTTCACAAACGATGCTATCAAGAAAAGACTACAGTTAAATTTTTAAAGCATTGAAATGAAAAAACCCAACAACAACAACAAAAACACTGCCACCAACCTAGAATTCTGTAGCCAGGGGGAGAAAATCCTTCAACGGTAATGAGAAATAAAGACTTTCTCTGACAGACAAAAACTGATGGAAATTTGTCACGCAGATCTACTTTGCAAGAACTATTAAAAGAAGTTCTTCTGGGAAAAGGAATATGATATAGGTCAGAAGCTTTGGCTGACATAAAGAAAGGGAGTAACAAAGGAGTAAATGAAGATAAACTAAAGCCTTTTATTTTTATTATTTTCAACTGATCAAAAAAGATAACTATTTCTTCAAAATAATATTATAACAGCAATGCATCCAGTGGTTATACACTATGGATAAGAGAGATAAATGGCAGAAATGGTATACTTGCACTGTTACGAGATACTTGCGCTAACCGTGAAGCAGGATGGGGTTATTTGAAAGAGGACTTGAATACGTTGGAAAAGTATAACGCAAATGCTACAGAAACCACTAGAAAAATTTTAAAACTATAACTGATAATGCGAAAGAGGACAGAAAACGGAGTAACGTTAAATCTTGAATTAAAATTAGAGAAGGCAGAAAAAGAGCAGGGGATTAAAAAAGAAACAAAAAGCTCAATGAGTAGAAAACAGTTACAAATATGGTCAATGTTAATCCAGCTGTATCAATAATCACTTTTAATGTGAATGGTCTAAATATACCAATTGAAAGGTAGAGATTGATAAAAAGAATGAAAACAAAGGAAACCTAACCCTATGCTGTTTATAAGAAACCCACTTTAAATATAAAGACATGAAATGATTAAAAGTAGAGGGATGGATACAATAGCTGGTCATGGAAGCAACCTAAATGTCCATCGACAGATGAATGGATAAAGCAGGTGTGGTACACATATACAATGGAGTATTACTCAGCCATAAAAAGGAAAAAAATTGGGTCATTTGTAGAGACGTGGATGGACCTAGAGTCCATCATGCAGAGTGAAGTAAGTCAGAAAGAGAAAAACAAATATTAATATTAATGCATACATGTGGAATCTAGAAAAATGGTACAGTTCAACTGGTCTGCAAGGCACAGATAGAGATACAGACGTAGAGAACAAATGTATGGACACCAAGGGGGGCAAAGCGGGGGTGGGATGAATGGGGAGATTGGGATAGACATATATACACCAATATGTACAAAATAGATACCTAATAAGAACCTGCTATATAAAAAAATAAAATAAAATAAAAATCAAAAAAAAAGTATAGGGATGGATAAAACTCCACCATGCTAATATGAGTGAAAAAAAAAACATCTGCTCTAGCCATATTTACTTCAGACAAAGCAGTATTCATAACAAGAAAGTCAGGAATAAAGATGGGCATTACTTAATGATTAAGTGGCCAATTCTCAAAGAAATCATGGCAACCCTTAATGTGTATGCACCAAAAATTTCTGTTAAGATACACGAGGCAAACACTGATGAGACACATCTACTCTTAGAGAAGGAGATGTCAACACATCTCTTTTCATAATTGACAAATCCACTAGGCAGAAAATCAGTAAGGTGCAGTTGAACTGAAAAGCAACATCAATTAACTAGATCTAAATGACATTCATACAATACTTGACAACAGCAGAAAGCACATTATTTTCAAGTCCACGTGGAACATACACCAAGATAGATCACATTCTATGCCATAAAACACACATCATCAAACTTAAAAGAATATAAAAGATATAAAGAATGATCTCATTCTGCGACGGAAATAAACTAGAAACTGATAACAAAACAATAGCAAGAAAATCAAGGGTATTTGGAGATTAAACAATATACTTCTAAATAACACATGGGCCAAAGAGTAAATCTAATGAGAAATTTTAAAATATGTTTAACTAAATGAAAACAAAATTACAACTTATCAAAAGTTGTGCAATATAGCAAAACCAGTACTTAAAGGGACATGTATAGCATTGAATGCCTATACTAGAAAAATCTAAAATCAATAATTTAAGCTTCTACCTTAGTAAACTGGTGAACGAAGAGAAAAAAAGCAGAAGAAAAAGAAATGATAAATCAAAACAGAAATCAATTGACACTGAAGAAAGGGAAAAAAAATAGAGAAAAACAACAAAACCAGAAGCTGTTTCTTTGAACATATCCAAAAGAAGAAACAAGATAACATTCTAACCAGGCTACTCAAGGAAAATAAAAAGAGAGAAAACACCAATTAAATCGCTAATAGCAGAAATGAAAGAAGGGCCATCACCAGTGATTGCACGGACATTAAAAGGATAATAAATGAATATTATAAACAACTCTAGGCCTACAAAGTTGAAAAGTTAAATCGACAAATTGCTTGAAGATACAATTTCCCCAAACTATACAAGGATAAATAATCAGAATAGGTCTATATCTATTAAAGAAATTTAATCTATAATTAATAAGCTTCCAATAAAGACAGCACCAGGCCCAGATGATTCCACTGATGAATTCTAACAAAAATTTAAGGAAGACATGAAAACAATTCTCTACAATCTCTTCCAGAAAACAGAAGTAGAGGGGACACTTCCTAATTCATTCTATGAGGCCAGCATCACTCTAATGTCAAAACCAGAAAAAGAAATTAAAAGGAAGGAGAATTGACCACCAATATCTCTCATGAACATAGATGCAAATTCCCCAACAAAATATAAGCAAAACAAATCTAACAATGTATAAAAGGAATTATATACCACAACTAAGTGGACTTTATTTCAGGTGTGCAACATTTGAAAATCAGTAATGATAACTCATCATATCACTAGGCTAAAGAAAATAATCACACGATCATATCAATAGAAGAAAAAAAATTTGATAAAATCTAATACCCATTCATCATAAAATTTCCCAGCAAACTAGAAGTAGAGAGGCATTGGCTCAGCTTCATATACCGAATGCAACATCTACAAAAAAAAAAAACAAAAACAGGTAAAACATCCTACTTCATACTGAGAAGATAGATGCTCTCACACTAAGATCAGGAACAAGGCTAAGATATCCCTTCTCACCATGCCTATTCAACACTGTACTGCAAGTCCTAGCCAATGCAATAAGATAAGAGAAGGAAGCAAAAGATATACAGATTTGAAAGGAAAAAATAAAACTGTTTTTGCTCACAGATGACCTAATTGTCTATGTAGGAAATCTCAAATAATCAACAACAAGAAAACTCCTGGTATTAATAAGCCAAGGTTAATATACAACAGTCAGTTGCTTTCCAATAAACAAATGGAATTTGCAATTGAAAAACCTAATGCCATTTACATTAGCACCAAAAAAAGATTGATTATAGATAATTCTCAGAAAAATAAGTATAAGATTTATATGAGAAATACAAATGTCACTGAAAAAAATTTAAGAAGATCTAAATAAATAGAGAAACACTCCACATTCATGGATAGGAGGATGCAAGATTGTTGAGATGTCAGTTACTCCCAACTTGATTTATATACTCAATACAATTCTGCTCAAAACTCCAGCAAGTTATTTTGTAGATAGCAACAAACAATCTAAAGTTTATATAAAAAATGAAAAGATCCATAATAACCAATTCAAATCAATACCGAAGAAGATCAAAGTCAGAGAACTGATATTACTGGATTTCAAAACAGACTTCAAAGCTACAATAATCAAGACCACATACTATTAGCAAAACAAGAGACAAATAGACCAAGGCACAGAATAGAAAACCTAGAAACAGACCCCTCATACAGTCAACTGATCTTTAACAAAGGAGCAAAGGCAATTCAAGAGAGAAAGGAGTCTTTTAACTCACAGTGCTGGGACAACTAGACATCCACATACAACAAAAAAGAATGCTGATACAGACTTTACATGTTGCAAAATAATTAACTCAAAATGGATCACAGACCTAAATGGAAAACTCGGAATTAAAAAAAATCCAGGGACTCTCCTCAGTCCAGTGGTTAAGACTGCACTTCCACTGCAGGGGGCATGGGTTTGATACCTGGTCAGGGAACTAAGATCCTGCCTGCCATGAGGAGTGGGTAAACAAAAAACAAACAAACAAAAAAAAACAGAAGGTAATATAGGAGAAAATCTTGCGTTGGGCAACGAGATTTTAGACACAATACCAAAAGCACAATCCATGAAAGAGAAAAATGATAAGCTGAACTTCATTAAAATTAAAAACTTCTACTCTGTAAAAGGTACTATTAAGAGAATGAAAAGACAAGCCACAGACTGGGAAAAAATAATTGTAAGACACATATCTGATAATAAACGGGAATCAAAAATATACAATGAACTCTTAAAAAACTCAACAATAAGAGAACAAAAAAGTCAATTTAACAGTCGTTAAAAGAGCTGAACAGACGCCCCACCAAAAATATACACAGATGGCAAATAGCATACGAAAAGATGATCAACATCACATGTTCGGGGACTTTGGGATTAAAACAACAATGAGATACCTATTAATATGGCTAAAACAAAAAGAAACACCAGACAATACCAAATGCTGGCAAGGATGGGGACCAATAGGAACTCTCATTCAGTGCTAAAGGGAATGCAAAGTGATAGAGACACACTGGAAACTGTCTGGAAGTTTCTTTTAAGCTAAACATAATCTTATCATATGATCTAGCAATTAAACGCCTAGGTACTTACTCAAAAGAGTTGAAAACTTATGTCCACCCAAAAGCCTTCAAACAAATGTTAATAGTACGCTAATTCATAGCTGCCAGAAACTGAAATCAACCAAGATGACCTTCAGCAGATGAATGGGTACACAAAGTGTGGTAGTCCACATGATGGAATGCTATTCAGCCATGAAAAGAAATGACATTTCAAACCACAAACAGATATAGAGAAACTTAAATGTATATTGATTAGCAAAAGGAGCTAGTTTAAAAAGCCTACATATTGAGTTATTTGTAGTGAGGTGGATGGACCTAGAGTCTGTCATACAGAGTGAAGTAAGTCAGAAAGAGAAAAACAAATACCTTATGCTAACACATACATCTGGAATCTGAGAAAAAAAAAATGGTCATGAAGAACCTAGGGGCAACACGGGAATAAAGATGCAGACCTACTAGAGAATGGACCTGAGGATATGGGGTGGGGAAAGGGTAAGCTGTGACAAAGTGAGAGAGTGGCATGGACATATATACACTACCAAATGTAAAACAGAGAGCTAGTGGGAAGCAGCCGCATAGCACAGGGAGATCAGCTCGGTGCTTGGTGACCACCTAGAGGGGTGGGATAGGGAGGGTGGGAGGGAGGGAGACGCAAGAGAGAAGAGATATGGGTATATATGTATAACTGATTCACTTTGTTATAAAGCAGAAACTAACACACCATTGTAAAGCAATTATACTCCAATAAAGATGTTAAAATATAAGTAAATGAAAAGCCTACATACTGTAGCATTCCATCAATATCATATTCTGGAAAAGGAAAAACTTCAGAGAGTCAAAAGTTCAGAGTTGTCAGGGGCTCAAAGTGAGGTTTTGAGGGATGGACAGGTGGAGCACGGGGGATTTTTAGGGCAATGAAACTCTTCTGCATGATGCTCTGTTGGTGAGTAGATGACGTCATGCCTCTGTCAACCACTATAGAACTGAAAAGCTCAAAAAGTGAAATGTGTTATTAACAGTGGACAATAGTCAATAATAATGTATCACTATTAGTTGATCAATTATAACAAATGAACTTGTATCCACTGAACCAATACAAGATGTTAATAATAGGAGAAACTAACTGGAAGAAGTGAGTGGCTGTATGGGAACTCTTTGTACTCTCTGCTTAATTTTCTGTAGTCCTAAATCTGTTCTTTAAAAAAGTCTATTAATTTCAAATCTGGAAAAAAACCTGGACAAGAACACATAGCCAGTACAGAGCTATATACAACAATAGCAAATAAATAAGAGTCATGAGTAATGAAAAGCAAAAGATAACAATGGTAATAATTTGATCCTTTAATTAAAAATCTAAGGGAATAGGCACAGAGAATAGTCAAATATATAAGGAACTTCAGAAACCTGGTGGAAAAAAAGATCACCACAGCAATATCAAGAGACTGGCCTGAAACAATCAACAATTACTTAGATCATGTTAATCGAAAATACACCAAAGACAAAAGCAACAATGTAAAAAACATACCTAGAAGGAAACCATACAAAAATGTATATAATCTACATGGAGGCAACAAAAAGAGTTTCCTGATAGACTTAGGAAAAAGAAGTCTCAACCAGAATAGTATGTTATGCGTATTGGTGAGGCACAGATATTGTAAGAATATCGATTTTCCTTAATTCTTTTACAGATTTAGTACCTTATCCATAGCAGCTAATGACAATCAAACATGGGCTACTGTTTCCTGTACCGAAAATCAACCATGGAAAAATTATAGAAGGAATAAAGAAAAAACATTAACAAAAGCAAAAACACAAAACTAAATAATCCCTGAGGGACAAGTCTTCACTGAACAAGAACCTGAGTGTGGGCAGGTAGGGGGATGCCCTGAATTCGAGACAGGTCTGTAGCCTGCAAGAGAGGCAGATGACAGGGTTGACTGGAGGAAAGCCTTTAAACTTGAGCCCTGGATTCTTCCACTGTGCTCTGGGACCATGAGTCTCTACTGCTTCACTGAAGGAATCTGAGGCAGCATTTCAGAGCCCACGGGCCAGGATGGCACCAAAGGTTGGTGTTGTTTGAAACAGAATGAGTCCAGAGGCTGTGCAATAACCACATGAAACCTCTTTAGAGGATCAGGACTGACCTTTTAAAAAAATTAATATTATGATCAAATATAAGGAATGGAAAGAATGAATCACACTTAACAAGGGTAGGTGTTCTTTCATGAAAAAATGCATATACATACACACTTGTTAGAGATATAAATATATTTCTTAGTATGAATGAGGGTCAAAAAATAAAACTGACCACACTGGACTGAGCAATGTGAGGTAATATAAAAGAGCTAGGTCTCACAAAATCCTGTAGCTTAGCCTCTTCTCCTCAGAAAGTAGATCTTTTAGAGTAGAAGGTTCCCCAAAGTCTAAGTATGGCTGGCGAACAAACGCTATGGGCCAGTGTGCCTTTTCTTTTACAGCCCACCATGTGTCCTGGGACCCCGCCTTATACTGCAACTTTGCCGTCTGGTATGTAGCCTGGGACTCATCCATTTTCTGCAAGGTTTGCAGGGAAACTGCTCAGAGCTTTCAGAGAGTTAGTATTTCCCAGGAAGTCTTTAAAGAAGCAGCCAAGAGGAGGACACCCTACTCCATGCCTCCACCTTGAGGAATGACGCGACAACCCACCCCAGAATAGAGGAACCCGCACAGAGCCCCGCCCCCACTTTCGCTCCTGGGAAACCCAGGGCAGAGCTGTCACCATGAGGTACTGACTGACTTCCACCTCCAGGGTCTCAGGTCTCTGGAGGGGAGAGGAGACGCTGCGAGTGAAAGGAGGACGCTTAGTTAGAATTGCAGGAACGTGCCTCCCTAGAACAAAGGAGACGTCATAGAACCCCTGCTACAATCCGACGCGTGCTAAAAGGCTAGCGGCAAGACTGTTAGGCCCAACGCACCGTCAGTTTTGCCTCGGGGTCTCAGGGAATGAAGACGTTGATCTGAGGCTGGTGGTTTCAGATCAACAGAGGAAAACATCCCAGGCTTTATTTGGCGTCGAGAGGAGACTGAGCGAGGACTGAAGGCACGCTCAACCCGGCACACACACTTGCTGTCCCTGCGGTCCACCCTGGGAGGCCCCGGGCAGGGCTGTCAAACTCCGGCGGGGGCCGGGGATGGGGGGCGGCTTGGCCTGGTGGGGGTGGCAACATGAGCGACGACTGAAAACCCTAACAAAGGGGGTGGCAACATGAGCAATGACTGAATCTAAGTGTATGAATGATATTGCGGAAACGCAACGCTGGCTGACTGTGGATCTGAGGCTCGTAAGCAACATAAGCCGGGCTCTGGGAGAGGACGCGGCGGGGCGGGGCAGGTCTGATTTTCTGTTTCGTGCAGCCAGCTGAAGGCTAAGTGCAGCTCTAGATGGCGTGAAGCATGCCTGCATCCGCGAGCAAAGGAACTAGCTCCTTGGGACTCATTGAAGTATAAAAGTTTATAATTTTACAGCAGTTGAAATACTGACATCAATATTAAACCCATCAACCCCTGCTCCTGTTGTCAGCTTTGGAAGGCCCCAGCAGGGGTGGCCCGCTAAGGCTCTCCCTCATTTCCTCCTGGGATGGGGGGTGGGGTTTAGGGAGGGAAGGCCATTGGTGGAAGGAGTTTAGCTTCAGAGCCGTAAAGGGGAGGATGGCCGGGCCCTGCCAACAGTTGACAGGATGATCCTAAATGTGAACTGAGAGGATTACAGAGGGGACCACACGGAGCCTAGACCTGCCAGCCCAAGGCACACTGACTTCTCTGCAGGGGTCTCAGGGGACAGGCTGATCAGAAAAGGAGCCCTGTGGGTCCTCGAGCAGTGCCCTCAAGGACCCTGCAAAGGTGGCCTTGGTTAAAGCCAGGGAGGAATCTCCCCGCTGAAGGTGCTCACAGCATCTCCTTGTCCCTCCCCCAGGTGCCCTCCTTCATGCCTTCCTGCACACAGTCCTGCCTGCTGGCCCTGACCTTTGTCATCATGCGTCGAGGCCGGAAGAGAAAGCGCCGTGCCCGTGAGAAACACAGTCAGGCCCGGAGTGAGGCTCAGCGTCTCCAAGATGCTCAGGCCCCTGCAGCAAAGGAAGAAGAGTCTCTCTCCTCCCCCACCCCTCCTCTTGGTGGTAATCTCCAGAGCTCCCCTGCTTCTGGGTCAGGTAGAAGATCCCAGGGGTCTCAGAGAGCCCCATCCACTACCACTACTTCTGCAGGTGTTTCATGCACAAGATCTGATGAAGGTGCCAAGAGCCAAGATGAAGAAAAACCAAGCACCTCTCAGGCATCACTCAGCACTGATTTTTCCTGCAGAACTGTTGTAGACCAGAAGGCAATTCTGTTGGTGCAATTCCTGCTGTGCAAGTATAACATGAGAGAGCCCATTACAAAGGAGGGTATGCTGAAGCATGTCATCAAAAAGTACAAAGAGCAGTTCCATGAGATCCTCAGGAGAGCCTCTGAGCTGATGGTGCTGGCCTTTGGCATTGATGTGAAGGAAGTCGATCCCACCAGGCACTGCTACGCCCTTGTCAGCAAATTTCAGTGCACCAGTGATGACAGGATGAGGGGTGAGGAGATCATGCCCAAGACCGGCCTCCTTATGACAGTCCTCTGTGTGATCTTCATGAAGGGCAACTGCACCACTGAGGAGGATATCTGGGAAGTACTCAATGTGATGGGGATATATGCTGGAAAGAAGCACTTCATCCATGGGGAGCCCAAGAAGCTCATCACCAAAGATTTGGTGCAGGAAGGGTACCTGGAGTACCGCCAGGTGGCCAACAGTGATCCTCCACGCTATGAGTTCCTGTGGGGCCCGAGAGCCCATGCTGAAACCAGCAAGATGAAAGTCCTTGAATTCTTGGCCAAGATTCATGATACGGTCCCCAGTGCCTTCCCACTCTTGTATCAAGAGGCTTTGAGAGATGAGGAAGAGAGAGCCCAAGCCAGATTTGCAGCTATGCTTCTCACTGGTGCCGTGGCCAGTGTGCGTTCTGGGGCCGACTTCCAGGGCAGCTTCTCCCACCTGTAGTGAAATCTGAAGCACCTTCCTGCAGTAGTGTAGGGGCTTAGGTGGTGTTGGAGGGATCACAGTGAATAGCATATTAGAATAACTTACAGATTTATGTTTTGTTGTTGAAGGTTTTCAAATGTTGCTTCTTCTTTAAAAAAGTTTAATTAGCTTCAGAATCTAAGTATATGAATGATATTGGTTACATACTTAATGCTGTTTATGAAGTTTAAGAGTAATAGTTTTGCCATTTTATTAAACAAATAGGGTAACCTTCCATCTTTTTTAGTGACCTGGAACAAGAAAAGATAGCATTGTAATAGGCATTTCCTTAGAAATGTGAAAGAAATTAGCAGTAAAATAGTTGGGATCAAAAAATAGAGAAAAATGTAAAAGATGATCAATTCTCGGTTTCCCTTATTCCTTGTATTTTGCTGTTCTGTAAAATAAAAGTTATACACCTGAACTTGCTTCGTTTATTCAATAATATAGGAGAAATAAAATCATAATAAATTGTTCATTTTTTTTCCCCTCAAACATTAGTTGAGCATCTGCTCTTTGGAAGGCTCCATGGTAGGATGGGGGTGGTAAGAAAAAGAAGACTGAGCCTTTTCCCATTGAATTAGAGTCTAGCAGCAGCTAACATAAGGAAGATGGTGAGATGCCCTCTAAGACAAAAAAGACAAGCAAAAAAAAAGGATGAGGGGGAGGGGGAGGGCCAGATGAGAGCACTTAAGTATAAATGTCCTGAGGCAAGACAACTTGGAGCCTTGGAAAAACCTCAAGTCCTTCAGTGAGAGGTAATTTTCAGTTAAGATGGGTGGTGGGTCAGAGGAGGGTGTGTGAGGGTGGTGAGCAAGGGCCAGACCCTTGCATGGTGTGTCTCAGAGTTGAGAAACTGAGCCTCCGATGGAGAACTGCTTTTAGCGGTTATTTGGGGATCATGGATTAACCAGAGAGAAATCTCCACGTGGGGAGGGAGTGGAAGGTACCCTGTGCTCTTGTCCCAGTGCACAAACTAGGTGTTTTATCCACATCATCACCAAGGAGATTCTGATAAATAAGGGTGATACTTCCTTGAGGTGGGATGCCAAGAAGCCACTGGGCCCATATCCTACTCTTTAACCTGGACTGGGAGAAACAGAGCCTGCTCCATTAGTAGGGTATTTTAACTGGGTTAATGTGAGTAAAATTTGGCGACCCCTATGGGAGGGCTTGATTTTGGTAGGAGTTAAATGAATGAAAATAGGGGTGATTTGGATCCAAGGGCAGCTGGGAGGGAGAGAAGGAGTTGGTTCTTGACACACATTTAGCTTTGAGTTGCATCCAGATGGGGAGGATTCCCCAACATCCAAATTAAATAATACATCCTCTAAGGGGCATGACTTACTGAGGTATATTTTCTTGTTAAGCAGAATTTTTGGCTGACTTGATGTTCAGTGTCCTATAGCACTGCATATTCTCAGATATCTCCCAGTTTAAAACAACAGCAAAACAAAACAAAAATTCTCAGCAGGAGGGTTGGTATTATCTGGGTCAAAAAATCATGGCAAAAATTGCCACTCTTTAAAGTTTCAATGCACACCAGTCACTGTGCCAGGTGTTTTACATACATTATACACATTCCAACAGTCCTAGAAGACAGAGCTTATCAAACACACTTCATTGAAGAAGAATCCAAGGCTCACAGAATTTGGTAATGTGCTGAGTTCACATAGCTAGTGACAGGGCAAAACTAAAGCCCTGGTCGAAATTCCTCCAGAGCCCATACTGTTCCACTCCTCCCAGCCTGAGGCAGCCCTTCTGTCTCTTAATTCATTTCTCTTCTCACTGCTACATGATGTCTCTGAGGCAATAAGAAAGAGGAACTTGTAGCCAAAATATTAAAAGCAGGCCTAAAGAAGGAAGGTGAACACGAGAATCAGACACCATTTGGGGATTGTCTGTGGGCTTCGTTTACCTAGGATCCTCCTGCCCCTCGCCCCAGGCTTCCCTGAGAGCTGATTGCCCCGGTCCCGGCACGGGGGTCCAGTCCCAGCACTTTCCGGCATCACAGCGCCCTGCCCCTGGGTCTTCCCCAGTGTGCCCTCGTGTCCAGACTGGAAGCTGACCTGCTGGCCAGCTCTTCTCTGCATCTTCCTCTGGAGGCTGCACTCAGCTCCCGGAGGAACAGACAGCCCGTATGCCCTGCCCTCCCCTGACTCGGAGCATCCCGACTCCCCGCAGATCCCGTTCGTCACCGTGGACCCCTGGGACAGCAGCTGCCCTTTCCATGTATCTGTTCACTTCAGACAGTGACGTTTACACACCTCCTCATCCCCACTGGGTGCCTCCACCACATTCTCGGTGTTTGCAAGCCTGCTGGTGACAAGACTCTGATTTGGTGTGGACTCTACAGGGCCTTGGCTTATAACCCCAAGGCTAGGGAGGCCTTGTTTGAAACAACGTGATATTTGCAGTAGGATTTTAATGGGCTGAATTATTTGAGATTGGCCACTGACCACATACCAATGATTGAGTTTGCCTTTTTGGTCAAAACCAAAGCCTCCTCCATAAGAAGTAGATGAGAAAAGATCATCTATATAGACAGAACTCCTAAAAACTCAGGTGTACTTCTAGGAGGTGGAAAATGGTTCTGTGGCAGACGTGCCATCCTTGATAAGAAAAGAAAAAGTCAACATTCTTCCACTGCCTCTTGTCTCTATGTTTGCCCCTGAGGAAAATTTTGGTTTTAAGTAATAGTACAAATGCTCTTACTGCCCCCAGATTCTAATAGTATGGATAACTCACAATTCCCCTTCCCTATCACATTCCTCTAGAATTCATCCCTCTCCTCAGAAGCAACCACAATTAAAATTTTGTGTTATTTTTAAATTGATTCTAGACTTTTCCTTACATAGATGTGTTATAAAAATACATTGTGAGTTTCTTAACATACATGGATAACAGTGTACATATTGTCCCGTCTCTTGCCCTTGTCACTTACTAAAACGAATGCAGGGTCTTTCCCTGAGAGCACATATAGATTCATCTCACTCTTTTAACTACTCCTAAGTATTCTAAAGTGTGTATGTGCCATAATTAATTTAAACATTCTCCTCCTGATGGACACATAAATTATTTCCCATTTGTTGCTATGATTAACAGAACTTGTATCAACATTACTGAACATGAATTCTTGGGCAAATATGTATGTTTTCTTATAGGAAATACACAGCAAAGTGCAAACTGGATTGAATTGGAAAGAATGTGATGATTGTAAATTTTTATGAATATTGCTGATACTCTGTTCAAATAAAGCTGTACTGATTCATATTCTCCCATATTAATGTATGTAATTTGCACTCTCACAGGCATTTTATTGTATCAACCTTTTAAATTTTGGTCAAACTTTTAGGTGAAAACATATTGTCTCACTGTTATTTTAATTTCCAGGTTTTCTAAGTAGGTTGAGCAGAAAATTAACTTAAGCCCTCATCCATAGAAAGTGGGATTTCTTCAGTGATGCTTTGAGTATCAGAATTCCTCTGGGCATGCTTTAAAATTCTGAAATGTCAATAAGATTTTTCTCTTTACTTTGAGAAAGAAGAATTTGATCAGACCGACCAGGTGTCAGTGAAAGGGTTCAGACAGAACACCCCCAGCCAGTGAGGAACATTAGAAAGAACCGGGGAGAGAGCAGTGACCAGAGTCCATGAGAGGGAATATGAAGTCCAGAGAGGCCAGAATTTCACAACACAACCTGTTATCTAACTGGTCTATAAACATTTTAGACTTAGGGCCTCTTATTCCAACTTAAGCCTTCCCCAGAAATCCAATCTGTGATTTGAAGGCAGTTAGGATGCTGTATGGTAGCCATTATTTTTGGACTACATTCATCCTATTCCTACAGCTTAGACTTGTCTGAAACTGTACCAAATTACTTGGGGTGTTCAAAGAGGATGCTCCCCTCTGGCTGTTCAATATTTAAAAGTCTTCCAGCCATGTTTGTCTTCCAATAGTTGTTCAGCTCACTGCTCTCCAGTATTTTTTTTAACTCCCCTGGTAGTTGCTCTTTGCCCAGTCCCATGGAGTCCTGCCCTTTACGTGAGCAGCTTAATGTTCAGTGAAAGACCCAAGGGGACCTTCTACAGATTTCTGGAGCATTAACTCCACCCAGCTCTCTTCTCGCCACCAACTTGCTCTGCAAATTTCAGCAGCTTTACTATTCCCAAACTCTACTTACTGTATCCTCAGTTCAATGAGTCCACCGCGCTCTGTGGTGGCTTATCCTCCTTGCACTACAGTCTAGACGTTGCCTCTAAGCAGAAATACAGGGTCATTTGGGGAGCCTATCTCATCTGTTTTCCTACTTTTGGGGATCATAATCTTGTGCTGACTGTTTTCCAGTCACTTCATATATTCTGCCTATTTTGAAAGTTGTTTACAGCAACTAACGTGAAAGTCCTCCTGAATTTTTTATAATGGCAATTTTTAAAAACGTTTTATTTGAAACTACTTTTAGACTTATAGAAAAGTTGCAAAAATAGTGCAGAGAGTTTATCCCTCATCCAGCCTTGTCCAATGTTAACATCTTAGGTAACCATCATACAAGTACCAGAACAAGGAAATTATTTTTGTCTTACTAGCATTAACCAAACTAACTACCTCATTTAAACTTCATAATTTTTTCCACTATTATCCTTTCTAAAGATCCTAATCAGTGTCCCACATCGCGTTTAGTTGTTATTTCTCCCTGGACTCCTACAATCTACAATAGTTCCTCAGTCTTTCCTGCTTTTTCAATACACCGTCAGCCCTGAAGAGTATCGATCAGTTATTCTGCTGAATGTTCATCACTTTAGGCCTATCTGGTATCTTCTCATTACTGGACTGAGGTCATAGTTCCTTGAAAAGAGAACCACAAAGGATCTTCCTTGGTGGCACAGTGGTTAAGAATCCACCTGAATGCAGGGGACACGGGTTCTAGCCCTGGTCCAGGAAGATCCCACATGCCACGGAGAAGTTAAACCTGCATGCCACTACTGGGCCAGCGCTCTAAAGCCTGAGATTCACAACTACTGAAGCCCGTGTGCCTAGAGCCTGTGCTCTGCAACAAGAGAAGCCACCGCAATGAGACGTCCATGCACCGCAACAAACAGTAGCCCCCGCTCCCTGCAACTAGGGAGAAGCCCACGTGCAGCAACGAAGACCCAACGCAGCCAAAAAATAAACAAATAAAATAATTTATTAAAAAATATAAAAGGAGAACCACAGAAATGGTGCCATTTCTTTCAACAGTGCACCAATATCACAGGGTTCCTGATTTCAATGCATCTTATTACTGGCAACAATGACCTTGATCACCTGGTCAAAATGATCTCTGCTGGGCATTTCCACTGTAAAGTTACTATGATTTCTCCTGTAGTCAACAAATATCTTGGAGGGAGATAATTTGAGACAGTGCAAATATGTTCTCTCCTCAGATGCACTGATTGTAGCACCCATTAGTAGATTAAGTATGCAGTAATCACCACTGTGATATATGCCTAATAGTGGCTTCCATTTCCCTTCTTTAAATACTTATTAATTGCAATTCCACTATGAGGAGGAGCTGTCGTGTCTCTTCCATCTACATATTTAATTATTTATATTGTTATGGACTCAGGAATTTTTTTTATTCTTTGGGTTATAATCCAATATTAGCATTATTTATTTTGTTGCTCAAAGCTTTGGCCATTAAGAGGTCCTTCTCCTAATGTTGTCTTCTTTCAACAATGCTCTCTTCCCCGTATCTTTTGAGAATATTCTTTTTTTTTCTGGTTCTACAAGATGTTCCAAGCTCATTTTGATTTTTTCCATCTCAGCCCTGAAAGAACCACCTTTCCAAGGATCCTTGGTTCCTTTTATAGAAGAATGATGCTTAAGAAACCAAGATCTTGTCTCTAGGTATGCTGATTACTACTGGAATCTCATTGTTTCTAGGCTCTCTCAGCAGCCAGGACTGGGAAATATTTGTGTATTAACCCATGTATACACACATATCTATTTTTATATCTGTGTGTGTGTGTGTGTGTGTGTGTGTGTGTGTCTGTAATGAGTTTATACTAATACCTCAGATTCCAATTTAACACCATAGGAATCTTTTTAATCTCCCCAGTTTATTTAATTGTAATTTCTTTCTCCAATTGTAAGAAATCTTAGTTTTATTGTTAACAACCTATTTACTTATTTGTTCAATTCTAGTATTCACATAAATTAGTTTCAGAGTATCTTATCAATGCCTCTATGAGAAACACATTTACTGACTACATAACATTTGTGCACAGTTCTTTTCGTTTTTATCCTTTTAGCATCCAGTCAAGTTATTGTTTTCTAAGGTTATTTGGGTTAGTTCTTTCCCCCTTACCTTCAGTATAGTTATGTTATTGATTTTTATTACCGGTAGTTTCATTTGTTAGTGTTTGTATCTCATGTTGGGTTTCTCCCACATCCTGACTGGTTTTAAATATTCATTTATTAATGGCAGCATTTCTTAACCAAGTATTTATTTCTATTGATTAATGCTTTACCAACAGACATCATCATACACACAGTAGATGACCTCATAATATCCATATCAGCTGGCCGTGATCATAAGGATGTGCCAAAAATATGCATCCAGATATCTAAATTAGAAAAATCTGTTTGTCTTGTGCATTCCAGGGGTACCTTGTTTATTCGGGTGAATGCCTCATGTTTATTCACTTTTTTCCACATACTAATTCACAGACGACGGCTAAAATGTTTTACATTGCTGCACATAGCACAGCTCAATCTGATCTTATGCACTGGGCTTAATTCTTGAAGGCAAGAAATTTAATGTCTCCATATGGCCATTAAAACCAGCTGAGGAACTACTATTTGTCATGATGTTGATGATGGGTCCTTTACTGCTTGTGTTTTTTTTTTTTATTATTGTTGCCAAGTAACTGAAAAACTCATGCAGCAATGCTGAGGATAAGACCTTTCCCTATTAAGAAGAAAAAGATGACAGCCTGCTGTGTGAACAATAGGGAAACTACCCTTATCATTCCCAGCACAAACACTTCATCAGTAGGGGTGCATCTTTACAAAAAAAAAACTTTTTAATTTTTCTGTAAAATATTCTGTTCCTGTTCACTGACATGAAACTTTTAGAGCTTTTAAAGAAAAAATAATATGTTAACTGGCAGGAAAAACAAGGAGATAAAAATCCAGAAAATGTATTACACATCTGTCTTTACCAAATAGTTGGTATCTTAAAACTTCACATTAGGAGAGATAGAAGCAGTTATTATTATCACATGGCATCTTGCCCCACTTAATTCCAGCAGAATAAGCCACCTCCCACTGTGCTGTAGAGAAGGATAGTCTCAAGTCAGATCAAAGGCCAAGCTGTGATTATTGTGAAAAGAAGAGAAGAGGATTGCATACTCTTTTTTTAGCTATCTATCCTCTCAAGATATAGTTTCCCATTTGAAATATTGCTACATGAATGTCAAAAAAGTATCAGATGGTAAAACAGTATCAATAGCTCAACTTTGTGAAAAATAGCCTTTGAAAATGGAGGTCCATGGAAACACAGTTACTAAGCTCTTTCAAACCAAATCTTCTTAGCATTCCACAGTGATTCCTTCAAGAATAAAATTACAGACTTAAACTCTCATCTGACATTTAATCCCTTTTTTATAAATAAGAATTAATTTTTTTCATATAACATGGAAATGTAGAAAATTGATGCTTTTAGATTTATCTTCATGACTTGGATATTATTAAAAGTTAGAGATTAATCTTGCTCTATCCTTGAATAGACAATATGATGCATATGTTTAACTATATTATAAATAAGAATACTATAGGAATTTAATATGTATAACAAAATTGATGTGTGCCTCTTTTAAAGCAGATATTCACCTTTAAATGTTCCCATGTGCTAAAAAATACTGACATCTTTATTCATACAGCCTTTCCCAGGAATAACTAAAATTCTCCCTTTTCCATGCCCTCTAAAGAGGCAGTGAATACCATGTGCTGGCTTATTATCAAACAAATGAACAAATATATGATACTGTATTTCGAAAAGTAACCCAAACTACTTATTGTACATATGATGAATAGAAATTAATTCTCCCCAACTTCTGGGTATCTAAGTACATATTCTTTTACATAAATCACGTATTAAAATATACAAGATAAAAATCTTCAAAAAGTTCTAACCTCAAATAAACAAAATAAATCTAGTATATATATATATATATATATTTTTTGGCCACTCCATGTGGCATGCGGGATCGTACTTCCTGGACCAGAGATCGAACCCACATCCCCTACAGTGCAAACACAGTCTTAACCACTGGACTGCCAGCGAAGTCCCAAAAATAAATCCTGTATTAAGACCAGTAACAAAACATATTCAAGTCACGTGATCAATGACAGAATAAATGAGCTTATATTCATCTCTGATCCAATATTTCATTTCTCCAACCCAATTTTCAAACCAAGAACTGGAATTTTTTAAAGCACTTTATTGTGGTATGATTGACATACAAAAAACTGTGCACTTTTAATGTATACAACTTGATGAATGTAGAGGTAAGAATCTATCAATGAAACCATCACCATGATTTATGCCATAAAGCTATCCATGACCTCCAAAAGTTTCCTACTGCCTTTTTATTTATAATAATTATTATTCTGTGATAAAATGCTTAATATAAGATTTACCCTCTTAACACACTTATAAGTATACAATACAGCGTTATTAACTATGCTGTACAGTAGATCTCTAGGTCTTATTCATCTTACATAAACAAAACTTTGTGCCCTCTAATATCTCCCAGTTTCCTTCTCCCTCCAGGCCCTGGCAAACATCATTCTTTTCTCTGCTTCTATGAGTTTGACTATTTTAGATTGCTCTTATAAGTAGTATCGTGTAGTATTTGTTCTTCTATGCCTGACTTATTTAACTTAGCATAATGTCCTCCAGATCCATCCATGTTGTCACAAATGGCAGGATTTCCTTCCTTTTTAAACTTGAATAATATACCATTTTATGTGTATACTTTATGTGTACATTTCTTCAAACCAAGAACTTGAAAACAGATTCTCCCTCACTAAAGAATAAGGATATCTGTTAGACCCTTTAAAATTGGGGGGGGGGTGCTTCAAGATGGTGGAGGAGTAAGACGTGGAGATCACCTTTCTCCCCACAAATACATCAAAAATACATCTACGTGTGGAACAACTCCTAAAGAAAACCTACTGAACACTGGCAGAAGACCTCAGACCTCCCAAAAGGCAAGAAACTCCCCACGTACCTGGGTAGGGCAAAAGAAAAAAGGAAAAACAGAGACAAAAGAATAGGAATGGGACCTGCACCTCTGAGAGGGAGCTGTGAAGGAGGAAAAGTTTCCACACACTAGGAAGCCCCTTCACTGGCGGAAACGGGGGTTGGGTGGGTGGGAAGCTTTGGAGCCATGGAGGAGAGCGCAGCAACAGGGGTGCAGAGAGGGCAAAGCAGAGAGATTCCCGCACAGAGGATCCGTGCCAACCAGCACTCACCAGCCCGAGAGGCTTGTCTGCTCACCCGCCGGGGCGGGCGGGGGCTGGGAGCTGAGGCTCGGGCTTCCGAGGTCAGATCCCAGGGAGAGGACTGGGGTTGGCTGCGTAAACACAGCCTGAAGGGGGCTAGTGCACCACAGCTAGCCGGGAGGGAGTCCGGGAAAAGTTTGGAGCTGCCGAAGAGGCAAGAGACCATTGTTTCAGGGTGTACGAGGAGAGGGGATTCAGAGCACCGCCTAAAAGAGCTTCAGAGATGGGTGCGAGTCGCGGCTATCAGCGTGGATACCAGAGGCAGGCATGAAATGCTAAGGCTGCTGCTGCTGCCACCAAGAAGCCTGTGTGCAGGCACAGGTCACTATCTACACCTCCTCTCCTGGGAGCCTGTGCAGCCCGCCACGGCCAGGTCCCGTGATCCAGGGACAACTTCTCCGGAAGAACACATGGCACTCCCCAGGCTGTTGCAGCATTAAGCCGGCCTCTGCCGCCGCAGGCTCGCCCCGCATCCGCACCCCTCCTTCTCCGTGGCCTGAGTAAGCCAGCGCCCCCTAATCAGCTGCTACTTTAACCCCCTCCTGTCTGGGTAGGGAATAGACGCCCTTAAGAGACCTACACACGGAGGCAGGGCCAAAACCAAAGCAGAACCACAGGAGCTGTGCAGAAAAAGAAGAGAAAGGGAAATTTCTCCATGCAGCCTCAGGAGCAGTGGATTAAATCCCCACAGTCAACTTGATGTACCCTGCATCTGTGGAATACCTGAATAGACAATGAATCATACCAAAATTGAGGCAGTGGACTTTGGAAGCAACTGTAAACTTGGGGTTTGCTATCTGTGACTGACCTGTTTCTGATTTTTATGTTTACCATAGTATAGATTTTAGTATGTGATATCTTTGGTGGATGTGTTTATTGGTTTGGTTGCTCTCTTTTATTTTTTTACTTAAAAAAACTTTTTTATTTTAATGATTTTTAAAATTTATTTTACTTTATTTTATATTTTTATTTTTTAAAATTTATTTTCTTTCTTTTTTTCTACCTCTTCTTCTGAGCCATGTGGCTGAGAGGGTCTTAGTGCTCTGGGCTGGTGTCAGGCCTCAGCCTATGATGTGGGAGAGCCAAGTTGAGGACACTGGACCACCAGAGACCTCCTGACCCCATGTAATACCAATAGGCAAGAGCTCTCCCAAGATCTCCATCTCAAGGCTAAGACCCAGCTCCACTCAACAGCCAGCAAGCTCTAGTGCTAGACACCCCATGCCAAACAACTCGCAAGACAAGAACACAACCCAACCCACTGGCAGAGAGGCTACCTAAAATCATACTAAGTTCACAGACACTCCAAAACACATCACCAGAAAGAAACACACCAGCAGAAAGACAAGATCCAGCCCTACCCACCAGAACATAGGCACTGGTCCCCTCCAACAGGAAGCCTGCAAAAGTTCCTGAAACAACTTTACCCACTGAGGGCAGACACTAAAAACAATGGGAACTATGAACTACGAACTACGAAAAGGAGACCCTAAACACAGTAAGTTAAGCAAAATGAGAAGACAGAGGAATATGCAGCAGATTGAAGAGCAAGGTAAAAACCCACCAGACCAAACAAATGAAGAGGAAATAGGCAGCCTACCTGAAAAATAATTCAGAGTAATGACAGTAAAGATGATCCAGAATCTTGGAAATAGAATGGAGAAAATTCAAGAAACTTTTAAAAAGGACCT